>NC_071354.1:97455502-97776411 GCF_943734655.1 Sabethes cyaneus | reverse complement strand
ACAAGTACTATAACCATTTTGCCAAAGTGCTATTTGCCGCACAGCGTATGCTCTCTTTTTACCATTTTACCAGACAAACTAGGATAGGGTAAAATTATGCAAGCTTTTTATCGTTAGTGGAAATAAGAATGAAATCGGATGCTCCATGCAGCACAGCGAAGAACTCGCCCGTGCAGCCCTGGCTGCTGGCCGGGGTGGTGGTCCATTAATAAAACGTCGACGGTCGGTGGCAGAAAGATACGAAAACATTACTGGCTTGGTAGCTAAGCAACCGTATCGTTCACGGTCATCATGAACCAATTGTTTCCCATCGTTCCAGTCTGAAGCCGCTTCCTGTTGTTACAGTTTTAATCCAAATTATTTCGTAACAGTTGCTGTACTCCTCGTCCAGAGACGTGTTCTTCGGTATAGAAGCAATTTATTCATGCTTCATTAGAATAGAGATCCAATCGTGCAGTTGCTTTTGAGTGTCGCTTGAATCTGGTATATGCTAGTTTTTAAAGTATCGTGAACAATGTGAAATACACAAAACAATGGATAGTAAAAAAAACAATGTATGACCCAATTTATCCCCAGTAGCTCAGAATACTATTACTTTTTTACTATGTACTGCTATTTCAATGTTAGATTGTGCGCTTTCAGGTAATTTTCAAGTTCACTTCGAGTTGAATTTTTGATTGTGATTTTAATAAAAGTCACTATTTTCATTGCCTTTAATCCCGACACTTTTATTTCTTTCTTTTCTAAAAGTGGCATTTTCTAAAAGTGAGCTACTCGTTTGCGATTGAAATATCAAAATAAAGTATGTGGTCAAAAATTAAGTATAAACTAAATGATTCGTCAATCAATCTGGAATATTACACATGTTTTCTTTAAAATACTTAATTTTGCATGGACTTATTTCGAGAACACTTGCCTTGTTACCTCTCCCGTGATAGAAGACGCACATCTTCAGATTTTGCCCGTATCTCAGAGTACTTCTTATTATTTTTTTCTGCACAATAAATTTTATGAGGCGCACATTTTACCACTGTTGTTGTTAGACTTATCAAATCATTGTGTATTATTTGGCATTATTCAGTATCCCAACCGTCGTAGCCATTTCAGCTCACTAAATCCGGTCAACACTCTCGGCGGGGAAATTGGATTACTAGGGTTCACTCTTTAATCTCTTAAGTCTGGCCTACCGGCATTCAATCGAATGGAGGTATATATTGACACACGTTTGTAGACGATACTATTGATTGGATTACCAACTGGTGCGATATTGTAAGCGGCTGAAATTTATCTTCGAGTAGTGAAACATTGTAAAATATAATGTGTCCAACATTGACTCCAGATTTCTATTTTCAATATCTGATATCAGTGTCAGTATATTTTAATGATTAAACGTGATTATTATAATTAATCATTTGTTCATTTCTTATTTTTTCAATTTAGAAACTGAAGGACAGTCAACACGATCAGCCAACCTACCCTGGGGACCACTGTATTGCGTCCTACAGCAAGACGAGCAAACTCTCACATCTTACTGCAGTGAGGAGCTTTCGGTAAGAACCCATTTTCCATTTGCATGCATCTAATCCTACTAATCTGCACTAACCACCTACTTTCGTTTAACCGCTGCCAATAATAATAATGGATTATTAGATTTTGCCAATAACACCGAAACGCGATGTGAAGGTAATTAAGTTTAATCACCACATTCAGTGGGGGGTTTGAAATATGAACACTAACTCTGCCATGACCAATCATACGCAAGCAAAACATTAGACATTTAAAAAAAAATTACTTTTGCTTTCACCCGAACAGCTGACGGACGTTTTATTTGCTGAATTACCGCGCGTGCGGCTTGATTACCCACCCAAACACCTGCTGAAGCCGCCGCTTTGGGAAACGCATCACGCGACATTGCACGAGGAACCGGAAGAAGAGAACGAGCAATACGTACAGCATAACACCACGCTCCGGAGCGTAACAGGTGAGTCACTCAAGTGAAATATGTTGACGAGTAAACCCGAGAGAGCTTTTGCGTAGCGAGCTACTCCGACAAAGTATGTTTGCTGTATCTATTGGAATGAGCTAGTGGCCGATAGATGGCTAAATGGAAAGCTTTAGCTGTAATGAAGAGGTTACAAACTGAAGTTGTTATCCGTTGTCGGATGTCGGAATAAACTGGAGCTTTTAATGAAATTGTCATAACTTTAGCTTTGCCTGCAAAATGAATAGAGCTTTTTAGCAATGTAGCAATTACATACAGCAACCTCCCGTATAAGGCGACAAGAGTCATATAATTTCGATCACAAGGCCTGTTTATATTTTTCACATATAAAAATGAAAAATGCTCGGTCACTTTTTCAAAAGGACTTAAGTAACAATGAGAGTTTCTCTCCATGTCTCCTTTCGTCCGCATTTCACGGCGATACAAATGCACTTTAACACATTAGTTTTACATTAATCAGTTGTCGGCGTCACTAGTTAGTTCCGGCCCAAAACAGGGGCTCTGTTTTTAAAAATGTATTCACTGCATTCTTCTTGCCAATCTGAACACAGGGGTGACATTGCGATTCTCGTTTCGAGTGGTTTTGGTTCGTTTCGCCCATTCGTTTATCGTAGTACCAAAATCACTCGAAACGAGAATCGCAATGTCACCCCAGGTTGTGCATTCTTTTTGCCAATCTGAATCTATATGAAGCTTGACGGGTGTAGTGGGCAGTCCGGGTAATAACAGCTGTCCCGTCCAAGCGTTGTCTCTCTACCCCCTCCATCTCGTTCTTATCACTCTTCATGCGAATGTCGACGCCGCTCTCTTCAATGTATGTGTGCATCTGTCAAAGGTATCCGTCGATCATCGCAAAGTACATTGAATAAAAGGTATTGTCGTTTAGGTCTAACGTATGTACAGTGGACCCCCGTTCGTTTGAACGATTCCTCATGCAAACTAACGGGGTTAGTTTTTAATTTGAACAACTGGTAACCCTAAATATGCTGGAACTTGTGTGAACTGGCTGCCCTGCTCTTTGTTATTGTTTTGGTGGTTTGATTCAGTTGGCAGTTGCAAGCAGCGAATATTCATTCTCCGATCGGATTTCTACCGTAATCGTTGGGAAAACGCAATGTGAAACAGATTAAACACGCTAGATCAGCACAAACAAATCGTGTTTATGTGCATTGTCTGCATAAGCAAATGATGTCATATTGAGTATGACGTTTGAACCATTTTTAATTTGCACGTCGTGCAAACCAACGGGGTTCAAATTAAAAAGTGTTCAGATTAAAAACGGTCAAACGAACGGGGGTCCACGGTATAATAATAGATCAGGTCAATATACTGCAACGAGGATGGGGTCACAAAACCAGCTCTAATCCGCATAAAAGCCCCGCCACTTTTTGTTGTCATTTCACATTATTTCACAGCATTACATTGGCATTACACTGCTGTCGTTACGTGTGAGAACGATAATATACGATCTGCTCACGAGAGCGACAAATCCTAAATCTAAGTCAAGCTTCAACTAACTAACAGACTAACAGACCTACACTCAAAATAATTTTCACTTCGAATTTACGGGAAAAGTTATGTGAATATTTTCCATCCAACTTTTCCCGTACTATTTACGTGAATTTCACGTAGTTTGCATTAGTATGCGTGCATTTACATGGAAATCAGATAGAAGTTATTGGATTTTCCAATTTGTCCAATGTTAAACTAAAAGTCTCGTAACTCCCTGTAGACAAATTCACGTGATTTTTCACGTGGAAATGGAAACGACGTGTGGATTATTTTGCGTGTAACACTGAAGCCTCATTCCATCACCAATCATCCATCAAAGACTCAAACAACAGTCGCTGCGCGAGAACGCCGCTCGTCTGCGCTGGATCTGTTGTCAGATAATATACAAGTAAACTTATAGCATTGCTAAATTTATAGTAACCTATTCTGCGTGGCGCGAATGCTGCTAATGTTTTTTAAAAGTCTTAGGGATGCCATTGAAACGATTTGTTTATTAGAAAATTTGTTCGAAGTGTTACGTCTGTTAGTCTCTGGATGTAGTATACATTTTATTTCACTTACTTACCTTCCTATTCGGCCTTATATCTTATGACAAGGCCTGCAAAATATAATTCTTCTATCTAGCTTGGTTCATGGCCGCTGGTCCCCAGTTCCACTGGGGCTTAGCTACCTTAGCTACCACCGGTCGAAGATTTTGCGTACTTGCAGATCCTCTTTTAGCAGTGTCCACGTTACACGTCCATAGATGACAACCAGTCTAATTAGCGTATTGTACAATGTGCACTTTGTACAAAGGATCTGAGTATTCGAATGCACATGTTTGTGGAGTTCATAGTAGGCACTACTTCCGCTGAAAATACGCCTTTTTATCTCACGGCTGTTCTTCTTTTCCTTCATTGCCTGTAAGCCAAGGTACGCGGACTCGTCGACTACCTTTAACTCATCCCCGGCGTTCGGTTTCGTCCGGCGACATACACTTCGTTTTATACGTATTTATCTTGAACTCAATCTTGTCTACTTCGCGTCTTAGTCTGGTGTACTGATGTTCTGCCGATAGCATCCACATCATCGACAAAGCAAATAAATTGACCAAATTAATTAAAAATCGTGCCCCTCATTTTAATCGCCGCTTGCCTTAGAAAACCTTGAAGCGCAATGTTGCACAACAAGCAGAAAAGACTGTCCTTGTCCTGTGTCGCTGATCAGGGTAACAAGGTTCATAAACCAAGTCATCCCTGATTGGTACCTGTCTCCCCCTCAAGCTACCAGGCTATTTGAGCCCATTTTCTATAGTGGTGTCTGTGTTTTTTAAATCTGACTGGCCGAAGTAGCCAGCACAGGGATTAAATGCTTTTCAAAAACAGATCAAAAGAGAGGCCAATGGATAACGTGTCGGTATAGCCTATATACCGGCTCTTTGAAGATAACTAGTTTTGCAGTGACAACAGCTTGCTGCTGGCGCTAGTGTATCATTGAATCGTGCATATACATTAGCACCAGAAGCAAGTGGTTGTCACTTAAATACTAGCTATGTCAACACGAAAGAATACTTTCAGGAGTAACTGCCTTATACATTGGTAGTAGTGTAAATAGAGCACCATATGCTGAAATTAAAAACAAAATGCTGCAAGTGCTAGTGAATGGAAATTGATTTATATTTTCATATCAGAAGGGAATTTTTGTGTTCTTCCGTGATGAAAAGAAGTAGAATTGTTCTGTGATAGCATATTCACAGCTGTTTAGTTTCTAGAATAAGTAAACGTGATCATAATTGTGTGTTTTTCAAACCATCATCAAGAGCGGATACGCGTAAGCGATTGCTGCTGGTTTTTTGACGTAGGACTACGTCTTTGTTTACTATACTGGAACTGGGTAGCACTTTGTGAAAACGAAAATAGAGGTGTAACGTTTGAATGAAAGATTTGAAATGCTAATAACTACTAAAATACTGAACGAAACTGAACAATTTATATGTCGTTGGATAAATAAAATGACCAGCAATTTTATGGGCAGGTAAGAGATCAATTTTAAGGATGGAATAAGAAGGGGGGCTCCCATGCAAATGAGAGACAAATATCCTCAAAACTCGAGAACTAATCAAGCAAATGGAACCAAATTTGGCATGTGGAAGTTTCAGAAGGCATGATTGTTTTTCTACAGTGTACTGTGACCCTCTCTCTTTCTAGGAGGCAGGAGGGGGAGGGCTCCCATGCAAATGAAATACAAATTTCCTCATAACTCTTTAACAGATCAAGCAAATGGAACCAAATTTGGCATGTAGGGCTTTTTGGAGGTAAGATTTCTTTCTATGGTGTACTGAGACCCCTTATACTTCGAAGAGGGGGGGGGGCTCCCATACAAATTATTATTATTATTATTTATTGAATAAAATTCATCTGACAAAATATTGTCTTAATGAAAAATAAAACGAACACAAGATCATGATAGTCTTCTCATAAAAACATGCAATGGAATGTTGAAGTCAAAAATGCTGTAAGCGAGATTGAATGCACTGGCTATGGCACGGATTGGCTCATTTTGTCCGTATTGTCGACTACGAGCTGCGAGGTGTAAAAAGTTGCGTTGACGTATAACTCTCTCTGGAGCATAGAAGTAAAACTGCCGGAGTAGTTCAGGCGAATCGACTTCCGAAGTGATGATCTTAGCAGCAAAGAGAGCTTGTGCAGTGAATCTTCTCCGTTTTAGGGTATCAATTCCAAGTAGCCGACAGCGATCAGTGTAGGAAGGCAGGTTCGTAGCATCACGCCATGGTAGCCAACGAAGTGCGTAGCGAACAAACCTTTTTTTGTACTCGCTCGAATCTAGCAATCCAACACGCTTGGTATGGACACCATACCACACTACTAAACTCAAGAACTGAGCGGACTAGTGCACAATACAACGCCCGTAGGCACAGCGGGTCGCGAAAGTCTTCGGAGATTTTGAATATAAAACCAAGTTGTCTGTTGGCTTTCGTCAGAATGCCGTTGTAGTGAGGTTTGAAGGTCAACTCACAGTCAAGAGTAACTCCCAAGTCTCTAATTTGGTAGACCCGTTGAAGTCTGTGTCCAGCAATTGAATAAGTAAACATGATCGGTTTCTGTCTACGGTGAAAGGTTATCACATTGCATTTGTTGATACTAAGTGTCAAAAAATTCCGGGAGCACCAACTCTGCATACGATCTACACTTAGTTGCAAGTAGCCGCAATCATTAGTACTGTTGATGATGTTATATATTTTGACGTCGTCGGCGTAAAACAGGCGGCAACCAGATGGCAGTATGACAGAAAGTTCGTTGATAAATAACGAGAACAAAAGTGGCCCAAGGTTACTGCCCTGGGGGACACCCGAAACATTCGTAAACACTTCGGAACTAGAAGCTCCGATCTTAACGCGAAGCGATCGGTTTATCAGATAGGATCTGAACCAGGCGACTAAGGATCTGTTGACTCCAAGTTTTTCTAGTTTCCTTAACAGTATTTCGTGATCCACTCGATCAAATGCTGCCTTGAGATCAGTGTAGACAGCATCAACTTGTCCACCGTTGTCCATTGTGCGAACGCATAGTGATGCAAATTCGGTCAAATTTGTCGCAACAGACCGCTTGGGATAGAATCCATGCTGAGCAGTTGAAATGTAGTTCTTACATGAGCAGAAAAGCGCCTCATTGATAATAATCTCAAAAACTTTAAAACAGCAGCATAAGGAAGTGATGCCTCTGTAATTCCGAACGTCTCTCTTGTCACCTTTCTTGTGAAACACAAATTTCCTCATAACTCGAGAACTAATCAAGCAAACGGAACCAAATTTGGCATGTGGGGGTTATTGGAGGCATGAATTTATTTTATGATGGTTTGAGGATAAGGACTCTCATACAAATAAAACAGAAATGTTTGCCTTTGAGCCATAGTTTCTGCTATGTAACAAGCGATAAGCTATGAAAGTAAACTAGTAAAATCTTCTCGTTGCCATTCTTGTCAAAAGAGAAGGACATTCGAATGGCACGTCATATTTGCGATGAACCTGCTTTGGCTTTATCGTTATTTATAACCAATGGCCCTTTTAAAGGACACAAGCGAGTTAAAGTAAGATTATTGAATAATGTCAAACTACGCATAATCATATTCAATACAACAATCTGAGGCTGGTCATTCGTTATCATTTTAACCTCTATGTTGCACACAAGTGATTTTTAAAAGAAATCTCTATGTCTGATTGGTTGCACGCCTTGTACTTATGAACCCCCGTCCACGTATTTTTAAAGCGACTATTGCTTTCAATAAAGAATTGAATTTGAATATTTCGCTCATCTCTTTCAAACATTCAATCAAACAATGGTACTTACAGATTCTTGTAAACATACATATGCCAGAAATGCAGTTTACATTAGTCCTTGATCTAATGATCTGATATAGTCCTACGTCACCCTTTCGTACAACCCTTAGGGCTGTATACCTTGTAGTTTTTCAGCCTGATTACGTGCCGGTGGAAAAACAGTGGTTTTGATGTTTATTGGACAAAATTTAGCAATAACACATTAGTTTAGTCAAATATAGTTATAACACATTAAAGCTTAAGAATGCTACATTCGTTTCAGTACTGTTATATAGCGGCAAAGTTTTTATTTGGGAAAGCGCAGCAAAAAAAGGTAATGTATGCCGAATTTAGTAGCGTGCTGAGAATACCCTCCCGTACCCTACCACAAAAGTTCAAAATAATGGACGCAGTGGTAGGAGTACCCAACAGAGGAGGATCCTTGTTTTTGTCATTATGAGATTCGAATGGATACGACAATCCACCCACAATTCTTACACAGCACTTCCCTTCCATCGCAAAGCTTCCCCGGAAAGCCGGTTTCGTCCCAAATTTTCATAGCTCTTGCTGGTTTACACTATTATATCATCGTTGTCGTCAGCAACTTAGAACCGGGGTGGCTCGTGCGTCTTCATTCAACTCGATCTTGGATGACTCATCGCCAATTTCTCAATCGTCTTAGAGGTCGTAAATCACTTTCGACCTGGTTGATCTATCTTGCACGTTGAGCCACCATGTTCTTGGTGCCGGTGGAGTTGTTGAAGAGAACAGTTTTCGTCACAATGTCGTCCGGCATCCTTATGACGTATCCGTACCACCGTAGCCTTCCGACTTTCGCCAGATGTACGATGGGCATATCTCCAAACAGTGCCTGTAGTTCGTGACTCATACACCTCCGCAACTCTCCGCTTTCAGTTTGTACTCCTCCAAATATCATTCCGGGGTGAGATTGTGCCACGGGGGTGACATTGTGCCAAAAACCAAAAATGTTTGTTTGTGAAAATTTATTATATCTATAGAAACTGGTGAACTATATTCAAAATGATGATGAACATAACATATTTATTCATAACTTAGAATGGAACACAGATAATATTAGCAAACTATTTAGCCTAAACAGGGTTTCAAAGTTCGCGATCAAAAATACGCGGAAATAACGCTTGTAAAAAATGTCCCGCATAAACCAACCCAAACAAGAAATCGCATCAACTTGCTATTTTGAAGGTATATAAACTAATCATTTACAATGTATTGAAAGGTTATTATGCGTTGGATAAGTTTTGATTACGAAAATTATATATTTCGAAACTTTGTACTTTTCGAACTTCACGGGGGTGAGATTGTGCCAAGCCATAATGATCGATCCAATTTGTGGATTTCACATATACAACACAAATACGACAGTATACACTAATACACTCACATTCTTTACTATTGAGCACAATATTTTGACAGATTAGATTGCATCATCCATTTTGGAGCAAACAGCATCATAGGACTGCTAAATAATTTAAACTCATTTTTACTTTTTCTTTGGAAATTCCAGATACTTTGAATAAACGACGAATTTGACGAATATATTATACCGTGTATAAACTACCAGCTTTAAGGAGAGGAGAGGGGGTGGGATAGGCCACATGTTCTGCGGCCGCGGGTTCTCGAACGAACTAATGGTTACTTTTGTTAAATGATCAAATAGGTATGCCCCCTTAGGATACGCGCCTTTCATATATCTCCCCCTTGTTAACCCTAGAAACGCTACTGGCTATATAAAGGCTGTCCATTGACTACGAACACATTTTTAGTTATTTCAGACATCTCTGGGTTATTTTTGTTCATACTTTTTGTATAATGCGTTATTTTTGGCCGACCCCCTGCCCCTAATAGTCATGGACGACATGGACGGCCCCATGTGAACTACTTTATCTTGATATTTATGTGTACTGTTTATAAACATGGTAATGTTCACTGTTTAGGTTTTTAGCCTAACTTAAAGTTCATGTACTTCCAGTAAAATTAGGTTTCATTGTAACTAAACCATCTCTACGGTAGTTGTTAATTGAACAATTTAGTATATATTGACACGTTTGAAATCAAGTTAGTTCCTATATTGTGTGTATACTAAGCTAAAGAACAAAAATATATGCTTTTTTGGCACAATCTCGCCCCGGATGACGGTAGCCGATATTATTTTAAGATTACATTCAACATAATTAACCGCCCAGAAAATGCACAAAAACTACGAAATGTGCAATACTTGGGTGGTGTACAATAATTGGCAAATTGCCCTAGTAGAACTTAAACTAGAAAAAAGTTTCGTCTTTTTACTAAGAGACCCAACAAAGGAACTTTATCAATATTTTTTAAAACGGTAGTTCTTTTACGATTGACGAAAGGACGGTAGAAGAAAGTAGTGAAATTTTTGGTGTGTGGAAAAAGAGTGGAAACGAAACGTGAGAGAGGGGGGAGGGGGTATTAGTAACTACACTTAACAAGTAGTCGTTGTGACTTACCTTTTGTCCAATGCTGGAAGGTGCATGGGTCGAACCATGCTATAATCTGAGATTAAAACTGGATTCGAACCCATAACACCCGCCAGGGCATATGGCTCTCTGGTACTAACAACCCCCTTATTAAGCGCGCGACGTATCTTAACCCTTAAATGCGCAATATTGCTTTAAAACAACATAGTGAAAAACATCCCCAAAGTAAATTATTTTTACTGCCTTTAGATAAGCAAGTTTTTTTAAATGAATTTTTTCAGCGTGCGCATTTAAGGGTTAAACTCCACCATCTGGTGGGTTGGGTTATTTATAGACACAGATTGTGCCTCTTCCTCGATTTATTGTAATCGAACCACCCAATTGCGAAATTTTTATCCAACTCGTTTTACTCACGGGATTACGAAACTGTACAGACACTTGTTCACGTTGTGACGACTGACATTTGAATTAACGTCCTCTCGTTTTACGCCAAAAACTTTAATAAAGTCCTCATTTTTTTACATCCCTTTAATTCTGGACCTAAAATCGAGATTTAAGTATATATCACCAGGCTTGCCATTTCCTCACTCATTGTGCAAAAAGTGCACCTTTTTTGTTCAATACAATGAGCAGAGCTGCTGCCACAAATAAGAAATCCATCCACGCAAAGCGAAACAGGCCAAAAATAAAGAGAAATATAAACACACTTTAGTTTCTCACTGAGCGAAAAAGCAACTGCACGGGAATTCCAATGTTACCATATCTATCATCCATTATCGTCATATGCAACATTTTTTGGATTGTTGCCGCTGCGAGAAGTCTAAACAGTGTTTTTGTGTTTCGTATCATGGGCAGTGTATTAACATTTTGTTGCTCAGTTCACTCCTCAATGAATAGAAGGTAGAACATCAATATGCAGGTTACTGAGTAATCGCAGCCAATAAAAAAGAGAAAAGTTAAAACAAAACGGTGCACCATAATTCGCGACTGTGTACAGTATGAATTTTTTTCTTCTCTTTTTTATTCTGAGGAGGAATCATCCCTGTATATTACTTATATTGTAGACAATGTATAGTCAGATGAAGTACTCAAATAAATAACAAATAACTATTAAATTGTTTCGTGTCAAAGTTTAAGCAAAAATG
Source organism: Sabethes cyaneus (assembly GCF_943734655.1). Lineage (NCBI taxonomy): Eukaryota > Metazoa > Arthropoda > Insecta > Diptera > Culicidae > Sabethes > Sabethes cyaneus. Next base: position 97,764,954 of record NC_071354.1, on the reverse strand, counting down.
TGAAAACTACGTGGCATGATTTTCTCCGGAACCACCCAACCGATTTCAACGATCGTAGTATTCAATGAAATCTCTTGTTATCATAAAGTATTCTTAAAAGTTTTATAGGAAAAAACAGGTAATTTAAAAGTTATAGTTAAAAAACGTGTATGACTAGCTAATTATTATCGCCTGTTTCTCTGGGATGGCCAAACCGATTTATGCGCTAGTAGTTTCATTTGGAGGGTAAAATAACCTCATCCATCACCATCGAATTGTTTTTTAATTGGACATGCGCGTGTTTTCAATTATATGGTTATGTGATGAAATTATGTGATTTTTTTATTTATACATCTTCTACAAAAACAAAAGTACAACTCATTAGTATTATTTTAGTTTTAATTTCAATATTCATGATAATAATTAAACATTCAGCATTTTTAGCTCGTATTGCTGGTTGGATGTATCTGACAGATTGCAAAATGTTCCTCTATGTACAAATTGATTACCACTGCTGAAACGAATTTCATTATGTCCAAACGAGATATGTGCGAAGGTCAGGGCGGATAATTTGTTTGTTCAAGTTCGAAGAACAAAATATGTACGTTCTGTCGTTCGTCAGCCTCAATTAATTATTTTTCATCAGTGAACATGTCAGCACTCACTTCACTACAGTACGGAGAGCCGTCGTTCGAATTAAGGGGCGCTACCGCTCGCTAGCTAGAATATCACTCGTTTGATGGGCTCGATGATGTCAGCATGTTCCGTGAGCTTGAGCTGAGCCAAGCTGCGCTAAGTTTCACTTGCACTGGCTGGCAAAGCAATACTCTCGCGTCATTTCCTGCAAGTCGTCTCGCGTTCGACCGTCGCGTCGATCGATCTTAGTTTGCTTGCTCGAATAGACAGTAATGTTCACTGTTCACACAGCCGCTGGCTGATTTTATAGTGTAATTGCGGATGGTGGCGTTTATTTTAACTGATGCGAACACACACGGTCAACTCATTAAGGAATGTAGGTTGATAGCACAGGCGAGATAAATAATCATGTTTTAAAATGACAGCATGTGGGTATTTGTACATGCAATGCTGATTGTTGAGATGTGAATATATCGTGCAATGTACATACTCATTATGTGGGTTTGCCTGCAGTGCGGCAAACTAAAACTAAAAAATTTGCTAAGCTTGAACCATAAAGTGGTAGTTATTAAGAAATAGTAGATGTTCTACAGTTCAATAGTTGTTATACGTTCATAAACCAAAGCAAAGCAAAGCCTAGGTGCTACATTCCGTTATCGAAACTTGACCACGACAGACTTCGCAGCCAGCTGTTAGAGTACAGGACAATTGCAGGGCCAGTTGCTACGATCCTATTGACTCTAACAGCCTCTCCCAGCCGAGATTCGAACATACGGCGACTGGCTTATTAGGCCAGCGTCATACCTCGTAGTCAACTGAAAGGCACTTTTTTCCTTTCATACCAAACAGAATTTACACCAAAATTGGTAGCATTCTTTTAGAATGTCATGAAATTTAATGGGGATTTATGGGTGTAAGCTTTGTGATTATAGTATAATAATCGATTGAAAAATGTAATGATAAATGAGCTTTACTTATAACGGTCGCTTCCGAACCTTCAACTGCTAGAAATGAATAATTATTTCACCAAAATAGTTATGGGGTAGTAAAAACTTTTTTATTGTTCGGTCTTATTGGCATGTTTAAATTTAATAATGCTTTGTGTAAGTTAGTCAACTTCTTTTTTTAGCAGGGGCCAATTTTTATACGCTTTTTGCTCATAATTGTTCCGGTAGTAAACAGTCGAATTCATTGTTCGGCAGTTGAAATTAAAATGAGAGAAAAAATCACCCCTGCCTTAACGTCTGTCAAGTGTCATAGCTACCGTTAGTCCGTTATTCCCATAGGCTGGAGTAAAATTACATAAAATAAAGCTAAAACAGAATGTTTTAATTCACTTAGCGGACACAGGGGAGAGGCGATCGCCGTATAGTAAATGACAAGAAAAGGCGCTCAATTATTTCATTGCGAACATTTTTCTTTCGTATTGTTGCACTGTGGTACTGTGGCGAAAGGGCAGTAAAGGACGGACAATATTTAGATAACGATTTCAACGAACATTTTACTTATGATTTTATCCCAATACAGGTTGTACTCTTATCATCATCAACAACACTGTTATTTTTGCATAATTGAATTTGAATGCTTTGTTCAATTAAATGATTTTGATAGAACAATTTTGTCCATACTTTCCTTAGTATGCATTGTTTTCCGCGGAGCTCACAATGTTGAAGAAATTCCTTCCTGCATTCGTATGCATTTTTTCCAGCTTCCGCCTGCACTTTTCTGTTCCCTTTTGCTGCTGCTGCTGACATCCGAGCGAGATAAGATGAACAATTCGCATCACTTGAAGAAAGTGTAGTGGTGGAAACGTTAAAGAAAATAAAATTGTGCGAAATATGACAACTTGGTGTGAGGTTTGTAAATAAGGTTGCGATGGTAGCAAATATAGGTCTGTTTGTGCAAAGTCATCTGTTTTCGAGCGAAATATTCAGATACTATTTAGGTTGTATCTATTTGTTGAATCATATCTAAACATTCTACTTGTAAAAAATGTTGAATTTGTAAAAAGATTCATTCAAAAATCTTGAAAATCGACCAAGAAATCGCTGCGTTATTAGCACTCAGCCTATATTTCATTTCAAAGGTTATGTTCAATGTCGTCCGCGGAACCTAGGAGTATGATAACGACACCGCGAGTCCAATATTATTCGGGCTATTCGGACGTTTTACATCGAACCATCCAGGGTAGCATGTATTAGTACTCATTTCACTTAACTGAATCTACGAATAAATGGTGAGTAAGCAAGTTAAATGCTGGAAATTTATTGAAGACGGAGATGATCAGGGAGAATGCCGTCCCTTCCAGCTGCTTTTTTCACCTCATCCATGATGGTGGACCGAGAGCTTGTCCATTATCCCTAATCAGTATCATGTTCTGTCCCCTGCTTATGTTCCCCAATAAATAGCACACCAAAATGTTGTTTCCAACGCCTGGGCCAGGCCTCTTTCGTCCTTTCAGTAATCAAGTTCCTTTCCCTGTCATAGCACATAATAGAGGTTAGCACAGTTTGCGTGGTTTCGTTAATCGTATCGTGCGTATCGAAGTAATTCCCTGTCTCCGCAAAAACGCGATCCCAGTGCTAGTATTTTTTACGACACTGAACTCTGTTGTCAGCAGTTCTAGCATCTTGGTATGTCACTGGCTTGTCACAGTTGCATGCAATACGTGAGCTCCTGCTCGGTTCTTCTCGCCAGTCACTCGTTGGCATTCTCCGTTAAACCATTTATTGGTCTTTGGCCTGTTTTGTTGGTCCACGAATATGCACTGAATTCTCCAATCACCGGAAGCCTCCTGGCAGACTTGAGCGTTGAAAACTCTAGTCGGACAAGTCCAACTATACTACCGTAGATCTCGTAATTCGGTCGTCTGGCTAGAATTTGCAGAAATACACGGTTTCATAAAAATCTTTGTCTGCAAGAGTCGGATATTAGCGAGTCAAGCTTGGCATTCCGTTCTAGCAGTAAGCACGTAGGATACGAAAACAGCACGGGCAACGTTGCGGCTAACAGAATGTAGAATGTCCAGATGCGCGAGTAGGCAGCGACTTGCGTAGGATGGCAGCCGGAACGAAGGGCAAACCGCACAAATCTCCGATGTACAGCTTCGATTCTGTCAACTTCAGTCTGGTAGTAAGGATTCCAAACTTGACAACAATATTCGAGAATTGAAATCACCAATGAGCAGTATAAGAACTACAGGCAATAGATGTTGCTAAAATCCTTAGCGATTCGGAACATGAAGCCGAGATTTCCGCCGACTTTGTAAGCTATATGCGTATCACAATAGATCAAACAAATGATGGCAGTGATAAAAATACCCAACATGAAAAAAACCTATCTGCTGGTGGAATGATAATTTGCTACCTAGCAATACGCCTAAATCTTTGATACGATTTGTCCTTCCAATAATAGTTCCCAACCGCTTATATTCGAATGTAATAGGTTCCTTCTTTCTTGAAAAGTGATGATGGCGCACTTGCTTGTGCTACACCAATCTGCAAAACTGTCCAATTGTTATTGAAGCATACGCGCGTCAGTGAAAGAGTTAATATGGCTGAAGATTTTCATATCATCCGCGAAAGACAAACGGGGAACTCTCAGTTTGAAATTCACATCGTTGAAGTATATAAGGAAAATCAATGGTCCGAGGTGACTACCTTGAGGGAGTTATCTAGGGTAGCTATCCATGCAGAGCAGCAAATTCCGCAGATCAATTATCACCAATTTTCACTGTTAGCTGACGATCAACGAGGTACGATCGTCACCAGCTGATAGCTCTGCCGCAGAAGTCTCTAGATTTTGGAATATGACGAAGAGAATCTGCTGATCACTCGGAATAAGTACTTGAAATTGAATGAGCTGTGATTCAAACCACTTCATACGACTCAACGAATAAATACATAGATTTTTGTAAACGATTGACGTCTGTTCATGGTACACGAAAGAAAACTTGCATATGACGAAGTGAAGTTTCCATATGACGAACTCCTGCTGGTATATGAAAAACTGTTTCACTAAAAAATGTAAGTTTCGAAATATTTTATCTGATTAAATGGTTTTTTCGTTACTGGTACCAACACATGTCATCTTCTTCCACACTTTTTTATACTTCATTGGCTGTATCCTTAGCATTAGCACATAAACCCAGGAGTTTCCACCCATAATGATTGGCTTTCGTCTGGTTACTACCTTACTGCATAACGCAATTCCGGCACCTAACTCGGTCTATAGCATCTGGTCTCCAGTTCCACGGGTACCACAGTACTCACCAGATCTCGCTCCACCTGGTCTTGTCACCTCGCTCACTGTGCTCCTCTTCACCTTGTTTCTTCCGTTGGAACGATGCGAAAACCATTCTAGCATTCTAGCATTCTAGCAACATGCCATGCTCAACGCACCCGTCCAGCTCTAGCCACTTTCTGAATACTGGGATCGCCATAGAGACGCGCGAGCTCATGATTTATTCCTTGCCACTATTCACCATTCTCTTACACGCTGCCAAAGATGGTTCTTGGCTCCTTACTTACATACTTATGTGTCCATGTCCGCCGGTCCGGCGGAACAAAGGGATGAAATCAGAGATCTCCACTGCTGACGGTTACCCGCCATGGCTTTTACCTGTCGCCAGGCAGGTTCTCGTCTACAGCCCGGATGTCGTTGGCTAAGCTCCGTCACCATGAGCCTCTGGGTCTGCCTCTTCTACACTATACTTGTGGATTCCAGTCGAGTGCTTCTCTGCAAACCTCGTTCGCTCCTTTCCTCAAGGTGTATCCGATCCACTTCCACCTACGTTCACGAATTTCTGTGGCTATCGACCGTTGATGTCTATTTAACGTATTCCGGCACGACCGTAATTTGTCTCTAAGTCAGAAAAAATCTGGAGGAGGTGTCCTCATAGCTATAAACTCTGACTTCACTTCGGAAGAAATAATTACTAGAAAGTACATCGAATTTGAAAATATATGGGCCAAAGCAACCATATACGGCGAAGTACACATTTTTTCAGCCGTGTACTTTCCTCCCGAACATGCTAATAAACAGCCTTATGAACTATTTTTCGAAGTAGTAGAAAACATTATTTCAAATATGGAACCCGAAGTAAAACTACATATTTACGGCGACTTCAATCAGCGCAATGTGGACTTCATTGTAGACATTGACAATGAATCCATTTTGCTTCCAGTAGTAGGCGAAAATGAAACATTGCATTACATTTTTGACAAAATTTCACAATTTGGCCTGCATCAAATAAATTCAGTCAAAAATAGTCAAAATGTTTATTTGGACTTACTTTTTACAAACTGCACAGACGACTTTGCTGTAAATGCTTCACTATCTCCCTTATGGAAGAATGAAGCATTTCACACAGCAATGGAATACTCAATTTTCACACACAATAGCTCTTACCCTACTGACTTGGAATATGAAGAAGTGCCGGAATATAACAAAGCAAATTTTATAGAAATTAAGCGTAGACTATGTACAACAGAATGGCAACATGTGTTTTGTACTGAAGGAAATGTCAACTATGAAGCAGAAAAATTAATCCTTTCCTTGAAGTGCGTTTTGCACGAAACTGTACCCATGAAAAGAAGAAGACGAAGTCAACATAGTAAATGGCCTGTGTGGTTCAACCCATATCTAAAAAGTCTTAAAAATAGAAAACAAAAAGCACACAAAAAATTCAAAAATGAAAACAATACCATTAACTTGAATAATTATCTCAATATTTGCGAAGAACTCAACTCGGCCACTAAAATCGCGTATGAAGAATATAATAGTAAAGTGGAAAATGAAGTCAAATCATGCCCAAAAAATTTCTTTAACTATGTAAATACTAAATTGAAAAGCAGTAATTTCCCATCCCAAATGAAACTTGACGGGCTTATTGGAAATAATGCTCATGAAATCTGCAACCTTTTCGCAAATTTCTTTCAAGAAGTATATACAACATTCACCGAAGAAGACCGCGACCAGGAATATTTCTCATTTATCCCCGAATTTTCTAACGACATAACTGTCTCTCGACTATCAGAAATTGACGTATTTGAAGCACTCAAAGGCTTGAATGCGTCAAAAGGGCCGGGGCCTGACGGAATAGCACCCATATTTCTCAAAAACCTGGCCGAAGAACTTGCTACACCATTACAACGCCTATTTAACATGTCTCTGAAAAATGGAAAATTCCCGGAAATATGGAAATCTTCGTATTTAGTCCCTATCTTCAAATCAGGAACAAAATCAGACATCCGAAACTACCGTGGAATTGCCATTATCTCTTGCATTCCTAAACTATTTGAATCAATTATAAATGAAAAAATTTTTCAACAAGTAAAACACAAAATTACAAGTCAGCAACACGGCTTTTTTAAAGGCCGCTCTACTGCCTCAAATCTTCTGGAATTTGTAACTTTTACTCTTAATGCAATGGACAGTGGCAACCACGTAGAAGCTATTTACACGGACTTTAGTAAGGCATTTGACAGAATAGACATACCATTATTAATCTTCAAATTAGGCAAAATTGGAATAGAACCGAAGCTCTTGAAATGGCTTCAATCATATTTAACGGAACGTAAACAAATTGTTCGCTTTCAAAATGCCCTCTCGGACCCTATTCAAGTCACCTCTGGGGTTCCCCAAGGTTCCCACTTAGGGCCACTTCTTTTCATTTTGCACGTAAATGACATTTCCTACATACTTAACCACTCAAAAGTACTTGTATATGCAGACGACATGAAAATATATATGGAAATAAAAAATGCCCATGACGTCGCAGTATTTCAGAATGAAGCCAATGTATTCAACACTTGGTGCAACAAATCTTTACTAAACCTCAATGTAAAAAAATGTAACTCAATAGCATTTAGCAGGAAAATTCAAACTCCCTCTATTGACATATACTTAGGAAACAATATTGTACCAAAATGTAAAATTGTAAGGGATCTAGGAGTAATCTTAGACTCAAAACTAACATTTACCGAACATTACAATACCATTATTAATAAAGCAAATAGAATGCTGGGCTTTATCAAACGCTTCAGTCATAATTTCAAAGACTCGTACACAATAAAACTTTTATACATTACATATGTAAGACCTATTCTGGAATATTGCAATATTGTATGGCACCCACACACTGCGTTACACGAAGGACGCATTGAATCTGTTCAGAAACAATTTCTACTATACGCGCTTCGAAAACTGAACTGGACAGTATTTCCATTACCATCTTATGAAGCGCGCTGCATGCTCATCCATATACAAACACTTAAAGAACGTCGCGAACAAGCAATGCTTTACTTTATCAATGACATTATTTCTCAACGCATCCAGTCCGCAGATTTGCTTGCTCAATTGAACTTTTATGCGCCGAGTCGTAACCTTAGAACTAGAAAAATATTTTTGGAAAAATCATATTAGACCAATTATGCGAAAAATGGACCAGTCAATAACATGATGTGCCTTTATAATCAAAATTGCGAAAGAATTGACATCACTATGTCCAGAATCCAAATGAAACTACGACTTAGCCATAGGAACAATGTATAGTATATAAGTAAACATTGTAATAACATTATTGTATGTAGTCTACAAATGCTTGACGAATAAGACAAACTTTAGAACTTTAGAAGATGACACCGACGATGGAGTTCCTCATTGGATATCCAGTTATCAGGCCACCAGGCACGAATGATGTATCGCAGGCACCGGTTATATAATATTTGCAGTTTTTGCGTTGTCTCCGCTGAGACGCACCACGTTTCGCAGGCATACAGCAGTACGGATTTAACGTTTGAATTAAAGATTCGGGTTTTCGTACTTAGAGTGATCTGGTTTGAGCGCCAAATGTTTCGCAGACCTGCAAAAGCATCCCTGGCCTTCCTGCTCCGTGTGGCTATTCAGTCTTGGTACCACCATCGGGCATTGTTTGGCTACCAAGATATTGAAAGGCGTCTGCCTGCTCAACTTGTTGTCCCGCTACTGTGAAGTGGGTGGAATTGTCAGTGTTCACTACCATTGACTTAGCTCCCGCCATTCAAAAACTCCTAGTACTCGCAGGTCCTCTTCTACCAGTGTCCACGTTTCAGGCCCATAGAAGACAACAGGTATAATTAGTGTTTTGTATAATGTGTACTTGCCCGTGCAACTACTCTCTTTACTCTCCGGCAAATCCTCCAGAAATGTCGGGAGTAAAACGTGCTAATGCATCATATTTTCATGGATTTCACAGCAGCATACGATACAGTTGAACGCGAACAGCTATGGCATATAATGCACGAGTACGGTTTTCCGAACAAACTGACTCTTGAGTCCTGTCGAATCGCGCAAAAGGTTGCGGTAAGGGAATGGACTGTCCTGAATGATATTCAATATCACTATTGAAGGTGTGATCCGGCGGGCGGGCATCGAAACGAGAAGAACGATCTTCAGCAAGAGTAGCTAACTCCTAGCCTTCGCAGACAACTTCGACATCATGATGTGTAAAAATTGTAGAATGATCACCATGCCACACTGTACAGTGAAATCTGTTCTCTTCAAGTACCCCATCGGCACCAAGAATAGAGGAGCCCAACGTGCAAGATGGCTCGACCAGGTTGAAGCCGACTTGCGTGTGTCGAGACGCGCAACGAATTGGCGACGAGTAGCGCAGGACCGACTACAGTGGAGAAGAATTCTTTTACGGCAAGAGACACTCCAACTCGCGGCTGCTAAATTATCATCATAATGTACACTTTGTACGGAGACTCAGATTGTTCGACCGCAAGTGTTTGTGGATTCTATAGTAGGAATGACTTCCACTGATAATAAGATTTTTAATCTCACGGTTGGCATTGTTGTCCTCTGTTGCCAGCGAACCAAGATACATGATCTATGTCGACTACCACAGTACTGTCTAAGCGGACCGTGTCGCGTTCGGTCTTGCCCTCCAGCATATTATCTTCTGGATGATCTGCCGTAGGCTAAAGATTCGGTCCGTTTTAGCCCGACCCTCGATGAAGCCTGCCTGCTAACTTTCCACGACGTTATTGGCTATTGATGATAGTCGATGGAAGATGACTTGGAAAAGTACTTTGTAGGCGGCATTCAGGATAGTGATTGCTCGGTAGTTCTCACAATCCAGCTTATCGCCTTTCTTGTAGATAGGGAAAATAACCCCGATTTTTCACTCCTACGGTAGTCGTTCCGTATCTCAAATCTTGACAATCAATTGATGCAAACAGTTGACCAACTTGTACTGGCCCATTTTCATAAGTTCCACTCCAATATGTCGTTGCTCCAGCGTTGGTCCAGCGCCTCTGTGGTTCAAAGGTACACGGGTACCAGTGAGCGACACGCCTTGGCAGGTGTTGTGGGTTCAAATCCGGTTATAATCTCTGATTACAGCTTGGTTCGACCCATGCACCTTCCAGCATTGGACAAAAGATAGGAGTCGCAACGACAACTTGTTAAGCATAGTTACCTATTACTCCCCCCCCTTCCTTCTTCATCAATTCAAAAATCCTTCTTCAGTACTTTACCTTACCGTCCCTTCATCTATTGTAGAATCATCGTTTCAAAAAAAAAAAAATATTAATATATGCCTGACCGCATTTCAAGGTCATGACTAAAGTCACGAGTTTGGTCAATGTCGTTGCTCGCCCAGTTAGCTCTGAAGGACGATGCTGACCCAATAAGCCAGTCGTCGTATGTTCGAATCTCGATTGAGCGTTGCCGCTACAGAGTTTGATCTTTACACTAGCCCCGTAATTTTCCTGTACGCTAGTTACCGGCTGCGAAGTATGTCGATAAAGAAGGGTCAAGTTCTAAAGGACGTTTATACCATCGGATACCCTCGAATGATGGATTCTTAAATGTTTCCAGAACCCTCTGTAGGACACAGTTGAATATTCCACGACGGCGTACAAAATGTTGGGTGGAACTACTCTTGCTCCGGGACAAACACATTGTGATGAAATTCGGGCAACGTGAACATTACATGCTTAGTTAGTTTCAGTCAAAATGTCATCATATTTTACCTACGCGTTAAAAAGTTATTAATCAATTCCGTTGTTCCGTTAATAGCATCTGTTAAGTAGGATACGGGAGGGTATTTTCAGCCTATTCAGCGATTGCTTCTATTTCTTCAGCCTAGGCTTAGTTCTAGTAGAAGAACAGGTGGTTTAGATGTACCTTTAACAAAAAACAACAGATTACAGATCTGTAATACTGACGGTGTAACGAAATAGAACCTGTTTCTAGAAAATTATCGAACTAATTGTCTGTTAAATAACAATAAGTATTTTCGAAGCGTAATTATACTCTTTCGTCACTCAGTCAGACATAAAAGTAACCACTTTGAATCGCCAATCATGATTTGGGAATCAATTTGCTTCTGTTCTTCCAGAATGAGATCAAAAACCTAGGTTATTGGCGATTCTTCAACTTAGCAACAGAATCCCAACATTGACGACTGTCGTTCGCTCGATAAATATTCCAATTCTGTTCTGTTCTGTTCCGTTGAATCTCGACTCGACAGCGTTACAGTCGATTTGCATGTGTGCAGTCTGGTGTGGATCCGGCAAAATTAACGATGCGCAACTTTAGATCCGCATGGCACGAACGTGCTGTTTCAATGCCCCCGTAAAATCATTGTCTACTTGAATCTCATTTGCCGGGTTCTCTATGGGTATGTTGATTTTTTGTTTGTCAAATCACCGGCTTTTTGCTGACTAGATTATCTGTATGTAAAAAATATCAAAACGGCTCAAAGGTTTTTAGAATATTAAGATACAATTATAATATAAGCCATCGTGGATCCGCATGCATTGAATAATGCTGTGCATAATTAAAATCGCATTATTTTTCAATGCGAATCATATCACAACGAAGTCGGAATGACGTTCATATATTTTGATCGCAACTTATCAAGCGTTAACACACGGGCAAGTGATCAACACATTATGGCTAATTTTTTTTGTCAGGTACAACTAATGCCTACGATTCAAATGTTGTTGAGTGCACTTATTCATACCCACAGAAAAGGTGCGAAACCACACATATTAATATTTACTGCAAATCAAATTGAACAGAATTGGTGTCGAGAGAGGATTTACGTCCAAGGTTCACAAATTGTTATGCAAATTAGGAGCAGTACCCGCATGATCCAACAAATGGTTCAAATTTGCAAGTAAATGGTGGCGAACACAGCTTCTAACTAATTCGAATCAACAATCGTGTATGTGTTATGGTTATGACGTTGTTCTGTCAAAGTTTAAAAATAAAACAATTCTACCGAAAATTTCACAGCTTTATTCTTGTTTACAAAGGGTCAGTCAAAACGAAATCATTTGTTTTTGGCGAATTATAAACCGGTGAACGGGTACGTTGCAGATGTTGTTATTATAGGTGGTTCAGTTCACAGCGTAGTGCGCAGACAAAGAATACGATTTTTTCGGTCGACGGCAAGAACTTAAAGCCTAATCCGCAAGCGCAATTAATTGCCTGGGAATTACCTCGAGAACACCTCTGCGGTAACGTGCCGGGCAACATTCGTATCTCACTGTCGACGGTCTCAGACCTCCGCTGTCCGACTCCCATTGTGAGTGAACAGTTTTATGTACGACGGAAAAAAGCCTGGCCCCTCTTGCTCGAGCCAGAAGAATGCCGTCTCTTAGCAAGCAATGTGTAAATTGGAGAACAATCCGGCACTGTCCACTGCAGTAAAAGTAGGTCGATTATGCCAATTTGTTCGGGATCCGGAAAGCAGGTTTGTGAGGAATGAATTTTCTTGTGAAAGGAAGGAAAACAGTCTTGGCTTATTGGTGCCTCTCGGCACTAAGCAGAATTGAAGAACTGGTCTCAGGAAGTATTAAATTGTCAGTAAAATATATTGTTTATGAAGAATGCTTTTGAAATTACTGCAAAAAATATGTTTTTCGTAATTATAAACTGTCATTCTAAGTTAAAAAATTAACTACTTTTTACGAGTTCAAAACGCCGTATAAGCTAAATCCAGCAAGCAAGGATTGTTGTATGTTGCACATTGCAGTCAAAAATAAATCAATATAAACACAACACGCAACAATCCATATGACCAGTATTGACCTTGTTTCAGCGGTAGTAGACAGATTTTGTTGTATTCATAAATCTAGCAGACGTAAACTAGTAAGTCGTTACTCTCTAAATTATTACTCCACGCTCTGAGTTTAGTTTAATTTAGATTATGTGTTAAATTCCATAACATGCCATTAGATGGTATGGGATACGATTTTCTGTTTAGCTAAACCATGGTGGAGACGTTTTCCCCTTTTCTTTTCAGCCCGCTGATGGGTATACTTGAGTGTTTCACTTGTCAACGCTCTACAATTTACGCTGTTTGCTTTTGAGTTATGCACGGAACACTACTTGCTGTAGGGTTCCCATTTTCAACGTTGGTGACTTGCTGAACTAGTACATAGTACATAAAATTATCGAATCAATTATTCTGTGAGAGGATAACCCTAGCAATGGTGGGACTGTCATCACAATCACATTACGTCTTGAAACTGATGCCGCTGTTGACAACAGCAGAGTTCATCATGGTACGATCATTTTCTTTCCTCAGCCAGTAGCATAGCCAGCATAGAGCATTATATCTACTAGTTGGAAATTATTAATGTTTGTGAAACAAGCAAAACGGAAGCGTGGTTTTAATACTAATCGCATTTGAGCGGTTTGAAAGGGTAGATTTCCACAAGAAGTTTTCAGTTAATATATGAAAGAAGATACGAAGAGCACGACATTTAAATTTATATTTAAGTTTATCTTCAAAAATGCAGATTATAATACAGTAATCAGTAGTGCCTACAACTAGTGATTCATACGTCTGCGTCATTCTCCGCTTTCCGTTAGTACTTCATCAAAAATAGTCCACAACATCCTTAGTTCAAATACAATAAGTGCACGTATACCTTTCGTATGGCAAGTTAACAGTCTCGAGTACGTAAAGGACTACCGGTCTGCTTAACGTTTTGTACATCGTCAGTACGTAATTGAAACCGTCAGTTTTGTGCGGTGATGGCGTATGCTCTTTTTGACCGAAACGTCTTGCGGAGGAAAACGAAAGCCCGATTTCTAGCATGAATGCGCGTCATCGAATCTCCTCATACCCTTACGTATTACTGTCCCAAATATATTAACTCACTTACCACTTCAAATTCCTTGCCCTCAATAGTCACTGTCCGTGGCAGGAGAATATTGGGACTCTACAGTCACTTTCTATCATGTATTTGAGTTTCTAAGCATTGATTTTCAGTCTAATTTCAACTTTTAAGTCCAACGTCAAGTACAATTTCATGTCGAATTTTAAATGCTTTCAAGTTCAGCTTCAAGTTCGATTTCAAATTCAATTCCAAGTACAATTTAAAACCAGTCCATATTCATGTAAAATTTTAGGTCCAATTTTAAGTTAAGTAATGGTGGAACACTCCAATGAAAAGTTGGAAAATTATGTTTTATCGCATGGAAATTTTTGAAAATAGATATTTTTTTCTTGTTTGTCAATTTCTAATTTTTTAATGATAAAATTTTCATGATAATATTTTTTTGTTGTTGCCGAAAACCTTGATTCTCCCAAATATTTACCAAATTTAAATATTCATATCTCATTAACCAAACAGTATGCTGTAGAAGCAAATAGTTTCTTATGAAAATGATAGTAAATTTTCTTAGCATATTGACAGATGGATTACCGATTGATCTACAGGGCGACAAGTAATAACTCTTAGTGATTTTTTGTTTAGAGAGTATTCAAATGTCAACACAGCATGATTCCATTCAAAATACAACGGGTTACCCGGCTTGACTGAAAAGCAGAAGGTTACAAGAGTCGAAAGCTGCTCAACCAATACAAAAAGCCATGGGTATAAACGTCCTTAAGAACATGACCCTTCTTTATCGACAGACTTCGCAGCCGGTTATTAGAGTACGGGAAAATTACAAGACTAATGCAAAGATCTTATTGACTCTATGCGGCACCGCCCAGTCGAGATTCGAACATACGACGACTAGCTTGTTAGGCCAGCATCGTACCCCGATGCTAACTGGGCGGGCTAACAACCAACACAATGTTCGGAAAAATGTAACACATCTTCCTGATATTCCTCAGGACAAAGGTTCAAATGTTCCAGAATGTTTCCAGGGTGATGGTATTGGGATGTTTCTCCAAAAACTTGAAGGTTCCATTGCTGTTCATTGAACCTGGTATTAAAATCAACAGTAAATATTACATCGATAAAATGTCACATCGTCATAAAACACTACAAGAATGCACCATACTGCTTCCAACAAGACTCTGCACCGTCTCATCAGGCGAAAGCTACACAGGCTTGGTGTGAAGACAATTTCCCGGATTTTATTTCTCCGAACCTGCCTCTTCGTCCGATTTGAATCCATTCGTCTTCTATGCATGGGGAGCACCAAAGGATCGACTGTGGATACTATCAAGCAATGTTTGGAGAGGATTAGGGAAGAAATGCTTCAGGATATCGTGCGTGCTAGCTATTCGCGTTGACAAACGTAAGCTGCTGCCACTATAAAAAGTTTACTGTAGGGGTGAAACAGAATAGGAATTTGTTAAAGAGCGCAAGAGATCGCAACATTTTGGCAGATGTTTACCCGCACTCACGTATGGGAAGTTCTATGCGTGTGCAAGAGATCGTTTAATGCCGTCAACGCGAATAAAGCTGTTCAACAACGATTTCGACTGGTAATCTAAGCAGAGTGAGAAAGATTTGAACCGTTTACTATACTGACAGTTCTTACTAGTCATCCTGTAGAGGTAGTTCGTCTCTTGCTGCTCCTTGAGAAAAAACGGAAAAACGCGAGAGAGAAAAACAAGAAGAGAAATGAAAGAAAAATCGGCACACAATGGGAGGAAAACGGGATGTATAAAGTGAAAAGCTAAGAAGAAAACAGGTAATAAAAAAGGAAAAACGAGTCAAAACAGAAGAAGAAGAGAACAGAAGAGAAAGAAAAAAAATGATGGAAAAGAGAGAAAATCAATGAAGAAATTGAGGAAAACGAGACAGAAAATACGGGCAAAATGGACAAAAAAAAAAGAGAAAAAACGAAACGAAAAAGGGACAAAGAAAAGGAGAAAATACGGAGGACAAATTGACAAACGAGAACAGAATAATAGGAAAATCGAAAAAAAATTAAAACGGAAGACAAACAGGATAACACGAAAAAGAGATCGTGACAGAATGGAAGAAAAGGACAACAAGAAGAAGAACGGAACAAACTAAAACAAAAAATAGGAAAGAAGACAGAAATAAAAGAAAACAAGTACCAAGGGCCTGAAAACCGAAGAAGAAAATAAACGAAACGAAAAAGAGTAAAACAAATGGAAAACCAGATACTGAAAATGGTTTAAAATGGGACAGGAGGGAGACGAATAGTAAAAAACGAGCAGAAAGAAAGAAAACTGTGAGAGAAAAGGACAAAAAACGAGACAAACAGACGGGACACAAAAACATGACAGAGAAGATGGGAAACGGGAATAAAAAAAGGAAAACGATACAAGAAAACAGAATAGAAAACTAAAGGTAAAAGAAGAATAGCTAGAGAGAAAGAGAAAACCGATAGAGGAATCGAGGATAAGGGAGAAAAAAGGTCGAAAGGATATGATTGATATGAAAGGAGAGAGATGGTACAACATAGGAAAATGGAACGAGAAAAAAAGGGTGTCCTGGAGAAAAAAGACGAAAACGGGAGATATAAATGGAATAACACACCATACGGAAGAGGGAAAAATAGGACTGAAAATAAGGAAATATAGGACAGATGACGAAGGACAACAGAACAATGAAACAGTAAGCACGCAACAAATAAAAGGGAGAGGAAAAAGGGAAAAACGGAAGGAAAGTGGGAGCAAAACTATACAGAAAATAAAATAAAAACGTAATAAAAAGAGGAAAAACGGGAATAGAAAAGAGAAAAAACAGGAACAGAAAAAAAGTAGAACCTGTGAGAGAGTAAAACGAAACGTAAACGTATGTCAGTCCTAAATTAAAGCAAAAAATTTCGTGTTTATTTCCAAATTCGAGTCTAATTTAATGTCCAATAAGCAAAGCAAAGCAAAGCCTAGGTGCTACATTCCGTTATCGAAACTTGACTTTCTGTTTTTATACGACAGACTTCGCAGCCAGCTGTTAGAGTACAGGACAATTGCAGGGCCAATTGCTACGATCCTATTGACTCCAACAGCTTCTCCCAGCCGAGATTCGAACATACGACGACTGGCTTATTAGGCCAGCGTCATACCTCGAAGCTAACTGGGAGGCTTTAATGTCCAATATCAAGTTTAATTTTAAGTCTAATTACTTGTCCGCCCAGTTAGCTTCGAGGTACGATGCTGGTCCATCAACCCAGTCGTCGTATGTTAGAATCGCGGTTGGACGGCGATGCTAGAGTATAGGATCGTTGCACTAGCCCCATAATTATCCTGCACTCTAATAACCGGCTTTGCATTTAATTCCAACTTTAAGACCAATTTCGAGCATAATTTCAATACCAATTTCAACTTTAATTAATTTTAAATCCTGTTTCAAGTCCAATTTTAAATAAAAGTTTTAAATTCTCCTTTAAGTCCGATTTTATGGCTAATTTCAGGCAAAACTTCCAGTCCAAATGACTCCAAATTTAGGTACAATTTCAAATCCAATTTTAAGTCCAAGTTCCAGTTAATAGACTGTTCCGATAAGTATAAATCCACTTTCTTTCTTTAATATAATTAACCATATATAATTTTAAAGTTATTTTATTCCCAAACCTGCTTCACTATAGTGTTTTCTTTCAGTTTTTAATTCAAGCTATATTAGTTTTTGTAGGGTAAGCGAGTTCTCTAACTTTTCTTTTAACATTACTCATAAGCTTTAGCACAGTGCTGTCTCCGACCATTTGGACCACTTTAGGCCAATCTTTTTTGAATTTTTCAACGCTGTTGGCTGGTTTCATATCTTTCTTCAGCTTTGCTTTCGTCAAAGCTAAAGAAGTCTCAATTGGACGAATCTCTGGACAGTCTGGTGGATTCATGTCTTTCGGTACACATGTGACATTATTGGTTTCATACCACTTTAGCGCATCCTTAGAGTAGTGGCAGAAAGCAAGATCAGGTCAAAAGATTGCAGGATTGTCATGCTGTTTGATCATGGGTAGTAACCTTTTTTGCAGACATTCTATCACGTAGATTTTGCCATTCATAGTGTCTGTTGTAATGAACGGACGAGACATTTTTTCGCATTCGCATATGGCTTGCCACACCATAACCTT
The DNA here is from genome assembly GCF_943734655.1 of Sabethes cyaneus. Taxonomy (NCBI): domain Eukaryota; kingdom Metazoa; phylum Arthropoda; class Insecta; order Diptera; family Culicidae; genus Sabethes; species Sabethes cyaneus. The sequence continues at coordinate 97,747,044 of NC_071354.1, read as the reverse complement.
ATTACCGAATTTTTCGGTGTAAACGGCCTTAACTGACTCAAGAACATCCTTCCCCTTCGGTGAGGTATAAAACTGTGGTCCCGACAGAGTATTATAGCTGAGTTTTATATAGGTTTCATCATCCATGATAACACACCCCTTTTTCTTGGTCGAAGGTTTATCGTACAGCTTCCGAGCCCTCGGTTTCACAGATTCTGCCTGTTTGGTGCTTAGTTTAGGCTGCTTCTGCTTCCGACGGGTCTGCAGGTTCATTCTCTGCTTGGCACGCATCACCATAATCGGTGAGATACCCTGTTTTTTGCCATATCTCGTACTGATGCCGAAGGATTCCGCATATAGTAATCTCTTATCTTCCTGTCCATTGTAAGGTCAAAGAAACCAGGTTTTCGAACGCATTTCGGGGTATCTGCAAAAGTGCACTGTTCTCCATACTTCCTCAAAGCGGTTTGAACTGCTCCGATGCCCACACCTTCTTCCTTAGCTAATTTTCTGATTGAAAGTCCACTCACGGTGCCCCATTTGTGCACAATCCGTTTTCTTTGCTCGGAAGAAAGGCCACGCATTTCGAAACTTCCACACAAAATACCGAAAAAAATGACAACATCTGTTTCGTTTGGATGTAAACAACAGGACGCAGCCAAAATTTGGTTGAAAACTACACGATATTTGAAATGACGGTTAATTTTTAGCGTATTTATACTTATCGGAACAGTCTATAATTGGAAATTAAGTTGCAAACCCAAATCATTCCAAATTAAAATCTAAATTAATGCCCTTTGTCAAACCCAATTTTTCTAGTCCAGTTCCAAGTCTATTTTCTAGTCCAATATCTACTTTGATTTTAAATAGAGTTGCACCTGAAAGTCTTGAATTTCTAACTTAATCGGCCGGTATTCTTATGATAAGTAATAATAAATTCACCATTCTACGATTACAGAATTGTTCAGGCCAAAACATTCTTCCATAACACCCGCCTGGTACTACCCTACCAAATCTTTTGCTATTGCGGACAGATGATGATACCCGCAGGGAGGTTATGTTGATGATGAAGCATTTATTCGCATAGGGAGAATATGTTCGAGAAAAATCGACCATCGATGAAAATATCGTCGATTTGGTTCAATGTTCGCTGGGTCGATGATCTCCTGGTGGTCTTGTGGATATCTTTGCTGGGCTCTTCCCAAGTGCTTCTGACCACCAAACCTCGGGAACGGCTCCCTCACATCTTCTTACCTTGCCAGGATACCGAATTTTCGGAGTTGTAATTGATCGATCAACACCCTATTGCCACCCACGAAATTCAGTAATCTGCAGTTCCTGGTACCAAGCACCCATTCCATGTTCTTATTTGGTCGTCTTTGTTCAAGCCGAATGTTATAGGGCAAGATATTTCCTAGTGAACTTCTACAGTTTCATAATGTTGAAAATGTCTGCCTTCTTTCCCCTTCCGCTTGTCGTATAAAACTCCTGTCCAGGAAGCAATTTGAACTATTTCTTGACGTCATGCTTGAGTCGACGAAATTTTGATCGTAACATCCTTTATTACTTTATTATTGCAGCGAGAAACGACATAGGGTACGGGAGGGTATTTCCAGCCCATTAAGCGGTAGCCTGAACAATATTCAGGAATTACGTTGAAACTATATTTATTCGAGACAAGATTTTTGTACCATTTGATAGAAAAATATTTACTGAATATCGGCGTGTATTTTGGTCTTAATGAAACGCTACTGAATTTGAGTTATAGTCGCGAGAAATGATGAAGTCGCTGCGGCTCATTTTCTATAGTGGTGTCTGTGTTTTTTAAATCCGACCGGCCGAAATAGCCAGCACAGGAATTAAATGCTTTTCAAAAACAGATCAAAAGATAGACCGATGGATAACTTGTCGCTATTGCCTACATTCCGGGCTCATTGAAGATAATTAGTTTTGCAGTGACAACAGCTTGTTGTTGGCGCTAGTATATCTTTGAATCGTTCATATACGTTAGCGCCGGTTGTCAGTCAAATACTAGCTATGTCAACACGATAGAAGTATTTCAGGCGTTTCAGGCCTCACAGTGTAGTAGTGTAAATAACGCACCATATGCTGGAATTAAAAACAAAATGCTGCTAATGGCTCGTGAATGAAAATTGATTTATATTTTCATATCAGAGGGGAATTTTTGTGTTCTTCCGTGATAAAAAGAAGTAGAATTGTTCTGTGATAGCATATTGACAGCTGTTTAGTTTCTAGAATAAGTGTCATAACGTGTATCATAATTGTGTGTTTTCAAACCGCGTAAGCGGTTGCTGCTGATTTTTTTTCAGCCTTGCTACTGTGTTACCTGACTCATAACAAATATACGTTATATACGGGGGAGGGTCTCGTAACTCACAAACTTTGTGGTTTTTCGTTTAATTGATCATAAATTCGAATAGGGCATACAAATATCAACTATATAACATAAGAAATTACATGTTTACTTCAAAAATAAAAGCATGAGAGATTTTAGAATTTCGGAAATAGGGGTGCATTATGAGTCAGGTAACACAGTAGTGGAAAACAGTGGTTTTGATGTTTATTGAATAAAATTTAGCAAATTACTTACATTTTTATGAAAATAGTTATAACACATTAAAGCCTATGAGTGCTACATTCGTTTCAGTATTGTTATATAGCGGCAAAGTTTTTATTTGGGAAAGTGTAGCCAAAAAAGATAATGCATGCCGAAATTAGTAGCTTGATGGGAATACCCTCCCGTACCCTATTTAGTTTTACAGAACTAGTATGCACAATTCCAGCCTCTTAGACGAAAAGTCTCCGATGGAGAAAATTCTCTATCGATTCGGGAATTCGTAAGTACGCTTGCACTATATTGACGATGTAACAACTAATAAGGCTTATTGCGATTGAAATACATACCTACAACTAATCGGAGTGCAGTTGTTTGCACTCAAATCCAAATTCAACAGTTGTACAACAGCGCCAAAATGTCTATATTTATGCTTGTTTCCATTGCGTATTCTATTTAATAACAGTAAAACCTGTGTTTACCTATTTTGCTTCCAAATAGTGTACAACATTAATAAACATTCGTTAAAAAGGTTCCACATGTTTACAAATAAGTGTTTGTGGTCATGAATGAGATCACCTCGTATGGATTTACCTCGTCGTATTTGCGTACCGTAACGGGAAATCAGTGAAAATAAAAGCTGAGCGCCTTTACAAAAAATCCATTCTTATAGTCGCAGTAGCTTATCTATGGCCGTTGGCCGGGTCACTTTGTGATATTCGATTGTACAGCAAAATCATGTCAAAAAACTTTTCTATCTTCTAATGAAATGCGTATAAAAATACAATACAATACGAAATACAATAAATATGGCACCATGAGTTTAATAGATTTTGATAGTAAACAGAAAGTCAAAAATGGCAGCCCTGGCCATTGCCAATTTCATCATTTCTCGCGAATCTCTCCATTTTCAAACGACGACGCAAACGCAACAACCGTCGAACTCGGATCGGACGTAATCAGCTGAGCCTATGCGGAGAGACAGCAAGCAGAAGAGAGCGCAAAACCTGTTTTCGTCTGACTGAGCCGTGAAGAAAAATAATAACATTTTCATAAACAGTCAGTCTTGTGCGGAACCTGGTCTGAGCTAGAACTGGGTTTGGTGTTCGTGTTGTGCCGGTCGGTTTGGGTGTCGAACGCGATCGTTAGGTTTTTTCGGTTGTTTGTTGGGACTGATTGCTGACGACGATCGTAGGTTGAACGCATTGCGCATACGCCGGAAGGTGTAGGATTTTGTATACCATTTGTGACATATGAGTGCTAACGAATTTCGCATTGATATTCGCGCGATCGGTTACTGACGTTGAAAGGGTTTTTGCGGCGTAGCGATCTTTGCTTTGTACGTGAAATTGACCGTTCGGGAGGAGTAGCTGATGATGATCACCGACGTGGAACGACAACGTCTACGGTGTGCGCTGGCGACGGCGGCGGCGTTGCGCTTTCTTCTTCAAAAAGGAAGTTAATTTGCTGTGCGACGACGTAGCGAATGATGAGCACATGCCGCCGCGCCGCCCGGCTTGAGTAGTGGCCTGCCGAGGCTGAGACTGTGAATGTAAACTGTGTCTGTGGAGCTGACTGTGAATTAGAGTTAGTGTTTTTTACTTCTCGAAAATTGTGGGTGTTCAACGAGGTTTGCCTGCGATGGGGCACAAACAAGAAAATTTGAGTGCGTTATGATCAAGACAATGTGTGCCAATTGGGAGGATTGTTATAATGCAGCAAATCATCACCGGTTTTGGTTTCTAGTGCTTCCTGGTGTATCATTTGTTATCTAATGTGTCATGAGATCATAGCTTTTTTTTTATAAGCAAAAGTTCGGTGTTTGGATTCTTCATTACGGTCATGAAAGATTATTCAAAACCGATTTTAAATAAATATTAAATTGTTTGGATAGAGTAAATTGAACACTCTTCTAATTTTGCCTTTATTTTTTTACCGCATTGATCTTTAAATTGAAAGTGATTTTCATCGTTATTTGTTAATAACTTAATGGGCATTATAATAAACCGTGAAGTCAAAAAGTAGACCAGAAAGTCTTTTGAAGACCTCACACAAAACCCATCATTAAGAAGTATAAATAATGGAGAAATCAAACGACGAAAATCATAATATTATAGGTGTTTGGCACACCTTCAAATGTGTTCGTATCTTTTCCAAAAGAAAATATCGGTGAACTAAACAGATTCCAATGCATATGATAGCGAATTCTGCTCTAACTGGCTGTAACTTTCTTATTTGAATGGAATTCTATAATTGTTTTGTCCGGATTCTTTCTTTAGAAAATATAGGGTCAACATTCCTATTGGATTCTGAATGTTTTGCCAGACTGAATTCTCACTCAAAACGCCAAGCTTGACAAACACCCACACGCAAACGTTCCTAGCATTTCTCGCAGGCGAATTTGTGACCTAGTCAGTCAAATCCAAATTTGTAGCAAATGATGATGATGATCACGACGATGACGACGACGATGATGTGGGTTGTAAACTTCAAAAATAGAGATGATTCTGTGTGGTTCATGTTTGTGCATAGACATATGTAACGCGAACAGATTAGAGTCGAGTTACGGTTTGATCTTAGGTGGGCACTGGCTTACCGCCGGGATATTTTTTTTTATTGGCTTGTGACAACTTTGTGGTGGCGGATGAAGGTCATGAACTAGGACAGAACATAAGGCAGAATTAGCAAAACAGAACAAAAGGAAAGTGATTTTTTATGTGATCCGACAGAACTGATCGTGAATGTGAAATGGCCTTTAAGTCGGCTGTCTGATATTTCATTCATTTGTGTAACGGAATCGTTATAGGTATTAATGGTCCCTGGTGAATGAAACCGATGTAGCGCATTGGTTTGTGTGAGTTTAACGAGCTTCCGGGTGGCGCAAGTATGACGTAAAGATCGTAAATATCAGGGAACTCCGTGTATTATGCCGCTATCCTGATAGTCTCCAGTGATCGACGAGTAAGCGAAAACCGGACTGCTTATTTTGTCTTGCATCGTAAAATTCAACCGAAGCGACACGACCATTAAATAAATCATTCCTTTCTCCGATGAAAGGGCGCCGTCGTCGTCGTCGTCGTCGTTTGAAATCGTAGAACACAGATTGTGTGTAAATTGATTACGGATGACAAATCGGTTTCTAAAAATACCATCTTGCTACTGATCCTCATCTAAAGAAGTGCGTTCACAGTAAGTGCGATCAGAAGCTGAGAATCAGTGCCAAGATCGCGTGAACTGAACTTAGACTGGCGGTCTTTTTGTTCGAAGCGATGAATAATCATCGGTATTGTTCTGTTTCGTAGGCTGAACGGTGCCGTCCCTGTTGGGAGGTCATAGATTGCCAGGTATAGACAACAGAGATCTCACCAAGTGGATATGTGACCGGAATCCGAAGCGAAGAATTGGCAAGAATGCGATGATTGCTTTCCGTCGCACTAATTTGAACTGTGTGGAATTCGTAAATTGATGCCTTATTTTTGAAGCCTTAGTTCGCTGAGGGATTCTATAGAGTGGAGTAGTTAATTAACAAAACGAAGTGAAAAACCTTGCACCGGAAGTCGGGATTATCCGTTAGCAATACGACGAATACCTTTTTCAAACCAAAGATATCCCGCAACATTCCTAACGGATTGTCCGTCTTTCGACGATTCGAATACCAGCTCCGGGTTGAATAATACGTACAGGGAAAGTTAACAGTGTCGACATGAATTGTGCAACGCTGACATCGGCTATCACGCCGGATAATTATCAGCAACAGCAGCAGCAGCAACTTCAGCTACAGAGGACCCTCGAGCGAGAACGGCGGACGTCGCGCGGTTTGACTGCGTGCCTTCGGGGCGAACGGGATGTGGAAGTGGAGAGTAAGTTTGTTGACATTTGCTTTATTTTCCTTTTCTCTTAGTTGCTCTTTCTGAGCTGCACCCGAAGTGTGTTGGTGTTTGCTAATCGGTTTACCTCTGGCTTTTAAATGAACTGATTGATAATAATCAAGCATTGAGTCGTAAACCTGTTAGCAGACTGGCGTTGCAGTCAATTTCATCAACACCATCGTATGTGTGATCGACTTTTGATGTAAATCGGTTAGTTTGATGTTGTAAACCACACCGCCCTGTTCCGATGCAGCCAAGACCGACCACTTCCGGGGCCGCTGGAGAAATCGTGCAGCGTAACGATAATTAAACAATAATAAATTATTTATAATCGCAGATTATATATGAAAAAAAAAAGTGAAAATTAATTCACCTAACAAAGTTTACATCCTCTTTACATCATTTAAAATCAGACCTAAGCAGGCTGCAATAAACAGCATTAAAACACAAGTGATTAAATTGATATATGAATAGGCTCAGAGGTTAGAAACTTTAAATCGCATTTTTGTACGCAACCTCTAAGACAACGATTAAATAAAATCGATTACAATAAAACTAGTCACTAATACTATGTCATATTATATGATATTTGATTATACGATATTAGTTAATTAAATCAAAGCTCGTGCTTGCGGCAAAATTATAGCTTTTCTTCGGTGGAAAGAGCAAAACGGTTACGTACAGCAATCATTAGTAAAAACCATTAGGTTCCAATCACACCGGCAAACAGAACAAGTGCAGCGGAATGGACGTGTCGGTTCGGCATACAATTTAAAAAAATTATCGGTCACATTTAATGAATGGTTTTGGTGTGGTTTTTGTGCTGGGGAAGACACTTTATTATCGGCAATACATGTTACATGAAGTTATATGATAACAGTGTTACATCAATGACATTACATTGCCTAAAGGTAAAATTAGTCGTCATCGATTCTGCAAATTTCAAAAGCAAACAAGCTTTTTTTAGTTCGAAACAAAAATTCCGTTCATGAAAATATATTCGCTGTGTTCAGATTGGCTAAAAGAATGCAGTGAATACATTTCTATGAACAGAACTTCGCTTTTACGCCCAAAAACTGCTTCCGAAATTGGGCTCTCCGACGAAACGTTAACTGCTAATTTCCCGTCAAAGCTAGTGACAACAATAGGTCATTGCAGATTTGTTTTGATAACAGGGATTCTCGTAATTTCGATGAGAACAGGAATATTTTTTTTAAATTTTAATCATAAACCCATTTTAATTTGCGTATCCTTTCGTAAAGTTTCAGGCTAAAGTCAGGCTTGATTTGCTCTTGTTGTTTTATTTTTGCTCTTTTGATTATAGCATCTCATAGAAACAGAATTTGAAAAAGTAGTTTATAGACCAATTGCAGAATAAACTATTTGCTACAATGTTGTTGTTTATTGTTTATTGTTTATTTGTTACCAATCAACAGACCCAGATGGTCCTAAATACAATATTGTTGAAGAAAGTATAGCTTTGTCGATTTTGTTTGTAACGCTCTAAGGCTGCTTCTTTGTTGGTAGCAAAAAGGGCACTCTTTTTGCTACCAATAACATTGCACGTCTACAGCGCCATAAATACAAAAGATAAAACTATACTATCTTTAGCAATATTGTAGATAATAATTAACTCTACAACTGCCCTTTCACTTTTTCGACTGCTATTTGGCTGAGGTGCTGTAATCAAAAGAGCAAAAACAAAACAACAAAAGCAAATCAAGCCTACTAATAGTCTAAAATAGGCACGCATGGTCTTTTGTTAGTTAGGATTCACGACCACTTTCGAGCGTTTTAACTACAAAGAAACCGATATAACTGACAAGGAACCGTATTTTTCTGGGTTGGTTCCATTTTGACTAATTCCAATACGCGATCAATATCATGATACCAACAATATATTGTTATTGATATGGATTTTTAAACTATAGGAGCTTTAAGATTCCTAAACCGTCAATTAGGAACGGTGTAAAATCCAAAACCCTTTTGCTCCATTACTAAATAGACCAAGCATTAAATACAAAGAGCTTGAAATCTAGTGTAAAATTGATATTGTTCGGATAAAGTAGAAAGATGTTCGGGCCAAAATGACTTCCCTGAAGTGCACCAGATATGACTAGGAAAGATGTAGCGATAACGCTACTAGCTTTGACGTACATTAAAAGCGTCTTGTGAGCCATGACGTTGAGCTATCACAACGTAATACTGCTTAAGCCGCAATTTTCTAGAGATTTGGGCACCTGCCTGTTAATACTATTTGCCATTTGACAATGGATCTCAATTGGCAATTTAAGTCTTATTACGTTCTTCTAATGGTTTTCGTGACCAATTTCATAAAATCACTAATAAAAATAAGCCGCTTCACCAGAGCTTTCTGATGACCGCTATAAAACTGACATCTGATTAAGTGGCCCACTCTTCAAAAAGTTTTTATTGCCTCTTTAACAATTGAGTGGGTCAGAAAGAAAGGGATGTAAGTGACAAAAAGTAAATTTCGAGAAAATCAGATCCAAAGTTAACATCGTCTAGAAAATTCGTAGATTATATAATAGAAAACTAATGACGCAGTATGGTTGTGTTAGCTTTACTTTATTAAATTCTATTGAAATCTTGGAAAACTACTTTGATTTTCGGGATTTATAAAATAGTTTTGAAAATGTTATATGCACTTACACCCCTTTCCTTCTCAGTTATGCACTTGTATCCCTTTCATTCCAAGCGATTATAGGGAATTACCACTCGGAGTGAAAAGGGTGCAAGTGCAAATCTTGGAATCATATGACAATCGTCTTCATTGAAAGGTAGGTTAGCGGGCAGGGAGCAGTAGTTCAGGATTTTCTCGCTACGTGGCGCTAGTGCAAATGTAATATTCTTGTATAGGCTGTATCTTACGCTACTGACTATTTAGAAAGTTGCAGCCTTCGGGAAGGTTGTTCAAATGACTGTCATCTCGGAAATGACACTAAAAATAGTTCAGAATATTCTCAACGTGCAGCGCTAGTGTATATGCGTACTCATTTTATTTGCTATAGCTTATAATCCATGTAACTTAAGGTATTACTTTCTTAGGAAAAGTTGTTTGAGTAATAGCAGCCTTGCACATGGTATAGAAAATAGTGCAGAATTGCCTCACTACGTGGCGCTACCGTATATGTAATATTACAGTATACGCTGTAACTTACGCTACTGATTACTTAGCAAGTAGTGGTCTTCGAGAAGTTTATACAAGTGATTGTCACCTTCAAGGTGGTATGAAAAATAGTTCAGAATTTTGTCATTTGGGGCGAGCGTATATGCGTATACGTTATATATCATGATATGAGTAACTAAAAATATTACTTTTTTTTTGGGAAAACGGTTTTAGTAATAGCAGCATTGCTGATAGTAGGGAAAATAGTACAGAAATGTGTCACTCTTGGCGACAGCGTACATGTAATGTACTTGTGTGGACTGTATTTTGCGCTACTCATAACTCATGATCTTAGTAATCTAAGAAATCGCTTTTTCGGAAATGGAAACATCGTTAGACATTGATTTGCCTAGAATTATACTTGTATGTAATCCCTGATTTGCCTGATTAAACAATCTCATTGTTTGTTTCTCGCTGCCCCCCCCCCCCCCCTCATCCCCTTCAGTGGCATGACATCTTAAAAACAAAATCTTCATAAAATATTTGTAATGGCCTAACTTCAGAACGCCTGAACGGCTAAGAAATAAGTTTATATGACATAATTTGTTCAATTATTTTCGGCCATAGTGGTAGCCTGCTTAGAGCACTCTAATTTGTTCAATTTGTTATGCGAAGAATTTGATCTTTTTTTAAAAATAATAAAAAAAAATAAAAAAAAAATAAAATAAAATTTTGACGTGAATTTTCTAGCATGCATAAAACCATGCTCAAAGTATCGTTTCCTACCATTATCTCGATTTTATCAATTTTGTCACCTACACCCCTTTCCTTCTTACCCCCTCAATTGAGCTTTTAAGTAGTTTTATCACGCTCTGTTGAAAGCAGTAATAAAACCGACTATGCTTTTCGCTGCTAGACAGCTGCCGCCAAAACTTAATGAAGCTTTTGAAGCAAGCGTCAAGCTTGCTATCGTAAAAGGCTAAATCGCTCAGCTAGCTTTATCAACTTGGAAATAGACATCCGTGAGCAGAAAAGTTAAAGTTTTACTAATTAAAAGTTATTACGTTGAGCGTCTTAGCAGAATCTCGAATACGAGTCAAGTTAGGAAGGTTTTCCGTTTTATTCTACTAAAAATTATACTATACAATAGTTAAGTAAAGTTTTACTGTCAAATCATCCTGATCGATTATAATAATAAATTTTAATAAATAATAAAATTAATATATTTTCGAAATAATAAATTTTCAGCAGTTTCCGAAGTTGTGCAGCATATGCGCATTAAATTGTATCGTGTATTGGAATGATAGGTGAATAAAGTCCACGCGCCATCGAAATTTAGCAATTTTTGAAAACATTTGACATAAAAACTTATTGAAAATAAATTTCTTTCTACAATTCACACTTTGTGTTGATACATTTTTGTTTGCGGGCTGAAAAAAACGCTAGTATATGGCAGTATGGCCTCACATAAAAAAATATTCTCGGTGTTGAACTCTTTTAATAAATAATAATAAATCTTTTTGATCTGAGTTCTGCTATTTCAATAGCACTATAGAACTATTTATTGCGGTTTGACAAGTAACCGAAACAGGATCAATTTTGTTTCGCTACGCCATATTGTATTGCTACGCCCCACTTATAGTAAGTTTATAAGAGATGTGGCACAACCAAATAGCTTTATGATGGTAATATAAGCAAAGCAACTGCAATAAACTGGCTTTATTAATAGTTTTATCATAGTTTTAGGCCATTGCAAATATTTAAAAAAGGTTTTGTCCCTCCGGTGTTGGGCCACTGAAGCGGGAGGGGGGGGGGGGGGGTGTTCAAAAAAACAAAGAGAATTTTTTAATCGAGCAAAAAAAATGGATTTTAGGCATTTTTACTTAAAGTTTAAACGAGAAAATCAAATCTATTCTTGCTTTTAATAAATACGTTGTTATTTTTCATCCAAAAATCTACGAACAAAAAGACAAAAACGAAAGAAATTTTTTCTGTTTGAACTTCCATTTCTATTTCGTGCTAGAAGCGTTAACTCAACTCGTACACTCATTTTTCTAGTTTTTCAAGTTGTAGAGCCCACAGACAATTGATTTTATATAAAAATTTAACTCATATCCTACTCCATATCCATATTATTTTTTTTGCCTTTCGATTTTTCAAGCCAATTTCCAAGGGGGGGGGGGGGGAGGGGGGGGTGGTTGACAAAAACTTTGAAAATGATTTGCGCTGGCCTTATAGTTAGCTATAAATATGGTTTGGCTTGTATCGCTTTGGTATTGCGAAATACAATAATAAAACAAACCAGAGGTATTGATTAATGACGCAACAAAACTTTTATAAAATTCAAATAAGCCCAAACGATTTTAGAATTGTTACTTAAGATAGGTTATCATCGGGCATCGTTACGTTTAATGGAGAAGACCAGCAAAAAAAGCTATCTTTGCATTGCAGAAAGTTCAAACTGTCCGTTTTAAAACTATTTATTTTACTATTCTGATGGACACTCATTTTACTTGTCACTTGCAGGCCTCATTAATGTCTGTTTCTATGGATTGGAGTACAGTTTGCACATGCTCCATTCTCAGATTCTAGTGAGAGGCTGAACTAAGTAACTTTAGCCTATCTAGCAAACCCCCGCCATTTTTCTGTGACTGAATCTGAAACGTCAAAAACACTGGGCGGGAAATCACTTCATACAAAATCAATGCGACGGCCATTGTTGTTTGGGGTACAATACTGAGGAGTCAATCTTAATGGGGGTACTGTCAAACTCTGTAAACTAATACAACCCATTGCGACGAAAGCATGACGTCCTGTCAGGGACCTGTTTTTAGTTACCGATAAGCCTCTTATGACGTCCTGTCAGAGACCTGGTTTTCGGGACCTAAGCCTCTTATATAAATACTAGCTGTAACCACCGCGCGTCGCCTCGCGTCTAATTGAAAGCAAATTGGAGGACGCTATGTAACGCAAACGCTATGTAACTCTATGAAGTGCAACTACGTTACTTATGCTCGTCTTGAATGTAATCTGCTATGATTGGTTTAAGTCTTTGCTTAATGTGGGCGATTATTACCACGAAAATACTTATCGCGCCCCTCGTTTTGGCGACAGACATAAGCCTCTTATATTTATGATGTGGTCCAACCGATGACTTCGTGAATTAAAGCGTTTAAGGGCAGCTGCGCTTCGAAATTACACCAGACGCCGAAATCCATCAACAAAACTTGCTTTTACTACCGCAAGTAACAAATATAGAATTTACAATCGTTTTCTCTAGTCGAAACATGTTTTACGCACACAGTCAGAGCTTCGTCGGAACCCAAAACGATTTTGGTCATTCGTGAACAGTAAACGAAAAGAAAGCGGTCTTCCTACCAGTATGTTCTTAGGGAATGAAAATTCGAATACAACTGAAGGCATTTGTACGTTGTTTGCGAAACACTTTCGGCTAACTCGATTCAGATAGAAAATGCCCTTCGCAACGTCCCCAGACATGTGATAAACATGGGTAGCTTCAGTTTCTGTGACGAAGATGTATTTGAGGCTATGAAAAAATTGAAACCCTCTACACTAACTGGTCCAGACGGCATTCCCGCGAATATCTTAAAAAATGTGCGATTGCGCTATGTATTACGTTAAGAATTATATTTAATCGATCTCTGTTACAAGCAAATATTTCCTGAGTGTTGGAAATAATCCGATCCGCCGGATCGAAACTATTTGAGATTTTAGTTGGGAATGTCCTACTACGTGAGTTCAAGCCTTATATCTCCACGGATCAGCATGGTTTTTGCCCTGGTAGATCAACAACGACAAACTTACTTCAGTTTACGTCAAACTACATTCGAAATATGGAAAAAGGCGTGCAAGTGGACACTAACTATACCGACCTAAAAGCAGCGTTTGACCGCGTCGATCACTCTATCCTGTTAGCAAAAATCGAACGTCTCGGAGCCACAATACATTTTACTGAATGGCTTAAATCATACCTAGTTGGTCGTTCACTTTGTGTTAAATTAGGAAACATTGAGTCTAATAGCTTCCTTAGCTTGTCAGCTGTTCCTCAAGGAAGCAACCTGGGACCGCTATTATTTTCCGTATTTTTCAATGACGTCTGCTTCATTACCCCGTCAAACTGTAAACTCATCTATGCTGCCGATCTGAAATTATTCTTCGTCATACTACAGTTCGTGGACTGTATTTTCTACGTTGCGCTCTCAGGTTTCTTTCGTGGCGTGATCCTAACCATCTGCCAACCTATGTTGACCGTTGTAGACTATCTTGAATTGACACACTTGAAAAAAGGCGAAATATCGCCAAAGCTGTTTTCGTAGGAAAACTTTTAGTTGGTGAAATAGATGCTCCACATGGACTTTCACAAATCAATAAAAATGTGCCTTCCAGAACACTAAGATCACGAAAGTTTCTGCGCCTTACATTTCACCGAACCGGTTATGGTCAAAAAGCACCCGTTAGGGCGATGTGTGACGCTTTTAACAACGCGTTTGAGCTATTTGACTTTAATTTATCCAGTGTTACTTTTAAGAATCGACTTAAGGGAATGTTGTAATATGTTTTTTGAGTTAAATATGTATTAATGGTAAACAGATTTTTTATGTAAGCTACTACAAATGTATATAGCTCGTAAGACAGTTTTGTAATTGTAAAACTATTGTAACGGTGTCAAAAGATGATGTGGTTTTTACGCGCACCTGAGGTCGGGCTCAGGTGGGCTTTTCCCCACCCCCAAATTTCAGTGAGGCCTGTGAAGGCCAAATGAAATAACAATGAAGTAAATAAAGTAAAGTACCTCGAAAAACCAATAAAACTGTACTGGGGTTAAAACGAATCTATATTTCTCACTTAGAATACTTAAAACTATATATCGTCACGAGCTCTCCCACATCATTGAAAGAATTTCGCTATCAACAGCAAATTTTGCGCTTTACGTGTTTATGACTTGTAGTCTAGTGAAAGCAAATATGGTGCCTTTGTATTCGTTGTTATGCAATGAGTGCAGGATCATAAAAAATGATGGTTTGATTTTGAAATACAGAGAACAGATAACACGGCGTGACGTTACACACCTGTGCACTTCTATATGTGAAATATTCAGCCTAGCCTCCCTGCCAATCATCGTTTCTGAAGTCGATAGTGCTCACTGGCTTACCATGAACCTGATTCTGCTTGTTCATATTTTTTGTTGCTACTTTTCGAGCGGACCCCGTCCAGACCCCGTGTATAGTATGAAAATGCAATTATAAATCCCACTCCAGCAGCGCAAGCTCAAACATTGTGTCGTCCCACGGCAAATAAGCGTGGTTGGCCGTGTGATTTCAATGTGACCTTGAGAAATCTTACTACAACACTTCTTGGTCATCAGCTGAACCAAAACTATGTTTATAAAACGGTCTGACGATTCCGCAGCGTCTCTGCTTGTCAAAAAAAGTTATTGTAATGAAACCGTCAGTAATTACTCACGTCTCAACTGACTGGAAAGTCAGTCTAACCATTTCATCGGATTCCTACCCGTGACGATTCTCCACCATTCGCAGGTGTTATACGACCGAAACGAATGCGAAACGGTTGAAGGGGCACTCGTTAATGGGACGTAAATGCTGTTTAGCGAAGGTAGTCCCACGTCATTTTAGCCACCAACGGAACGCCAATAAAAATCGACAATGTGTATAAACCGCCACCATTGCGTCCATATATGGTAGCACAGCAAATTTGCCTGTCGAGCGACAAGATCTCGCCGATTCGTGGTAAATGCTTTCCAACAGCAGACTAGTTCATCAGTGAACGAGAGTATTGCGATGACAGTAGATTGTAGTTGTATGAAAT
This sequence comes from Sabethes cyaneus, assembly GCF_943734655.1. NCBI lineage: Eukaryota > Metazoa > Arthropoda > Insecta > Diptera > Culicidae > Sabethes > Sabethes cyaneus. The sequence goes on along the minus strand of NC_071354.1, from coordinate 97,731,644 downwards.
CGTACAGCAAATGACATATTATTTTGCGACGCCTATCGGATGCAATAGAATATCACACACAGTAGATTACTTGCAGCAAAGTTCACAACTACGTGCAACTGGGTAGTACCGTAGTGATAGAATTCATAAAATGCAGAACTTGTTGCACCCTTCCAAGAAGACCAATAAAAACGATAACGATCCATTCATTTACAGACAGACGCGTGACGGAATGATCACTCTTACACTCCTTTTCCGCTAGGTATGGTCATAAGTGGGTTGGGAGGCAACTGGTATATCGTCTAATTAAAATACCAACGAAATACCCATTTCAATGGTGTTTATTGAAGCAAACCCCTCAAGAAGTGATCTGCTCAATCCTCAATGTGATCATGGCGTGATTACATTTGCGTTATGTTTGCATGATTTTCTTCGGCGATTAACGATCGAAGGAAATGCCGGAGCCGGAAACTCCATCGAGCGTGTCTTCCGCACGCTATCTGCACAGGCACGCGAGAAAAACTCATCTCGCTGCGTTCGCGGCGTGCCGGCGCAGCGTCCAGTTTTACCGCGGCCAGCGCACATATGCAGTGTAGGCATACCATCATCGCAACGCATCGGACAGCAATCAAACAAAGAAAAACGGCCACAGGCTGGTGTAATTTTCTCGCAAGCGAAACTCTCCATGTGCAGCTCGCATAGTACGTTCCTATTGCTCTTGTTGTGTTTGCTCCCACACATGAGCAAAAAAAAAACGAGAATAATTTCCATTTCGTTCGCACTTTTCAACGACCTCGTTTCCTCCGGTATTGCTAGCAGTGAGTGCGTTTCCGCTTCATTTGTTGCTGCAGCTGAGCCGGCTGAAAAATGGATGTGTAGATATAGTTTCGCAATGCAAGAGTTTTGCAATTTGCTTGGAGAATTTATATTAAAGCAAAACTATAGCAAGACGGCGAACGGTTCGCTGCGTGTGTGGTCTAATGAGTTAAAATTAATAATTAATGATTGTCAATATTGCTAGGGTAATTTAAACATGCAGACAATATTATGAATAAGGTACATTTAAGAGGATGCTAGTCGTCATTAATTATTCAATTTCAAACCCAGGTTGTTTGTTTAAAATTTTATTTCTGTTCATAAAAATAAAAAACTTTATAGACAATGCAGCTAAAACACTTCTCAGATTTCGATGTTGGGTCTAATATTCTATCATAGATTCATATCTAATTTACATCTAGATTGCACAATTTATGTATCATAACAATCGTTTCTACCTAGGAAAAAAGCGTTTATCATATGTCAATTGCAAAAATGCCAAGATATAAATATATTTTATAGACTTAAACTCTAGATTTTGTTAAAAATGTGAATTTAAACAATGCTTCATACAATAGCAATTTGGTCAAGTTCTCTTTTAGAAAGCAGAAAACAGAATTCAATCAAAAAAAATTGCAACTATGCGTGTAAATCAACAAAGAATAAATAAAAATTCTTTTGGTTGAGGAATAGGACAGTAAATTTATTAAATTAAATAACGTTGATTAAAGACCTAAATGGCCAACTTTTTCATTCTAATATGTTACCCTGTGGCTGCTGCTTCCGTTACAGTTCGAAATTAGAGCTAGAATTTGTTGCAGACGTAACCTTAGATCATTGTATCAGACAGTGAATTCAAGGTGGTAAATTGACACTTTTGTAACTTGCTTGATGCGATTCATTGTGAAAAGTCCTAGTGGGCAGTGTGCTGTCTACCATGTACGTAGTTTTGCATTCTGCACGTTCTTCTCTTGTTCTGTTTCTCGTTCTTCTTACTAAGCACAATTTAAACTGATCATATTGCAACACTGACCAGCAAGAATTCAGATAAAATATTGTGGATCAAATTGTGCTTCAATTTATATGTATGGTTCACGTATAATAGGCTATTCGACTGTTTTCTTCGTTTCATCCACAGAGAATAACATTTCGAAATTTCCTAAAAGTGTTGCTGCTGAGTGCTGTGCTGAGATATATTGGAAACAAAAAAAATTGTTTCGAATATTTTTTATTTTCAAAAACAAAATCGAATAGATACTTTCAAAAGTTTTATAAAAGTAGTATTTTGACTAGGATCACGAACGAAAATTATAACGAGTTATCTTATGTATTACATATTTTTTGTTGGAAAACTATGTGCAAGCATAATCTACCACAGCTCATTTGATTTGACTGAATCGTACGCCGCCTTGAAACCTATAAGAAAATGATGAGTCTGTTGAATTCTCGGAATTTATCAAGGATTTGAAGCAAGGTGAACATTTGGTCCGTCGTGGAGCGTCCCTCTCGAAAACCGCACTGGTATTCGCAAACAAAGGTTTTCTGCAACGGCCTTAGTCTATGAAACAGGATGTGGGAGAGAATGATGTATGTAAATTTGAGAAGAGTAATGTCACGATAATGCAGCAATTTGAGTCGGTCACCCTTTTTGTAAATAGGGTGTATGAGACCTTCCAATTAGTTCGTATGTAGTTCCTCTTAAACCTATACCATAAGTATAACCTGATGGATTGAACAATACAGCCGTTTGCTGCCGAATTTCAAAAGGACGGCAGCGATGCCATCCTTTTCAGCTGCTTTGCTGTTTTTCTGCTCTCTAGCTGCTCCGATTTTCCGGTAATCAGGCTCCCGTCCTTGTTGTTGCACATAACAAGAGTTAGCATGGTCCGGTACCTGATTCCGTTGATCGTTTTAAAGAAGTTTCTCGCATCATTCTTACTTACTTACTTATGTGTCCATGTCCGCCGGTCCGGCAGAACAAAGGGATGAAATCAGAGATCTCCACTGCTGACGGTTACCCGCCATGGCTTTTACCTGTCGCCAGGCAGGTTCTCGTCTACAGCCCGGATGTCGTTGGCTAAGCTCCGTCGCCATGAGCCTCTGGGTCTGCCTCTTCTACGCTGTCCTTGTGGATTCCAGTCGAGTGCTGCTCTGCAAACCTCGTTCGCTCCTTTCCTCAAGGTGTGTCCGATCCACTTCCACCTACGCTCACGAATTTTTGTGGCTATCGGCCGTTGATTACACCGACGATGGAGTTCCTCATTGGATATCCAGTTATCAGTCCACCAGGCACGAATAATATATCGCAGGCACCGGTTAATGAATACCTGCAGTTTTTGCGTTGTCTCCGCTGAGACGCACCACGTTTTGCAGGTATACAGCAGTACGGATTTAACGTTTGAATTAAAGATTCGGGTTTTCGTACGTAGAGTGATCTGGTTTGAGCGCCAAATGTTTCGCAGACCTGCAAAGGCACCCCTGGCCTTCCTGATCCGTGTGGCTATATCAGCCTTGGTACCACCATCGGGCGTTGTTTGGCTACCAAGATATTGAAAGGCGGCTACCTGCTCAACTTGTTGTCCCGCTACTGTAAAGTTGGTGGAATTGTCAGTGTTCACTACCATAGACTTAGTTTTCGCTACATTGACTATGAGACCTGCTGCCTGGGAGCTCTCGGAGAGGTCATCTAACTTGCTCTGGATATCGTTTCGGCGTTGCGCGAGCAAGACAATGTCGTCGGCTAGGTCGAGGACATTTAGCTGCTCCATCGTTAGAGGATTCCAAGGCAATCCTCGATTTGGTCTACTTTCAATTGCTCCAACTAATATCTCATCCATAACGATGAGAAACAGAAGCGGTGATAAAATGTAGCCCTGTCTCACGCCAGCAGTAACCCTTATGGGGTCGGACAAGACGCCGTCGTGCAAAACCTTGCACGAGAACGCCTCGTACTGAGCCTCGATGAGATGGACTAGCTTATCTGGAACTCCTCTACGCCTAAGTGCGCCCCAGATGTTTTCGTGATTGAGTCGGTCGAACGCCTTTTCGAAGTCAACAAACACCAGCAGAAGAGAGTCCTGGAATTCGTTGATCTGCTCCAATATAATGCGAAGCGTTGTGATATGGTCTACACATGATCGGCCAGCACGGAATCCAGCTTGCTGCCGCCGGAGAGTAGCGTCGATCTTCTCCTGGATCTGGTTGAGGATTACCTTACAGAGTACTTTGAGAGTAATACAGAGCAACGTGATGCCACGCCAGTTACCGCATTCCGTTAGGTCTCCTTTCTTAGGGACTTTGACCAATATGCCCTGCATCCAGCCCACCAGAAAAGTTGCGGTTTCCCAAATATTGCTGAAAAGCTGATGCATCATCTGGGCTGACAAAGATGGGTCAGCTTTGAGCATTTCGGCTGAAATACGATCTATCCCTGGCGCTCTATTGGATTTCATACTCTTGATGGCTGCTACAATTTCATCCAGCGATGGCGCCTCCGAGTTGACGCGACTAATTCGACGAACTGTAGGCGTCATACGCTGCTGGTTTTGTTGGTCTTTGACATTTGAAACTCGGAAGAGTTGTTCCAAATGTTCAGTCCATCGCTTAAGCTGTTCTGTACGGTCAGTCAATAGCTGACCAGCTCTGTCCTTTAGCGGCATCTTTGTATTCATCCTGGCACCACTAAGGCGGCGAGAAATATCGTACAACAAACGGATATCACCATTGGCGGCGGCGGTTTCTCCTTGTTCGGCTAGGGAGTTAGTCCAGGCTCTCTTGTCCCGCCTACAAGCACGTTTAACAGCCCTCTCCAGTTCGGCGTATCGTTGACGGGCAGCTGTCTTAGCCGATCTGGTCCGCGCTCGCTCAATGCCGGCTTTCGCCTCTCTCCGCTCGTCGATCTTCCTCCAAGTTTCATCCGAAATCCACTCCCTCCGCCCACTGCGCGCTTTGCCGAGGGTTTCATCACTGGTCGTGATGAAGGCGTTCTTGATGCCGGTCCATTGCTCTTCGACGGTTCCACCAGGTGGCAACTCCGAGGCTCGAGATTCAAGTTGTTCAACAAAGGCCCTTTTCACCTCAGGATTCTCCAATCGGCGGACGTCGTAGCGGCACCCAGCTTTCTCCTCCCGTCGTTGGATACGTGCGACGCGCAGACGTAACTCAGCGATAACAAGATGATGGTCGGATGCAATGTCAGCGCTGCGTTTGTTGCGTACATCAAGAAGGCTCCTTCTCCATTTCCGGCTGATGCAGATGTGGTCGATTTGGTTTTCTGTTCGGCCGTCGCGGGAAACCCACGTGACTTTATGTACTGGTCTATGGGGGAAGAGCGATCCACCAATGACCATTTCGTTATTACCATAGAATTCTGTAAACAGCTCCCCGTTTTCGCTCATCTCTCCTAGGCCATGGCGTCCCATGACGCGTTCAAGGTCCGCGTTGTTTGAGCCAATCTTCGCGTTGAAGTCGCCCATGTGAATTTGGATGTCCCCCTTCGGGATTTTCTCAACCACGCTGTTCAGCTGGCTGTAAAAGCTCTCTTTCTCCTGCAGGTCGGCAGCATCTGTTGGCGCATAGCACTGGATTGCCGTAAGGTTCCTAACCCGTGTTCTGAATCTGGCCACGATTATTCGCTCATTTAATGGTTCTTACTTCATCAGCAAGACTTGCCCGGATGATGTCCTGTGTTCGCCAGTACCCGGCCAGCGGACCTCGCTCAGCCCCAGGATTTCAAGCTTCAGGCGGCTAGCTTCCCTTGCAAGTTGAGCCAGCTTGCCCTGCTGGGCAAGGGTCAGTATATTCCACGTTCCGATTCGTGTCCGTGTTTTCATGCTAAAGGTCGTTGCCAATAATCCAGAGAGATTTCTTCTTTCATTTTCGGTAACTTTTTGTATGTTCTGGTACAGTAGGCTGTTAACCTAAGGTCCTTATCCCGCTGATGGGGCTGCCATCTTAATGTGGGCGGGAGCCACTGTGCCCCCTTTCCTGTTAGCATACGACAACCGAAGTTGCGTACCCCAGCCGGCACCTCGTGGAGGTAGGAATAGGAGTTAATGAACAGAGGTTATGGAATGCACATGTTCACCCTTTGCCAGCCTCTCGCATCATGCCTCTTGAAGCAATTCTGCGGCACCACATGAACGCCATCTTATGAACGGAGGAGTGGAAAGACGGCGTTATTTGCCTTATCTACAAAAAAAGGCAATAAGCTGGATTGTGAGAACTACCGAGCGATCACTATCCTGAATGCCGCCTGTAAAGTGCTGTCCGAAGTAATCTTCCATCGATTATCACCAATAGCCAATAGTTTCGTAGGAAGTCATCAGATCGGCTTCATAGAGGGTCGGTCTACTACGGACTAAAACTTCACCCTGCGGCAGATCCTCCAGAAGTGCCGCGAATTTCGAGTCCAAACGCATAACTTGTTCATTGATTTCAAAGCCGCATATGATAGTGTAAACTGACAAAAGCTATGGAAAATTCTTGACGAACACTGCTTTCCGGGTAAGCTTACTAGATTTTGACGTAGGACTACGTCTTACGGCAAGGTTTGGGACAGGGTGTCATCCCAAAAAATCTTTCTCGAAAAGTGGTCTGGTTTTGAACGCTAATAGCTTAATGGTTTCCCGCTCGATTTTCAATATTCTTACACCAATCGATCGGAAAATATTGTAAGAATTGACCCAAATGAAGAAATGTATGGATTCTTGATGTTGAACTATTGAAAAAATTGAAAATAATGTACCTTTGTTTTACCAGAATTTTCGCTTCGTGATTGGTTGTTGGAAATGACGTCATTATTGTAGAAACACGTTTTCACGCTTCTGCTTATAATTTGCTCAATTTAGTCAATTTTCAATAGATTCCCAAGATATTTACACCAATTGATCGGAAAATCGATTTGGAAAATATTGAAAATATAGAAAACTATTGATTTTCAATGCGCGTCATTGAAAAATTAAAAATAACTCTTACTCCGTCGTACTAGAAATTGTCGCTTTGTGACTGGTTGGAATAATTTCCAAATATTATCGAACAAGTCTTGATACGATTCAGGAATCAACGAGAAAGTTGATGGAAAGTTCCATTTAATTCTACTATAACAAAGTTACAAGAGAATTAAATGGAATCCTACCCTTTCTCGTTGATTGCCAATTGGCTTGAAAATTCCTTATTGAGATGCTCCACCAACGGCTACACGAGCGGTTCCCGGTCGGTCGTATTCGTATCGGTGGCTGAGAAAAGAAAAGTATGCTAAACGTGTGTTGGAGCTGGAGTACTCGTTTCGCTGCCGTGATGGAATATCTGGCCGCTGAAGTTCTGGAATTGGCAGGAAATATGCTGCTCGCGACAAGAAAACGATCAGAATCATCGTCACTTGCAGCTGGCCATCCGCAACGATGCAGAGTTGAACAAATTGCTATCCGGTGTCACCACTGCTCAGAGAAGTTTCTTTCCGAACATCCAAGCTGTTTTGTTGCTGCCCAAGAAGACCGGAAAAATGACAAAATGTTCTTTTAAGGACGAAACATAATGTTCATGATTTAAGGAATTTTCGCTCACTGATTTTAATTCTATTTAATTCGATTGATTCTAATTGTTCGCTCCTTATCAAATAATTTTAACTGATCACCTCTCGCGCTTCTGTTCGCTTGTTGCTGCTGGTTGAGTTGGCCGTCTCAGAAGATACCAAAGCAGCCAACAAATATACCAGCTCCAAGTAAATGTGTTCGGTCAAGCGTCAAAGTGCATAAAACGATGGGTTTAATAAAATGAAATAGTTTTAGTAACATCTTTTGCATCTTTATATAAGAATTAGTTCGTTCTTCAAAGAACGGTTTTCGGTAATTGATGAAACTTGTAACTTAGAGCTTTTCACTCGGTTTTCTTTAGCAACACAAATTTATCCATCACCAATGCTACAGTAATAATACGTAACGTAATTTTTCTTTGGAAGCAAAAGGCGAACGGCTCACTGGTAACTTTGCTCTTTTGTTCAGACTGAAATTAAAATGCTCCATTTCATTTAACGTAGATGATAGAATGAAGGACCATGAAAAATAGGCGGAACCGATTCTTGTCGCTTGCTCTGGTGCATAATACGAGGTAAGCCGGCGAACAGCATTATTCAAACGCTAGCTGAGCTACTGCCAACATCTTATTGGCACCTTATTGTCTGGACGGGACAAAGGAAGAAGCATCAAGAGCAAACGAAAGTCACGCTCGACTCGTGCACGTCTGCAGTTCCCGGTCGGTCGTGTTCATCGGCTGCTGAGGAAAGGAAAGTATACTGAGCGTGTTGGAGCTGGATCACTGTTTTCGCTGCCGTGATGAAATATCTGGCTGCTGAAGTTCTGGAATTGACAGGAAATATGCTGCTCGCGACAACGAAATGACCAGAATCATACCACGTCACTTGCAGCTGGCCACTTGGAGTGGTGTTTCATCGTGACACAGGACCATACACGAACGGTTTCGTCGATAGCATAGCTGCTGAGGCTTTCCGGTGGTCCGCTGCAACAAGCCGTGCCTGGTTTGCGGTTATTGGTACTTCAATTTACCGAGAATTAGGTTAAGTGCGTTAGTGCATGTTTATTGCAAGCTAAAGTTATGCTTATCAAACAATCGGTCCTTTTAAGGGCCACACAACGGTTGAAGATTTTATTATAATTTCTTGTCCAGTACCATAATAACACAGCCAACGAGGGAAAAGTGGAATTTTTCGCCGTTGCGGACGACCAAAAAATGACGGAAATAAGTTTTCTGGTCATGGGCGACATTTTCTGCGACTTCCAAAACGTCTGAAGGTTGTAAATGCTTTATTATCAGTGTTTTTTTGTAAGTCGCAGAAAAGTTGGGCAAAATTTTCAACTTTTTGAAAACTCGCGCGTACCGTCTACCGATTATCAGAGCAAAAGCACTATTCAACGTAGAAGCAGATCATGAAAATTTATTTAATGTTTGGTTTAGTGTGACTTCGATTCGTTTTAATAAAGTAGATTCAATCAATTCATGGATATAACTCCAAAATCGGTTGAGGATTGAACTTATACAATGTTACTACTTTAATAAACGTTGCGTTGTATACAAGAAGAATCGTACTATTACATACATGGATACATCCTACTATCGCTACAAAGAGACTTGCATAGTCCTATGTCACCTATGCGGTTGTGTCTTGTGCACAACCCCTCTGATTTTTCATGACTACAATGGATAGGATCCAGTGCTGTGTGACAATTTCGAATGGATTATCGGACCCATTCGGTCTCTCCTGTCTGCTATTCAACATTGCGCTTGAAGGTGTAATAAGACGAGCGGCGTTCGAAATACGGAGCACGATTTTCAATAAATCCAGTCAATTTATCTGCTTTGTCGACGACGTAGATGCTGTGGGTAAAATATTTGAGGCGCTCGAAGATCAGTAAATCTAAATACATTAGACTAAACTGCGAAGCAGAGAAGATTGAAGATAAATACGTCTAAAACGAAGTATACGCTGGCAGGCGGGGCTGAGTGCGACAAGACCTGTTGAGGCAGTACTGTGCTAATCGACGGGAATGAGTTTGAGGTAGTCAACGAGTTCGTATACCTTGGCTCACTGGCAACAGAGGACAACAATACCAGCCGTGAGACTAAAAGGCGATTTATAAGAAGATAGAAGAAGATTGGAGCGGAACTTATTAAAATGGGCCCGGACAAGTTGGCCGGCTGTCTGCATCAATTGATTGTCAAGATTTGGGATACGGAACGACTACCGGAGGAGTGGAAAGACGGGGTTATCTGCCCTATCTACAAGAAAGGTGATAAGCTGGATTGTGAGAACTACCGAGCCATCACTATCCTGAATGCCGCCTACAAAGTGCTGTCCCAAGTCCTCTTTCATCGACTATCGCCAATAGCCAATAGATTTGTGGGAAGCTACCAGGCCGGCTTCATGGAGGGTCGGTCTACAACAGACCAAATCTTCACCCTGCGGCAGATCCTCCAGAAGTGCCGCGAATTCCGAGTCCCCACGCACCACCTGTTCATCGATTTCAAAGCCGCATATGATAGCGTAAACCGACAAGAGCTATGGAAAATTTTGGACGAAAACGGCTTTCCGGGTAAGCTTACTAGACTTATCATGGCTACGATGGATGGGATCCAGTGCTGTGTGAGAATATCGGGTGGATTGTCGGACCCATTCGAATCTCGCAGGGGACTTCAACAAGGAGATGGTCTTTCCTGCCTGCTATTCAACATTGCGCTTGAAGGTGTTATAAGGCGAGCGGCGATCGAAATGCGGGGCACGATTTTCAATAAATCCAGTCAATTTATCTGCTTTGCTGACGACGTGGATGCTGTCGGCAGAACATTTGAGGCGGTGGAAGATCAGTACACCAGACTGAAACGCGAAGCAGAGAAGATTGGATTGCAGATAAATACGTCTAAAACGAAGTATATGCTGGCGGGCGGGACCGAGCGTGACAGGGCTCGCTTGGGCAGTACCGTGGTAATCGACGGGGAGGGGTTCGAGGTAGTCGACGAGTTCGTATACCTTGGCTCGCTGGCAACAGAGGACAACAATACCAGCCGTGAGATTAAAAGACGTATTATCAGCGGAAGTCGGGCCTACTACGGACTCCACAAACACTTGCGGTCGAACAATTTGAGCCCCCGTACAAAGTGCACACTGTACAAAACGCTAATTAGACCGGTTGTCCTCTACGGGAACGAAACGTGGACATTGCTAGAAGAGGACCTACGAGCACTCGGAGTTTTCGAACGGCGGGTGCTAAGAACCATCTTTGGCGGAGTGCAAGACAACGGTGTATGGAGGCGAAAAATGAATCACGAGCTCGCGCGTCTCTACGGCGAACCAAGTTATCAGAAAGTGGTTAAAGCTGGACGGATACGTTGGGCAGGACATGTTGCTAGAATGCCGGACAACTATCCTGCAAAAATGGTTTTCGCATCAAATCCGGCAGGAACAAGACGAAGAGGGGCACAGCGAGCGAGGTGGCAAGACCAGGTGGAGCGAGATCTGGCGAGCTTTGGGTGCCCGCGGAACTGGAGATCAGTTGCCATGGACCGAAACAGATGGAGAAATTATACTGCGCAGGCCTTGTCATAAGACGTTAGGCCATTTAACTAACTTATAAGAAGATAGTGACTTCAAATTGCGCCGATAAATAAAACAAGTCGGCCAAAACACGATCTCGGAGGCTGTACACAGTGCTGATCAAAGGTCAATTTGGTATCTCTGGTCACCGCCGCCAATAATATGAGTAAGCCGATTCAACGACGCTGGAAGTCGAGCCTACTTTTCCCTTCGCAAGAAGCTTCGATCAAGAAACATACGCCGCCACACAAAGCTCACCGGCACCGGGAATAGAGGGGCCCAACGTGGTAGATGGCTCGAACAGGTTGAAGCCGGCTTGCGCTGTTGAAACGCTTAATTGTCGAAGAGTAGACCAGGACCGAGTACAGCGGAGAGAAATGATACGGCAAGAGCCACCCCAGTTCTCGACTGGTGGAAGTAAGACGTAAAATGATCAATGACACTTACGTCAAGGCAAACTTTAAACAGTTTCCTCGGGGCAATCGCAAGGGTATTTTCAAGCGTATGCAACTGTTAAAGTTTGCTGAGAATTATCTGGTTTGGCGGGCTATTCGTACCTGTACCTTGAGAAGCGACATTTTCATTACAACCGGAACCGTCAACCAGGAGTCCTACGTGAATTACCAGGAAATTGAGTGTCTGAAAAAATGTTTGCTGCCCTGCTGGCAGCAACATAAAGTGTTCCGTGAGATTTTGGCCAGATTTAGCATGCTGTCATTTCGATGATTTTCAATAGAAAATTTAATCATGTTAGGGTAGACGCACCAGTAGTAGTGGTAGTACCAGCAATGGTGCAAACTTGAATTATTCCATTATTTTTGCAGATTTTGGTACAAGTTTGATAAGTATCGAACTACCAGTAGCAGTATTATTTGATAAGTATCAAACTTGTACCAAAATCTGCAAAAATAATGGAATAATTCGAGTTGCCACCACTACTGGTACTACCACCCCTAATGGTGCGTCTACCCTACACGTATTATTAAATATTTGACTAAATTTTGATCGTAACATTCTTTAGCACTGCGGCTGGGTGTATTCTTGGGCTTATGAAATGAATTCGAACACAATTATCATTAGCCGATCGAGAAAGTAGTCTTAGACTTGTAGTCTTAGCGATCAGAGGCCCGACGGTGAAATTTGCTTAACGCTGCTATAGTTTTAGTGAAAACATCATTTGCTAATGTTAGTGACCATGTTTATGTTTATTTATTCGGAAAAATTTTGGCCCCAAACATTTCTGTTGCAGAATTGATTCAATTGTTTAGTCTAATGCACCATTGTTTACATTAACCTCGAGACATCGAGGCATCGAAGAACTGAAAATGTCTACATATCAACTTTCCGTTTTGATTGCGGCACTTCATTTGTCACTATACCTACTTTTATGTTGCGCCCTTTTTCCAAGCTAGTTTTAAGCTCCGATAGTGGGGACTGCCTGATAAAGTGTGTCTTCATGCAATAACTCTTTTGTAGACTTCACAGTCGCATGCATACATTGTCGCTCCATTACAAAGGGTTAGGAACGGGAAAATTTCACTTTCTATTAGAAATTTCCGTTACCAGAGGAACAACTAAAAACCCCTTCACTGCTAGGGTAATTGGATAATATAGTGTAAGTCATTGTTTTGCGTAAACAAAGCGTTCATTTGTTTGTCTATTGTTGATAATTAATGATCATTGCGTTATTAAAGGCATAACTATTCATTTTGAAATTGACAAATTCATACTCATGCATATATTTGAGTAAGATACTAATAAGAAGTAGATACCATGATCTCGTTTATTAAAACTATCTTGGATATTTGAAATCAAAAACCATTCAACTTTTCTAAATAGAGAAAGGCCGCTAAAAGCTCACCAATTATTAAAAATTAATGTAGCGAAAAAAGTGACTTGTTACTGGATACTGAAAATGCTTCCCAACAAGTCATGCGACATCAAATGCCATAAACATGTCTTGTCAGTAACGGTAGTTCGTGCGGTGATTTTTGGGGCCTGTTTGCTTAGAACAAAAGCAAAACTGACGAATAGTCAAGCGTCCATTTCTTGACAGCTCGTAATTTGATGGCTGTTCACACGGTTAATTATACAATTTGGTTCAAAATGCTTCCTCTGGTTGTTTTTCCAACAACAGCTGCCGACCGTTCGGCTAATCCCGGTTAGCTGGTAGCGCCAGAAAGGCCATTAAAAGTCGGCCCCTCACTACAATTGGGCAAATTATTTACTAAGGCCGCCCCGAATATAAAATGTGCCGCCGTTTTTTATAATGGATTTACGATTTCTTGGGCTTAGCCTTAGCCACAGGCCAAAAATAAAGGAATAAAATAACAAATTGGTTCCAGTTGCGTTGCGAATTCTCCGCTGCAATCTTGCAAGCTGTGGACGCGGCTATTTCCGGTGTTGAGTTCCGTTAGATGGCTATTCGAGCAGATGATAGGTGGATGGCATTCTTCTGCTGAAGAAAGCACGACCCTGTTTCTCTCTAGTTTGTTGTGATAACAATTAAACAATCTTTGCTGCTAACGGTTCGCAGCGCAGAAATTATTTTGCGGTGGCAAATGATGAAATAATAATACTTAATCGTAATCGTATCGTTGTATGCAAATATTGCGAGTTGTGTTTCCAGTTACAAAGTGCACAAACGGAATGAAAGGAATTTTCTTTTGTATGAAAATCATTCACTCTCGGAGCGTTCTTTTTTATAGCCGCACCCCAGCAGGGGTCATGTCTTCGCAGCAAACTTGTTTTGTTTTATAACATATTAATTATGGCTATGATTGCTTCATGATGAATAAGTTTTCGAATGATGTTTTCCAGCCATTTCTATTGTGCTGTTTCGTTATATCGTGTACATACAGTATCATCTATTTTCTCGTGTGAGTTTAGCACCAGTAACATGGTGAATAAACAAGAGATTTTAATGTGAATATGAATGCTTAATCTTAAGTGCTGTAATTTATCAACACGTTTAACTGGAAACTTTGTTGGTTTTGATAAAACGTTTAGGGTTTTGATTAGTTTCTATACCACTTACCTATATAGAAAATTAATTACGAATAACCGAAATCTCGTTAGCATCATAAATATAACAGTAAAAAACATAAAGCAAATATTCATGATTGATTACGGATCGGATGCAAGCCCGATTTTTTTTTCTAATTTTAGCAGCGAAAAATGATTCTCGTTAAAAATTAACACCCGCTGAACTACACCGAAAATATTTACACTTTATAAATCAACACGCAATATTTCTCGGAACCGGTACCGGTACATGCTGCATGGCTCGAGCCCCTCTGCTCTGCGAAGCATGGACTGTTGCCAATGAGAACGTACATACTAAAGTATTTGCTAACCCCTTTTTCCTGCTGCCGGCCGGCACGGCATTGCTTGTCGGTTGGATGTGCTTGAGTTACGTTACGCATTCTACGGTTGCAAGTAATAGGACCATAATACATATGTACCCCATGTCGCATGAACATGCGGGCTAAGGTTACTCAGTAAATTGAAAAGTTGGTCACCGCATGAGAAAGCCAGCCTATCCTAACGATGCGATGGTTGGCGTGAAAAGTTGCTAATTTCGAATGACGAAAGCGTATTAGCTGCTCATGACATGACTTTTTAATCCTATTGTACAATCTTATTAATATTGTTCCCAGAAGTTTTTCCAGCATCTTATTTAACCTAACGCACTCGACAGTAGGTGCGTCGCTCATATCTTGTCTCAGACGGGCAATCAACTTCTATTTTAATCACACCTTTGATTAATCTTGTTTTACATGCATCCAAGATCCAACGGCTATAGTTCATAGACGTGCAATATGCACGCAACGCAAGAAAGCGTACGATGATTTAACACCGTCTTCACAGTTTTCTCTTGGTTCTACAATACGACTTGGTTGCGGTCTTTTCAGCCGTGTCGTCACACTCGGCTCGGATCTTTGAAGATCATGTCTAGAAGCAGACGGGATCGGGAGGAGTCACAGCACAGTTTGTCGCCAGATATTTCAATATTCAAAACATTGCCTCATCTTTGACGCTTCGTTACCATGTGCATAAGTGTCACCGACGCGACCTGCACCGACCGATGAACCATGTTTGGAGATTAACCACAACGCAGTATAAAGTTGTTGTTTGGATTTACACACGCGAGGTTCGAAAATGCAATAATTCAAGGGTGTTGTAGAGTTTCCTGTAGGAGTTCATGGCAATCAAGAGTCAATGTATTCGCTACTGAAAATATCGACGCGGCTTAGAGTGACAGTAAACGATTTTAATATCAAGCATTTCTTACACGAAATCGTTATACAAATAAGAATTCCTAACATGGGAATGGGAGCAATTAAAGAATGTTTTTTCACAAGATTATTGAAGCATTGATGGATCAGACTTTGACTGTGCCCAGCAAACTCTAAGCAATATTAAATCCAGAACAATTTTAAGTTTGCAGTAACTGCAACGGCACACAAAACAGTATACCTATTTGTTTTATAGAATAAACAGTGTGACAAAATATACTCTACCGATAGGATTTGAACTGCACGCAAGTGCATTTGCTCTCGGCATATATTTCATTTTGATAGTGCTTAGCCTTTTGTGTAACACTCGTTAGCTAAATAAAGTGCCTCCCAGGCCCTCCAGAAAAAAATTCGGTGCTAAATCCGCATTTCTTTCTTCGTTTTGCAAGTACGGAAAGGATTAAACGTTTTACAATCTATAAAGTTATGTGAAATACTCTAGAACATTGACTTTTTAGGCATTTAGTAGATAGCTGGTCGAAATCAAAAATTATTATTCAGCGCCATGTGGAAATTCAATATGGCACCTCTTGGTTTAACACTTCACATGGAAACCTCTGCTATATCGATTGTTTTGTCACGGGAATTGATATTGAATGTAAAAACTCGGTGTTCAACATCATTTTGAAATCCATGAGAGCCAAAGGTGATTTAGAATATTTCACGAAAAACTCTACAGTGTGGACTTTTTCGGCACGAGGGTGGTTGTCAGAAATCGAAAATTGACATTTAGCGTCATTTTGATTAAAAGTATTGCGATAAAGTTCTTGGACTACCAGTAGTTAAGTTATGCAATAAAAAAATGGACTGATTTCGGATGGCGATGAAAAAAATCTGCAAAAGATAATTCAATGGAACGAATTTTTCTTAAATCCTACTTTTATTAAACCTGTACAGAACAAAATTTGATTGCGGTATCAGTTGCTTCGTGGCAACCATGGTACACACAGTCAAACAACCACGCTCGATGTTTTGTTCGTACTACCAGCTCTACCCGGGAGCGAAGAAGTTGCACATCGTGAGGCACTTCATGTCCGCTTGGTATAGACGATCCGGTATTTACAATATCCTCTCCGTGTTGGAGAAAAGCGAGAACGTTCAACGGAAGGCTGATGCCAGCAGCCCGACGGTGCTTAGTGACCGTAAAGTGCAGTAGAAACTGAAGAGAAAGGCCGAGAGCTAGGTGACCTCATCGTTCCGCGCCTTAGCAGGCAATCGCCCAGAAGGAACTGCTAAAGGTGCTGGTGAAATATATCTTTCCGGCGAAATACGACGTCGTGGTCATAATGGACGTTGGACGGCAGCAACTGGCAGGGCCTCCCGGGTTTTCGTATGACAGAGTGATCTGGTTTGAACGGCAAATGTTTCTCAGATCTGCAAAAGAACTCCTGGCTCCTGGTCTTCCTGATCCGTGTGGCTATATCAGTCTTGTTACAACCATCGGACGTTGTCTGACTTCCAAGATATTGAAAGGCGTCTACCTGTTCAACTTGTTGTTCCGCTACTGTGAAGTTGGTGGGATTGTCAGTGTTCACTACCAAAGGCTTAGTTCTTGCTATATTGACTGTGAGACTTGTTGCCTGGGAGCTCTCGGAGAGGTCATCTAACTTGCTCTGCATATCGTTTTAGGCGTTGTGCGAGCAAGACAATGTCGTCGGCTAGGTCGAGGTCATTTAGCTGCTCCTTCGTTAAAGGATTCCAAGGCAGCCCTCGATTTAGTCTACTGTCAATTACTCAAACTAATATCTCATTCATAATGATGAGAAACGGAAGCGGTGATAATATATAACCAGATATAGGGTTGAACAAGACGCCGTTGTGCAAAACCTTGCACGAAACACCTCGTACAGAGTCTCGTTGAGATGAACTTGCTTATCCGGAACTCTTTTGCGCCTAGGTGCGCCCCAGATGTTTTCGTGGTTGAGTCGTTCGAAAGCTTTTTCGCAGTCAACGAATCGCATCGACCTTCTCCTGGATCCGTTTAAGGATTACCTTACAGAGTTGAGTACTTCCACACTGATACGGAGTAACTTGATGTTACCAGTTACCGCATTTAGTTAGGTCTCCTTTTCTGGGGACTTTTAGCAATATGACCCTAATTCGGCGTATCGTTGACGGACAGCTGTCCTAGCCACTCTGGTTTGCACTTGTTCAATGCCGACTTTCGCCTCTCTCCGATCGTCGTTCTTTCTTCAAGTTTCATCCGAAATCCACTCCCTCCGGCCGCTACGCATTTTGCCAAGGCTTTTATCATTAGTCGTGATGAGGGCGTTCGTAATGCCGGTCCATTGCTCTTCGTCCGTTCCACCAGCTGGCAACTCCTAAACTCGGGATTCAAGTTGTTCGACAAAGGTCCTTTTCACCTCGGGATTCTCCAATCGGCGGACGTCGTAACCATGGTGTATCTAGAAGCTTTGCAGCTATATTGACAACTGTAAACAAGCATTGCTTGCCGCATGTTGAATACTTTTTTTTTCGTTTTGGAAAAATTAAAACCAAGGTAAGTACGTAATATTGTACTCATATTCTTAAGCGAGTCTAATGCATTCTGTTTAGATGCCTTCTTTCTGTGCGGTTGTGGGGTGCGGCAACAAACTGTCCCGTAATAACCCAGACGTCACGCATCATCATTTTCCACGAAACACAGAACGGCTGAGGTACTGGATACGATTTTGCTGTCGTGAAGATCCCGCAGAAGAATCAGGGAATTTGTTCGTGTAATTCCAACGAGAACAGTTATGATATTAGCTATAAACTGCGACACGAACTAATTGGTGCTAAACTGCGCCGAACATTGAATGCAAATGGTAGCATAAAAACTATTTGAAGAGGATTAGATTTTAATTAACACTCTTTCCAGCAATATCGTTTTAATATCAGTTTTCAAGATACAACGGTATATCAAGTACAAGAACCACTTTTAGGAGATATTGAGATGGCTGAGGATACGTCCTACGGTTTGTAAACGTTTTACATACAAAAAGTGCATACGTTCGCAGCCTTTACGAGTTAGCACTTTTATCGGACCAACAGAAAAGAATAAGGCTGAATAAAATGTATATGATCAGGTCATATGTGTATATTTATACAAGATATGTAAATAAATACAACATGTCTCATTAAATAAAAAACATCCAAGTTTGTCCTTACGTCTATTTAAAATTATTTGGTGCTTCAAAAAGATTTATACCGGTGAATGAATTTAGATATGCTTAAAGGATAACTTAAATGACATACAGAGCGTTGTTTCCGAATTACCGATTGTTAATTAAAATATTAATTATTAATATTAATAATTAATAGCAAATTAAACTCCAGAGAGCCGGCCGGAGTATTGCTGTATATCATAACTGCGACTATGATTTATCTCTGGTTGATGGGGCAATATTTTTGGAGCAACGTGCGTCAACTGAATTTCTCACGAGCTAAAATCGATTATTAATCGTATTGCAAAATACAGCCACTCCACAAATATATATGTTTAAATAACTATACTATTACCAAACTGGTTAATATTTATAAATCAGATTAAAAATCTAACGCAACCGCAGATATATCTGTTTCTTGAAGCAGTACAACTTATCAAACCGATATTGTCAAAAAAACGGAACTTTTGTATTTGCAATAGTAAATTAGTAAATGCTGTTACTCTGGTTTATTAGATAACTTTAAATATTTATTGTAAATATATCCACTCCGTCGCGGTAAGAATTATCGGTCAGGCGTCGTCTGGCAAAGCAAAACTTTCAGTTGTATCTATGCAAGGTCGTCCGAATAATTCTTGATGTGTTGTGCTTTTCATCAGATTGATTCTATCGCTTCCATTCATCCGAAGAGAACCGCTTAAATAAATATAAACTCCAAGCGCTTCACTTTTTAACACTAGCCTGTTCGAAAATATATTGTTTACTTCTATCAAAGGTGATGACTGATTTACTTCGTCCAAATTGCAAAGCTATCTTCGATGCACGTGTTTTAGACTGGAAGCTTTTACAAACGAGATGCCTACGTCACAGGTTTTTGAAGCTTTTTTTTAAATGACTGCTTTTGCCTTTTAGCATACCGTTTCACCATGTCTAGATTCACCATGGTCGTAACGACACCCAACTTTCTCTTCTCGTCGTTGAACACGTACGACGCTCAAGCGTGTCTCAGTGATAACAAGGTGATGGCCGGATGCAATATCGGCGCTGCGCTTGTTGCGAACTTCAAGAAGGCTTTTTCGCCATTTTTGGCTGATGCAGATGTGGTCAATTCCTGTTCGGCCGTCGCGGGAAACCCACGTGACCTAATGTCCTGGTTTATGGAGAAAGAGCGATCCACCAATGACTATGTTATTACCACAAAACTCTGTAAACAATTACCGTTTGACTCATCTCACCTAGGCCATGACCATGGCGCGTTCAAGGTTTGCTTAGTTTGAGCCAATCTTCGCGTTGAAATCGCCAAGGTGGCTGTGGATGTCCTCCTTCGGGATTTTTTCAACCACACTATTTAGCTGGCTGTAGAAACTCTCTTGCTCCTGTAACTCGACAGCAGCTGTTGGCGCATTGCATTGGATTACAGTAAGGTTTCTAACACGTATTCAAATTCTAGCCACGACACGATTATTCTTTCATATTTATCGGTTCCCAATTAATCAAGGTCGCACGTACACCTACTCCGTAGGAATCTAACTCATCTTTCTGGAGTAGCATTTTCACCTCGTATGCCAGAATAGAGCAAGAATTGCCCGGACGATGTCTTGTGTTCGCCAGTATCCAGCCAATGGACTTCGTTCAGCCCGAGGATTTCAAGCTTCAAGCGGCTAGCTTCCCTTACTAGTTGGACCAGCCTACCCTGTTGGGCAATGGTCAGAATCAGGGTTGTTCCACCTATGTTCCTATATGAGTTATGTTTCACCTCAGCTGATCTGCAAAACTGAACAATATTTACACTCGACAACAAACAACCATGGATATTTCCATAGTAACTCCGTCAGGACGCACTCGACGCTCTTGCAATGAATGTCAAAATATTGTGCCGACTTGTGCTCAATAGCCGCCATTATCGCTCGTGGAAAGCTGGATAATAGCACCACAGACTAACAGACGTAACACTTCGAACAAATTTTCTAACAAAACATCGTTTCATTGACACCCCTAAAACTTGGAAAAAACACTATCATCACCTGGTGCAGTCTTCGCGATACGCAGAGCAGCTCACTATAAATTTAGCAATACTATAAATTTACTTGTATATTATCTGACAACAGCGCCAGCGCAAGCGAGCGGCGTTCTCGCGCAGCGACTGTTGTTTGAGTCTTGGCTTAAGTGAACATTTGAAATGATCGTTTTTATTGACGATGGAATGAGCCTTCGTTGTTACGTCTGTTAGTCTGTGGTAGCACCACCCGTTCGAGATGCGAACATACGACGACTAGCTTGTGTTAGGTCAACATCTTACCGCGACTAACTGGGCGGGCGGGTGAACTGGGAGTGTGCCGTAAATACTTAAGATAGAGCAATTCTTAGTTCAGCAATATTCTGAATAATAATTAGCACTGGAAATGCCCCATACATAAGATTTTCAATTTTTGCTTAGCTGAGGTGTTACAGTTTGTGCTGTCCGGATAACACAAGACCGTATTAGAAAGTACACATTAAGTCGTATGCTTATCAATGGATTTGCATAATTATTAGAGAATGTCAAAGCGAAGTATACAACAAATTATTTTATAATTATGCATGTCCTCATATATAATTTATGATGTAAATAGAGACGGGGTTGAAGTTTTTAATATTACGTTATAATCGTAGTGAAAATCAAAACTAATTGTATTTTTTTCTTTCGTTTCTTTTCAGGTAAGTGTCTCGATGAAGTATTGCTGAGTAGATAACAGTATGTAATTTTAAAAATCATATCACATCATATGAACGAATTCCTTTATTTTACATAATCGCTGATTTTTAAAACAGTAACCGTTCAGACTTGATGAAAAATCTATCCAAATATATTGTATTCATTCAATGATTTACAGTATAATGGCTCGGAATATCTGATTAAAGGTTTTCATTCACACCTCATAACCTCAAAACCACTTTATTCAATGACATCAAATTCCCCCCCCCCCCCCCCCCCTTCCCCCATCTTATAACGTATTTACAATTAAAAATAGAATAGCATTGCTAAATTTATAGCGACCTGCTCTGCGAAGACTACACCAGGTGATGCTAATGTTTTTTCCAAGTTTTAGGGGTGTCATTGAAACGATGTTTTGTTAGAAAATTTGTTCGAAGTGTTACGTCTGTTAGTCTGGGGTTTTCTTTCCAATGGCTTTACTGTCAAATCGATGCTGACGGATGCGTTGACGAAGCATTCTGTATTCTGTTTGGCCCTTTGTATTTCAATGATGCAAATGTTTAATACTGGAGTAAAATCACTACTGGTTTACTCACAAAATCATTCGTTGGTTTCGCAAAACTACTCAGATTAAAAAAAAAATTACTTCTGGTAACACTCCATTAAAAATCAAGCGAGCCATAATCATCACGAGACATACTTAAGGAAAGTTTCTAAATGCATGCGATTAACTTTGTCCACTTAAACATATATTGCTATAATATCTAAAATGCTAAAATATGTTCCGGACACGATGATGAATATTCCAAACACCAGTAAAACCATATTCTTCACCAATAGCCACTGCATTCTGCCGAAATCACCGGTTGGCCATCGAACGATAGTGTCTATGGTGACGGGAAACAGTATTGCTAACGTTCCGGTGCCGAGCGATCCGACCAGCCCCACAAACGGTTCGATTTTCGGTATTCCTATGGCTATTCCTATCAATGTCACGATTAGACAAAACCGCAGTACAATTTGTACCAAGTTGGCCCACTTGTCTGACACTCTAGTCTGCAGATGTTGCCATAGGATTTCTATGGGGACGTAATAGCTTAAATTCATGGAGAACAGGATGGCCGTCGCTGAGAGTACGCGAGTTAATTCAGCAGCACTAAAATGGTCAATGATGGTACTTATAAGAGTATAGTAAAGTTATAGTAATTTTACACATCATCAATAGGCAAGTTAAGCGTAACCGATCCTTTAGTTTCCTCTCCATAACTTGCATAACCGAAAATTCCAGTAATGATGTAGAGTACTGTCAGTATTGACATGGATACGTACAGAACCCCAAACCAACCTAGAAAGTGCTGAGGGTGTTGCATCTTGTTTTCGATTGGAAGAATATAGCGAATTCCTTGGATTGCAAAAAGAACTGTACTGTATAGGAATGGGAGAAAAATCAGTTTGAAATCGGTGAAATTTTCAAGTTTGATAATTTATTACCTTGAGAAAGACGGTAACTTGCTCCACTGTGGCCACATTTTTCTATCGGCAAATAGTAACGATTCATTGAATATAATGTACAGAATAATACCTATAGCCGATATTATCAGAATGTTTGCTGCAGCGGAAAAAATAACCAAATACTTCAGTTCACGAATCTGAGTGAAGAAGATCATGGGAATCAATAGAAGCAGCAGATAAACACGTGTATCCCAATCGATCTGTTGCTGGTTGTAGATAACATCTCGCAGAGATTGAGCAATGAATACAAGATACGAACAGGACGACAAAGAACTTTGGATTACAAGCGTTATGTCTACATAGCCTCTGGAAGCCGAAATAACTTTACATTTGATTTACAGGACAAATTTAGAAATTATTTTTACGTCGCTAAAGTCGCGTATGATTGCACCTTTACTGGTCCGTTGAAAAATACATCTTTTACAGTTTCCGCGTATCCCATCGATGGAACTTTACTACGTTTGCATGATTTGTACGTCGTACTAACCTGACAATGATAATTGTCGATTGTAACTGAGCAGTACTGCCCAAGATATTGCATTCAAGCTCACCAATAAATGAACACAATGGACATAAATTGTACATATGACCACGGTTCCGATTGCTCCAAATATGAGACCCCCATTTTTGAATGCAAGCGGCATAGCCATTATGCCCATTCCCAAAGATCCATTGAGCATATGAAGCAAGGTTTCGAAAGTACTGTAGTAATTGGTCACAATTAGAACAATTAATTTATGTTATGTTATTATACTACCTATTGGGATTTGTAGGCTGTCGATTCGTGTAGGGTTCGTAGTCATTTTCGTCTTTCCTAAAATAAAAAAAAAAGCTCAAAAGAATAATTCATCATAAATGAGAACTTGATTTTATAATTACTCTTGTGATGTTATTTCTGAAGCCATTGTTTTCTCAAGAACGTTTGCGTAAACTAAACGTCAAGCAAATTAACGGTAAATAGCGATGGTTACTTGATTGATGTAACAATAATTGAAGTGGCAAAAATTCATTTTTAGTGCTGATCACGGTGAGTTCAAAACAAAAGTTAAAACCCCAAAAATTTTGTGTAAAAAAGACCGCAGAATCGAATAGGGCTTATCTCATTTAGTTTAGAACACATTATTTTTTTTGCTGAGCTCCCGTTATCAAACCGACCATACCAAAGGGGAGTTCAACCAAAAAAAAATGTGCTCTAAACTAAATGAGATAAGCTCCATTCGATTCTGCGGACTTTTTTCACAAAATTAGTAGGTTTTTGCGGTTTGTTATCTCAAAACCTTGCTTGGAATAATCCAATAAGGGTGAAAAATGTTAAAAATAGGGGAAAATGTGCAAAATGGGGCACTTCACGATGACAAACAGGAAAGGGGTGGGCACCACTTAGTTCTCCGGAAACTTTTACATAAGATCACCTATATTTTATAAGCCTGCAGGCCGTATCTTAATTGCGTCCGTTTTTTCTCTCGTTTTGCCCATAGTGCATTGGCTTAGTCTCTGGCTATGGATTTCCAAGATTGTCGCGCGAGAAATTTAAGATGTCTAAAATGCCAAAACAATACGTAGAACACCCTATTGCGAACAGCTATTCCAATCTCACGACGACGCACGTAGCCACGCAGAGTAGCTTCCATCCACCTAGCACCAGGAGGCGGAAAATGGGACAAAGATGACATGGATTAAGCACAGACTAACAGACGTAACACTGAAGCCTCATTCCATCGTCAATAAAAACGATCATTTCAAATTTTCACTTAAGCTAAGACTAAGCTAAGCGTTTCTTGGCAATAGATCGCGAGTGTACCGGCCCTGGAGCTTGATTTGGTGAGTCTCATTATCCCAGGAATTACCTGGCTGGTGACGACACCGGTCAGTTACACACTATAACACAGATAAGCGCGACTAAAACACCTAAATGTTACCGCTAACATTGAGGTATAGTAAAGAGGAATAGCCTTGTCAGTTTTGAGCGGCTAGTCCCATATCAGAGGCAGCTTCTGACGACTTGGCGATGCCTCCACCAAGTGAAGTACAACCTCCAGGTTAGAAGCGGCACACAATAACGTTTTATCTGGACCGGGTGGTTGAATTATGAAATGTGTTGTCTAGACACTAAAGCTAAGACGCCACCCCCAGTAGGGCAACTTACCTAAACCTTCCTAACTATGAGCAATCAAGAAAATTCGATTCAGAACATTTGGCATGGACAAAGACGATGAAATAAGAACATGGAATGGTTGCTTTGTATCTTAAACTGCAAATCACTTAATTTCGTGGGTGGCGACAGGATGCTGGGGAATGGATTTCATAGTGATGGGCAGAATGCAGCATCGTCTGATAGATAGAAGGTCTGTTGAAGATAAAAGGTAGTTTCTTCAACTTCACCATCATAAACGTACACTGTCCACACGACACTGTCCGGAAACGTTCTACGTATAGCTCCACGTAACGTACGACAACTGTTTGCCACTGGACATCAAAATCGTCATCAGGGATATGAACGCCTAGGTCGGCAGGGAAGCGATGTATAGACCAGTGATCGTACCCGATAACCTGCACACCAACACGAACGATACCGGCCAGTAATACATCAACTTAGAAGCTTCCCGAGGCCAGGTGATCAGAAGTACTTCCTTTCCCGGCAAAGATATCCACCAGGAGATCATCTGACCAAAAAGCAAAGCCTTGGATATAACCGTCTTTAGTCATTAACCTTACTTATCCACTGACTTCCCAATAGGTTATTAGAGTACAGGGCGACAATTACGGGGCTAGTGCAACGATCCTACTGACTAGCAGCACCGTCCAGCCGAGATTCAAACATACGACGACTGGCTTGCTAGACCAGCATCGTACCACGAAATTAATTGAGCATTGAACCATGGGTATTGAACCAAAAGGTACATATTCTCCTTGATCGCCGGTTGTTGGTCGCGAACCTTACCAACATGCCTTCCCTACGGGCTGTGGCTTTCGACTCGGATCATTACCTAGTGGCAGTACATGTGCCCTCAAAACTATGGACGCTATCGCCTAACGACAAAACTGTCCTCCTCGGTTATACACTCGATAATTAAAAAGTCCGCAAGTTGCCGAGAACTACACGCTCCAGCTGGATGAAACTATACCTTTCTCTATGGTGTTAGGTGCGTCGATCCTCGAGGTCGGATGGTGCTTGGCTAGCTACCTAAGCATTGTCACGAGAGAGAGAATTTGGTCGTGAACCGACGAGCGCATCATGAGTTGACCACTATCATGAGGAGGAAAAAGCGCCAGAAGAAGAAGAGAGATCTGAAAAAGTTAAAACAACTGTTCCGGGCTAATAACTAGTGCATGTTCTATGAGAAGGTGAACCAATTTCGTAAAGGATACCTATCGAAAGTTGATATGTGAGGGGCGGGGAAAGAAACCTGATCTCAAATGAGCGCGAGGTCGTCGACATGTGGAAGCAGTTCTTCGATGGGCATCTCACTTTGCGATATAACAAAAGAAGGTGAAACGGAAGTTAACCTAAAAGTACCTGCAAATGATAATAGGCTCCCGGCTGTCGGCGAGAAATTGGATACCGGAAGAACAATTGAGTCATCCAAAAAGACCGCCTCCTAACAGAACTTCACAAAAAAGGCACTTCACCGAATAATTTCAATACGAATAATTTTTTAATACATCGGAGGACAAACCACCGGAAGAATAGATGGAAGGTGTGGTTTGGGCCATCTACAAAGAAGGCAATCGGCTCGATTGCCGTAATTACCGCGTTGTTATGCTGATTAACGCTGATTACGCCGCCTCAAGGTGCTCTCCCAAATATTGATACGTCGTCTAATCCCTAATGGCAAGAGATTTCGTAGGGAATCAACGGGCCGAATTTGTTTAAAAATTTTACACTCCGACAAATCCTCCAGAAAGGTCGATAGTACACCGTGCCTACCTATCACACTTTCGTGGATTTCAGGGCAGCATACGGAACAGTAGAGCGCAAATAGCCATGGCAGAAAATGCACGAGAACGGTTTTCCGAACAAACTGTTTTGGGGGTCTCACGAGATCTTTCTAACCGCGAAGAGGCTTTCGGCAAGGGTGTCTCACATCAAATTGCATCACGGGGAAAAAACTGTAGAAAATTACCTAGTTGACCGATCTTTTCCAAACTTTCAGACAATAAAATATAACCCATTATTAAGCTTTTGGTATATTTATTTCATTCAACTTTAAAACCATAACCGTATGCCCGCACCTTACGCTTAACTCCATATATATAAGGTTCTGCGCAACATCTGGCTGCAGCTTCTTCTGTACGGAACGGTTCTTCTGTTCCTACTTGTTCTTCATGTTTCCTTCAGATTTGACCTCCTTGGGATGCTTTCCTAGTCCCTGCTGCATAATAACCCAGTATTTCTCGATGGGCCTTAGTTCCTGTGCGTTGAAGGAGGGGCGGGGTGGGGGATTCATGTCCGTGAATACGAAAGTGACATCCTTTGAATAGTGGCATGAAGCTAGATCCGGCCAGTAGATTGTAGGGCCCTCGTGTTGCTTCAACAAAGGAAACAGACGCTACTGTAGACACTCCTTGAGGTAGATCTACCCGTTTGCAGTCCCGGTAGTCACGAACGACGCACTCCGTTTGCTATATGAGCAAATCGTTCGCCAAATCGTGTATTTCTTGGCAAACTTTGAAAGTTCCTGCTTTTTGTGCTGGACGGTGAAGAACAGTTGCCTCGGAAGTTGCCGGAAGTCCGTTTTGACGTAAGTTTCATCATCCATGATGAGACAATGAGGCTTCGTCAGCATCTGGGTGTACCGTTTCCGGGCCCGTGTTTTTTTCCACCATATTTTTGCGTTCGTCACGATTTGGAGCGTTTTGCACTTTGTATACTTCTGAACACAGTCCTTCTCGGTCCTTGAACAAATTACTTGGACAGATTCAACTTTTTGGTCACATATTTAAGCCGAAGCATTGGGCTTCCGCTTAAACGATTTCACAACACACTTGTGTTCCTGATCACTAACAGAACATCCATTTTCCATCCGCATTTCTCCTTCCGTTCGATCTCAGAGTTTCATAGTAACGTTTGATCACACGACCCATCGTTAACTGCATGATTCCGAGTTGTTTTCGATATCCCGATGAGAGAATTGAGGACTTTCCAGGTGCTTGCGCAAAATCAATTCGCGACGTTGCTTTTCGGGTGACGCCATGTTTTCCAATTTTCAA
This sequence comes from Sabethes cyaneus, assembly GCF_943734655.1. Classification (NCBI taxonomy): domain Eukaryota; kingdom Metazoa; phylum Arthropoda; class Insecta; order Diptera; family Culicidae; genus Sabethes; species Sabethes cyaneus. The sequence continues at coordinate 97,703,882 of NC_071354.1, read as the reverse complement.
AACAACTACTTACTTACTTAATCAGCCCCAGGCCGTAGTTTCCTCTGCTGTACGAAGAAGTCGTCTCCATGCCACTCGGTCCATGGCCACAATTCGCCAGCCACGTAGTCTGCGTAGGGTCCGCAGGTCGCCTTTCACTTGATCGATTCATCCTGCTCGCTGCGCGCCCCGTCGTCTCGTTCCAGTCGGATCATTATTGAGAACTTTTTAACCGGGCTGTCGTCCGACATCCTCACGACATGCCCAGCCCATCGCAGGCGACCTATTTTTGCGGTGTGAGCGATGGGTGGTCCACGTTCCGTCTTCCATCTGCACTCCGCCGTAGATGGTGCGCAACACCTTCCGTTCAAAAACACTAAGGGCGCGTTGGTCCTCCACGAGCATAGTCCATGCCTCATGGCCGTAAAGGACTACCGGTCTAATCAGCGTCTTTTAGATTGTTAACTTCGTGCGGTGGCGAATTTTGTTCGATCGCACCGTCCTACGGAGTCCAAATTAGGCACGATTTCCTGCTATAATGCGTCTTTGTATTTCTCTGCTGGTGTCGTTGTCTGCGGTAACCAGTGAGCCCAGATACACGAACTCTTCTACCACCTCGATTTCATCACCGTCTAGATGAATCCGGGGAGGGAGGTCAGCATTCACTTCTCTAGAACCTCTTCCTTTCATGTATTTTGTTCTCGATACATTCATGACAAGTCCAATCCGTTTGGCTTCAGCTTTCAGTCCGATGTACGTTTCCGCCATCATCTCACAGGTACGTGTAATGATGTCAACGTCGTCAGCGAAACCAAGAAGCTGGACGGACTTCGTGAATATCGTGCCGCTCATATCTATCCCCGCTATCCTTATCACACCCTCCAAAACGATGTTGAACAGCAAATATGAAAGCCCATCACCTTATCGTAAGCCTCTTCGAGATTCAAAGGGACTCGAGACTGCTCCTGATACTCGAACAACACACATTATTCGATCCATCGTCGCCTTTACCAATCCCGTTAGTTTATCCGGAAATCCGTTGTAGTGCATAATCTGCTATAGCTGATCTCGATCGATCGTGTCATACGCCGATTTTAAGTCGATAAATAAATGATGCGTGGGTACGTTGTATTCGCGACATTTTTGCAACACTTACCGAGGCGCGAAAACGCCCCACGAACTCCTTTGCAAATGGTGATAATCGACGACATAAAAGTTGGGAGAATACCTTGTAGGCGGCGTTCAACAGTGTGATTGCGCGGTAATTACAACAATCCAACTTGTCGTCCTTTTTGTAGATCGGACACACGATGCCTTCCATCCACTCCTCCGGTAGTAGCTCCTCCTTTCAAATCTTAACAATGACCCAGTGCAGCGCTCTAGCCAGTGCGTCACCACCGTATTTCAGCAGCTCGCCGGGTAGCTGATCAGCCCCAGCCGCTTTATTGTTCTTCAGCCGACCGATCTCTTCTGCTACCTCTTGGAGGTCGAGGGCTAGTATTCTGTCGTCTTCTGAACGTGCTCCAAGATCTATTGCCATATCATCACCTTAACCCGAACCAACCCAGAATTACCCGGAAAATCAGTCTAATTTTCAACTTTGAAATGCTATTGCATCAAGGTACAGAGCTTAAATACTTAATGTGATATTTTTTGTCGAACTACATCTATTTGCCTTTAAAATAGTATTACCAAATTATGGAAAAAGCGATTTGTTTTCATTTTATAGCGAAAAGTATAAAGTTTGTCAAGTGATGCCATATGACATATTGGGATGATTCGGGTTATTGACCAGCTACATCGCTGCTAAGCTGCTCGTCATAATACTGCTTCCACCTCTCGATCACCTCACGTTCGTTCGTGAGAAGATTACCGTCTGAGACCCGACACCACGCGATCTCGTTCTTCCTTTCAAAAAACTAACTGCGATAAAACACACTCTAAACTACTTCTACCCACATTTTCAAGAGAAAATACCCATAGGATAATTTCTACAGCGTTTTTATCGTGATGTAATTTGTTGTGGGACACCCTTTATCTAACATTGTTGTAACTTGATATCATTATTAGAAATCTTGGGACGGTGGAGACAATCTACGTCAGATTAAAATCGGCTTGGAGTATTGGGTTACAAATAGACCAGAAACCAAATATTTTGTGTGAAGAGACTTCAGAGAAAACAACGTTCGACTTCCAGGTGGACAGTGACTGTTAATGGCGATGAACTGGAAGTGGTTGATGGATAGGTATGGGATCTCAGATCACAGCCGACAACAAAACGTGTAAGGAGATTCAACGGCGCATTGAAGCTGGAAGTCGGGCCTACTTTTCCTTTCGCAAGACGCTTAGATCAATGAGCTTACACCGCCGTAAAAAGCTGATGATGTAAAAAACGCTAATCAGATCGATAAAGACTAGCGAGTGTAACTTTGCTTACGGAAGACATACGCGCACATACCATTTACCACTCTTCAATAGTTCAAGGGTTACGTAATTACAGTGAATCATGGGGCCTAGCGGAAAAGATCGAATTCGATTGAAATTGGCTCCCATTATCAACCAACTTCAACCCGCGGATTCCATAGTTTGGTGTAAAAAGTAACAAACTACGCGGTCCTAGTGAGTGTGATGTTGCCGTTTATGCTGAGTTGTATCAGTTGTAAATTAGTGCGTTGATGAGCTGAAATGAGTTTTCATCGCATTGCCAGGCCAGTCTAGTTAGCTTTAATTAGAGTATTGGTCGATGGTATTGAGTTGCGTAGAGTGTACTAAATTAGTGGCCCCAGTAACTTTCTGGGCACTAAACTGAAGTTTAATCTACATCGTAAATTATTTATCGCTAAGACAGCTCGGCAGCTAGGTTTACCGTAAATACGTCGGATTGCATTTGGGTGTAACGAGCCAACCAAGGATTGCATCAGGACTTTCTCCACGGTGGTTTGATTTCGGTAAACCGTTGCACTTACTTGGACTATGTAACAATAAATACAAAGCTCTCGTTGAGAATGTGAATTTGAATGACATTGTTTTGTTATATGAAAATGCATTTCCAATATTTAATGATTTTTTTATGTAAAACTCACACGTGTAAATCATTATGTAAATAATAAATGTTATAATATAACGTTTCTGGAGTTAATGATGAATAGAAATGTTATTGGAAGTGATAGATAGGTATAAGAATTAGAGGATAATTTTTTTTTTGATTTTCCAAGCCATATGCCACCATCTGGCATACAAAGGGTGCAATCAGAGCATATAAAATAAGAGTGCTCAACCACCTACGGATATAGAGGTAAGCGTCTCCTGTGTCTGTCGATGCGATGAATTGTACGACTTACTTGTTCAAGCTACTGTATTTATTTATACATAGGACAGTTGCTGAGCTTCGCTTTGTAATGGAAAACAGTAATTTAATCAGAGTCAGAGATGTTACTTGATATTCAGTTCGCTGCCACAATTGAAGGTTTTAAATTGAAGAATTGACAATGGAATGCATATACAACGGGTTTGCTGTCGTGTGCAGCATCCTACAACAGATTTAGTTGTTTGTGCTGACCATTAGCTCATATTAGCTGCGTTAATATACGGGAAACCCCTTTTATACATGTTTCCTGTAATTAAAGATTAAAACCTAGTCGTTTCCATTCACTTTTTTCACTTACTTATAGATTGCTACGACATCTAGAATACTAAAGTACGTCCCTGATACCATAACGAACAGTCCAAAGACAAGCAGAACCACATTCTTCACCAATTGCCACTTTGCCCTGCCAAAATCGCCGGCTGGCCACCGGAAAATGATATCGATGGTAACAGGAATCAGTACCGCCAATGTTGCAGAACCGAACGACCCCACCAATCCAACGAAGGGCTCAATTTCTGGTATGGCTATGGCTATCCCAAGCAATGCAACTAGGACCGAAAAGCGAAGGACAATTTGAACCAAGTTGGCTCGCTTGGCCAATACTTTGGGCTGCAAATGATGCCATAATATTTCCATTGGGACGTAGTAACTTAAGCCCATGGTGAACAGAATGGCTATCGCTGCCAGTAGACGCGTTGTTTCAGCAATACTGGAATGATTTAATGAGAGAAAAGAATGCAATTCTTTTTACAGTGTTGGTAATCTTACGCCTTATTTTCTGGCAAATTAAGTGTAACAGATCCTTTAGTCTTCTCTCCATAACTTACGTAGCCGAAGAAGCCAGTAATAGTGTAGAGTACTGTCAGTAATGAAATTGCAATATTCAGCACTCCAAATGAGCCAAGAAAATGTTCTGGGTGTTGCATCTTGTTTTCAATTGGAAGAACATATCGAATTCCTTGGATTGCAAAAAGCACTGTGCTGTAATGAACATATAAATAAAACCAAAACAAAACTCTCACTGTGGTCTATAATAAATAATTACCTCACGAAGGACGGTAATGTGCTCCACTGAGGCCACATTTTTCTATTGACGAATATTAGCGGTTCATTGAAGATTACGTACAAAATAATGCATATAGCGGCTATAATCAGTAAGTTTGCTATTGCAGAAAAAAGAACTAAATACTTCAGTTCACGAATCTGCGTGATCAGCATCATAGGAATCAATAGCAGCAGCAGGTAAATACGCGTATCCCAATCGAACTGCTGCTGATTATAGATAACATCCCGCAGTGATTTGGCGATAAATACGAGATATAAACAAAACGATAAACAACTTTGGATAACAATCATTACGTCTACGTAGCCTCTGAAAGAAGATCGCACTGAAGTTACTTTTGATTCACAGGGGAAGCGAACTTCCAATTACGTGACTAATTTCGTAAGTGGCTGCACCTTTGCCGGTCCATTGAAAAATACGTCATGCACTGTCTCGGCGAATCCCATCAATGGGACTTTACCTCGCTTACATGCTTTATATGTCGTGCTCACCTGATGATAACGAAAGCTGTTTGTTGCAGCAGAATATTACCCCGCACGAGATGCTTCACAGATGGAACTCACCAGCAGATGGACGCAATGTACATAAATTATGCAAATGACGATGGTTCCTATTGATCCGAATATGAGACCTCCATTCTTGAATGCTAGTGGCATAGCCATTATACCCGTTCCAAGAGACCCCTTAACCATGTGAATCAAGGTTCCAACAGTACTGCGGAAATTTATCGTTAGTATTTTGGTAGCGAATTTCCTTCACAATATTATGCAACCTGTTCGGATTTGTAATTTGTCGATTTCTGTATGGTTCGTAGTCATTGTCGTCCTTCCTAAAAATGCACAAAATTATTTAATAGCGCAATTTTTCTTAATTTGCTCAGCAGTTGAGTGAAGTTACACTTGTGCAGATGATTTCGAGGCCATCTCGATTGGCTGGTTAATAAAAACTTTTATTTCGCTTCTTCAGCGTGACAATGCGGACTAAACGTTGGCACTTTGCTTGGGAAAATTGTTTTGATTGCTTGCTAAAGTAGGTACAATAGTTGTATTGGAACCATTTGGAAACAATCAGCTGTCCTGATAACGGATGTTCTTGATATGACAGTATCTATTGATCTGGCAGGCTGATGTTCAACCCTTAGAGATACGAGCAGTGGTCACTTATTAGTGAATCAACAATCTTTGCTTTGAGAATTTACTAAAAATTGAAGAATAATCGGGACAAAAAAAATTGCACAAATTAAACCACATTAAGCTGCAACAGTAGTTAAGAAAGTTACCAATATTAAAAGTGTCAAAAATAGAAAAAAAAATCGTTGAAAATGGAAATTTAGTTAGTTAAGTTATATTTAGAATATATGTAAAACCAGTTATGTTCAGAAAGATTCAATTCTTTTTGTTTCATATATTTTCGCTAGCTGTTTTGAAATCTTTGTTTTGATTGAGTAATTTGTGAACTTGGCCTAGTTTCGAGGAATTTTGTTAAATTCTTACATGGCGTTGCAAAATTAGCTATAGGTCTTACCTTGTTTTCATTTATTTATTTCATTTATGTACCGATATACCAATTTTTATCTCCGTGCCGTTTAAGTTTTACATTAATTTCACTTGAATTTGATCTCACATTTGTTTCTAACTTACTTGTCTTTATCTTCTATTCTTGCATGTCCTTCAATGATAATTTCATAACATTTTGTTTTACATTATTTCTCCAATTAAGGTAAAATTAATTAAATTAATAAAGGTAAAATTAAATCATGTACCAACCGCTTGGAGACAAACAAGGGTAATATTCATACCGAAAGCTGAAAAGCGTGATAAAACACCCGAAAGCGTTTAGGCCAATCAGTCTGACTTCCATATTCTTAAAAACTATGGAGAAAATTGTCGACTATTACATTAAAGCAATATATTTAGAGAAAGCTCCATTGAGTAAATTTCAATTCGCATTTCAGAGCAATAAATCTACAGTAGATGCATTAAACCTGTTAGTTGGCAAGCTTGAGAGTTCTATAGATACAAAAGAAATCTCACTGGTAGCCTTCCTTGATATAGAGGGAGCTTTTGACAACGCTTCTCATAGATCAATGCAAGAAGCTATGAGGAAACATGGGATTGACATCTACACAACAAAATGGATAAAGGCGATGCTAGTAAATCGTGAAATTACTTCCTCGCTTGGGAATGCAACTCAATCGATGAAAACAACAAAAGGTTGTCCTCGATGTCATTTTAAATCGAATGCAATCAGCATTAAATCACACACTGACATGGTGTAAAAAAGAGGGGCTAAACGTTAATCCCTCAAAGACAATTATAGTTCCGTTCACCCGTAATAGGAAATATACTATTCAGAAGCTCTTGCTGGATGGAATCGAAATACAATTATCCAATGAAGTGAAATATTTAGGTGTCATAGCTAAGCTGGAACGCCCACGTAGAACAAGTTATAAATAAAGCAACATGTGCTATTTGGTTGTGCAATAAAACAATCGGCAACAATTGGGGGCTTAGACCTAGTATGGTCCACTGGGTTTACGTAACAATAGTGAAGCCGAGGATAACTTATGCCTCGCTTATTTGGTGGCCTAAAACGAGAGAGACATCAACCCAAAAAAAAAGCTAAACAAATTGCAAAGACTTGCGTGTGGATCAATAACAGGAGCCATGCGAAGCACCACATTAAAACCTTTGGAGGCAATGTTACACCTCCTCCCTCTCCATCAAGTGATACAGTTAGAAGCAAAGAAAACAGCATTGCGATTAAACCAAAACAAATCCTTGCTGGAGGGAAACTTAACAGGACATCTTTCGATCTTGAAGGAAGTCCGTATAAATGAAATAACTACCGGAATAGAAGACTGGGTGAGCACGACCAATGATAATAAATAGACAGGTTAGGAGGAAAGACGTGTTTGATTATATTAGTGAGGAAAACTGATACAACAAACTATGTGCTCATGGCAACTACACCACGTGGTTGAAAAATTTCAATGCAATCTACAGCAACGAATTGAACGTTGTGACGTAGTTCCCGAGCGCTTCGATTGCTTGTACTGTATGATACAGGCGGGGTACCAATACGCTTGCACGATCTGCCTAACCTGTGCTTTATTATCATTGGAGCACGACGCCAAACTTCGAAATTCCTTATAAAATCATCTTGCCCGAACGCTCAACCTGGGAACACGGTGGCCCTCCTGTGCGTCCAGGGTCAGTAATTTTCTATACCGACGGCTCAAACATGGACCGGTGTACTGGAGCCGGTATTACTGCACCAGGAATAAACAGATCAATAGCTATGGGTCACTGGCCGACAGTGTTCCAAGCGGAAATATATGCGATTTTAGAGTGCTCATACATCTGTCTACGTAGGCAATATAGGTATGCAAATATCTGCATTTTCTCAGATAGTCAGGCAGCACTGAATGCTCTAAGTTCACCCACATGTCGTTCCAAATTAGTATGGGAATGTGCCCGTTCTCTTCGACAGCTGGCTGAAATGAACCAAATAAATTTGTACTGGGTTCCAGGACACTGCGGGGTAGAAGGAAACGAGAAAGCTGATACATTAGCAAGACAAGGTTCATCCACTAACTTTATTGGTCCAGAACCATTTTGCGGGGTCTCACCAAGTGCCCACCAAATGGAATTCAAAGAGTGGGAAAACATTACTATAAAAGAAAACTGGCTTGCCGCAACTGGACTGCGGCAGTCGAAGATGTTTATTATACCTAGTGGTAAGAAAAGCCTGGAGCTGCTTAGCTTAAATAAAAAAGAACTAAGCATAATGACAGGATTCCTTACAGGACATTGCCCGTGTAAATACCATCTCACGAATATGGGCATTCTCAGTGAAGATTCGCGCCTCTTTTGCGGATACGACACTGAAACATCAGCACATCTACTGTGCGACTGTGGTGCGTTAAAACAACACAGATTAAGAGTCCTCGGTAAAGGAACATTGGAGCCTTTGAATATTTGGACTGAAAGTCCCAACAAGGTAATCAACTTCATAAGAAGTGCTGTGCCTAATTGGGACAACTGTGCATACTGAGTACTGACAACTGCTCGGATTACTGGTGGTATGTCAGGCAGTGCACATAGATTAAGGATGGAGCATACCACAATAGATTTAAATGCTGGTCGCAGTGGTCTAGTCTCCTATAAACAAAAAAAATAATAAAGGACAGCGATACCGGAAATAAAATAACAGATTTAGTAAATTAAATGATTGTATAAGTAGCTCGAACCGAAGATGTTGTTTGTTTATTAGGACCAGTGCTGTTAATATTCATCAGCATAACGTTCAAACTTCTGGATTATCAGTCTACCTTGATTTGAAAATCTGCTTGCTTTGATCAAACGTACATAATAATTAAAAGCAGCAAGCAGGAACTTCATGCACGAGAATATAGAATATCAGCGCCCTGTGATATTCTAACAAACTGATATTCACGTTTGAGCAGTGAAAATCAATGAAAAAAAATTTATGTTGTGGTTTAGCATCTATTGCGTTCAGCTGTTGGGCATAAGAATTTTCTTTTCATTAACTGCATTTAAAATTATTTTTTACCTGAAGTGAATATCACCTTCTGGATTTGAAAATCACTTTCTCCTGTTCTATTTTCACGATATCTTGAACTTGTATACTATGATGAAAATCACTGTGCAGTTGTACATATGAAACTCAGAGGTATAAAAAACAATGCTGAGAAAAAAGATTTTGTGTTTTGTTTGAAATTCGGTGATAATTTAAGGCTCTGATTAGGACTCGAACCGAAGACTATTGCGATCCATATGAGCAAAAAGTGGAACTTTTTTCCAAGCGTTTTGCCTTCATTTTAGCTTTTTAGTCATGACTTTCTATGATAAAAGTCAACAAAGGTGAAGAAAATGTAAAAGCAAACAATTTTACTGAAGAAATTACATTTCTATCTCTATCAGGTACGAAGTTACAGATAGTTTGTAAAATTAGTTTTTCGTGCTTAACTTTTGTTAGTTGCATTTTACAAGAATACATTGTTCTAAATAATTATTAAACCACTCAAAACACGCAATTTTGCAAAAGGCCGCAAATGTGTAGGGCTTGCAAATTTATCGCATCTTTATTACTGTTCGGATAGTTTTCGATGCGGTACACAGATTCTCTGCAGCTTTTACTGTGTAGCTCAAAGCTAGAAATATTTATTTTAAACTTAAGATTCTTATAATATTTTAGGAATTGTATTACTCACTTTTAGTCTTTTCCCGTATTTCTTAACTATCCGAAATAATCCACAATCAACTAACGAACGTGTGGCAAATCTACGGGTAAGTTTTATAACAACGGTAAGTATAATGTTTTACATTTTTACAGGTTATTTTTAGCAATGGTAAGTATAATCGTACCTCTGGTTATTAATTTCGGTTGTCCTTTCTCATCAATGAAACAGTGACTAAACAGCTCTCCGCAAAGCAACTTTGTTCACTTTAGCAGAATGTTTACTCTCACTTAATTTCACTATCGCGAACTTTCTATTTCTTCACTTCTGTACTTCTAAAAACACCTCGCTAGTAATTTTCAACTTCAATTTGTTTCTTCTATTCAATCTCGCTATTTTTACTTTCGATTCCTGTTTTGTTTACGTTTCACATAAACTACCACTATCATCATCATCATCATCATAATCTGTCATCTCGCGCAGGGTTGTATTTACCCACTCGCAATTGCGCTGGATGGCCAGTGCCGTCAGAACAATTACGATTACTTCTTTACTTTACGAACCTTTAGGTTAGCATGGAGCGGAACGTTGGAGCACCACACAGTAAACCTAGTTTTCGTTTGATTCTAATAAACGCCATACGTACTCTAGAGCAGGGAAAACATTTGAATGTTTTCAGTAGCTCTACACAACACCCATAATATTCAGCAGCCGTCTATGTGGGAGTTTTTGATTTACCCATAGAGTGCGCTGCGTTAAGAAGACAGTAGTCTCTGGGAAGCTTCTCCATATTCGTGGTCAGTTTATTTCTGGGTTTGCTATCACCATTTTTGGTGTTTGGGCTATTTGGGCTCTCCAGAAAAAAAAAAAAGATGGATCGGAATAGCTATTATGATTTTACTGATATGGCAGGGGAGGTTTGAATAATTATTTAGGATTTGTTTATAGCTGATTAAATTCAATTTTGAGGGATTTTTTTCGGCAATGTACGAGCTGTTGAAGGAAAGAGATCCAATCCCATGCAAATGGCGATGTGCATTAACAATGGCCCATTTTCGGATGACGATGAAAAACTACAAAATTCAGTGGATCAAATCCTCTTCAATCCTACGTTTATTAAACCTTCTACAGTGCTTCAAAGCCCTGCCGAGCGGCCTTACGGTCGATGAAACGATAGATGTCAGCTTGTTCTTGTGCTCTTTCGTGGCCTTGGCCATCAGCTGGTTCTCCTTTTTGGGAACGAAATTTTTGAAGTAAATCCTCCGTTTGAGGTTCGCGCAAAAATTGTCTATCGGTCGCTGCTGGGAGATGTTGGAAGTATCGGAGGGCTTCGGTACAAAGTTTAACCGATCCATCTTTTCCAGCAACCTCTTAGCATGAAGCGTCGAGGCCAGGTCCAGCCAAAATACTACATCCTCTTCGTGTGATACTTGTTAATATAGGCGGCAACTTCTGTATATTTTCGGTATTCACCGTAAGCCCCGAAGAAAAGAATAGCGGCTTGGATATACCGTTCTCGCTGATCGTTAGGCACAAAAGGGGAACATGGCGTGGGGGACATATTTGACGTAATCTCTTTCCACCTTGGTGGGGGACGTAGAGTACGCGGTCCCCTACCAGTCGTTGACGTCCAGTGTCAAGAACGTCTCGTCATTCGTTATGAGTACGACCACGTACGACATCGATGACCACGATGATGACATCACACTTCGCCTGAAAGATGTTTTTCAACACCACAGAACAGAAGGAAGATAATGTTGTAAATGCCAGATTGGCTATATTCGGCGGACACGAAATACCTCACGATGCCCAGCTTCTTCACTCCGGGGTGATGCTGACAGTACGAACTAAGCATCGAGCGTAGTTGCTTGACGCTTTTTGCCATTGCTTTTGCAGATCAACTGAGGACACTGTCAATTTTTTTCTGTACACAACAGAGTTGCTACGATTGGCCATGCAGGCCACCAGGTGACAGGATAATCTCATTGCTTAAATCAGTCCATTTTTAATGCATACGTTAGCGTTCTGCACACCATCATTGGACGGCAAGAAGGTGGTGAATAGTGTAACTTTTGGTACAGCAGTGATAAAGAGTGTAGTCACACCAGTCGGCAAAAATCGGTCTCGAACGCATCTCAGTTTAGCTTTACCATCACTTACTCCGAACTGTATCAAAAAGTCGTATTCCTTTAAGGGGGCATAGTACTTTTTCAACTTAAAAAAATCGAACTTTTTTTTATTGATTATTTCGAAAGATTAACATTTTGACCATATGTGTTTCAAGTCATTTCAATGAATTCCAAAAATTGACAAAGTTACAGCTATTTGTACCGCGCATGTCTGGAGCGATTACACGGCGAATAAAAAGTTCAACGTCGTTTTTCTCGAAACCAGGTTTTGAAAGTCGGTACCATAAATATCTCAAGAACGGCTCAAGCAATACTCATGATTCTTTTTTTGTTTTAAAGCCAACAAAATTATCTAGTGTTTGACCCATCCTTTTTTTGATATTACTATTTTTGTATTTTTTAGAAATGTTTAAAGTCAATTTTTTCGACTAAAAACCTATCTTTTATGTTTGAGTGTCCGCCATTTTGTTATGCGTTCGAATTAAAAAAAAAAAAGGATGGGTCAAACACGAGATAATTTAATATACTTTCATGTCGTTTTGGAATTTTTCAATTCGGATAAGACCCCCAGCGCCAATCCATGGTACCGCAAATCATATTTTTTTCGAACGATCATGTTCAAGGAGCCGTAGGGGAGAGGGGAAGAGGTTCACGTATGCAAACAAAATTGTAAATATTAGTATAAAATGCAATGTTTGGAATGCAAAAAATCCGAATCGATTCGCTTGTCGCGTTATCGAGAATAAAATATTTGAAATTAGGCAAAAAATATGGTGTAAAAAGTACTATGCCCCCTTAACTCGGTTTTTCGACTGTCTGTCGTCAGGATCCCTGGATGCATAGTGCCGGACTCATTGAGTTTGTTGATTTTTATCAGATACGCACTGTGGTTTCCTTCAAGCAGTATGCACAGAATATGGTTCATGGTCTACAATCTGTACTACACCGTAGATAGTTCCTCTCGAAAACTTCTCCAGGGCTACCAAGTCCTCAACGAGCAGTAGGATTGCATCAATTGCGGCACCACACTTGAGTCGATTTTAGTGTTTTTCGACATGAAAGGTTGACGTAATGTCATACAATCAACGTCAAAGTCAATGTCTTAGGATCCCATTACCGGGCATATTATCGGCAGTCACGGCATCAATGTACGAATCTCCCACTTGGTTTCATAGGGATTGAGGCTGCTACGCCTACGCGGTCACCTTCTTCAGCAGCTTATAGTCGGAATAGCTCATTGCGAATCAAGAGCTCGTCTCCGTTCCACCCGGTCATAAGCTGCCCGTCATCAATTCCTTGAGCACAAGTCAGCTTCGATCTGGTCTAACCATCTAGTTATCTAGTACATTTGGCACCTCTATTCCTAGTGCCGGCGGGGCCCTTGAAGAGAACGAATTGCGTCGTCTACCATCCTCGCGACGTGGTCGTAACGTCATGCCTTCCGTTGTACGGAGGATATCTCTCTAAGAAGTGCCTGTCTCAAAGAAGTTCATGAACTTGCGACAGTCTTCACTTTCCGTCTGTACCGTCCGTGGAAGGCATTGTCTTCTCTTAAGTCTCCACTTCTCTTACATTTTCAATCCTTGTAGCCTTCGTTTTAAAACTACCGTAGATTGCTTCCAACGTCATAGAATTGCTAGTGATAATGTCAAAGTCATTCGTGAATCTAAGGTATTAGCGCCTCCTCCTCTTCTAGCACCATAGAACCGGTCTAGCTTGTGCTGTACAGGGATACCTCGATATAAGACAATTTATAATTTTAAAAAGTTGTCTTATATCGAAATTGTCTTATATCGAAACATGATTTTTTCAAACGTTTTTGCATTAGCAGTCGCCAATTTTGTTCTGTGTTGTGTGTTTACATTTTTTGAACTATTTTTTATTATTTGAACTATTAGTTTTTTACAATTTTTAGCATTATTTAGAAAAAATGAACATTTTTATGGCGCCGGTTTTGGATTGGAAAATTGGATCAGGTGTCGTTACCAACTATGTCAAAGCAATTTGTCTTATATCGAGGTAAAAATTGTCTTATATCGAATTGTCTTATATTGAGGTTGTTTTATAACGAGGTTGTCTTATATCGAGGTATCCCTGTATAAAGAACTTCTCTTCACTGTACTCGGTCTTGGGCTACTCGTCGACAAATCGGCGAGCGTCTCGACACGCAAGTCGACTTCAATTCAATTCACCCATCTAGCCCGTTAGGCCCCTCTATTTCTGGTGCCAAGTAGTTGCTGCATCTCGTTCATACACTGTGTTTGCGGAGGGAAAAGTAGGCCCGACTGTCAGCTTGAACGCGTCGTTGAATCACCTTACACGTAGTATTGTCGTAGCAGACTCTTCCATATGTTTAGTTTTCGACGCAACGATTTGTAACCCAATCAGCCTAGCCTCCGGTATTACTCTGGCGTAGATTGCCTTCGTTGTCCCAAGGTGTCTGGTAATAATGTCAAGGCCGTCTGCGATGGCTAGCAGTCGTTTCTTTCGTTTCAATGGCCACTCACCGGATCACATGTGGGCACGCTGTATTGCCCACAATTCTGGATCATTTGGCCCAGTGCGAAAATTTGATTCGTAGTAGCACGGCCACGGGCTCCTCTAAAGCCCGCCTGGTACTGCCCCACGAAATCTTTCAGGGTAGACGACGTAATAAGATCTGAGAGAGCACCTTGTTGGCGGTGTTGATCAACGTAATGCCGAGATATTTATATCCTTTCGAACCGATCGCTCTTTTGTCTAGGAGTTAGTTTCTAGTTTCTCAGTTTCTATGTCTATTTGCTGAATATACAGGATAGTCCGTTCCCTTGCTACAGCACTCTAAAGGACACAAGATCGAGAGTGTACTCGAAACACGCACGTAGCGTTTTCCTGTGCTGCCATAAGATAATATAAGGGTAAATTTATAGCATAGCTGAATTTAAACTACCATTCTACTGCAATAGGGTATGCTAGTGTATTTTGTAAGATTTAGGACTATCGTTCAAACGTTGGTTTGCTGGAAAATTACTTCATACTGTTACATCTGTTAGTCTGATGAGAATAGCTTTGGTCAGCCGCGTCAGTATATCTGGAAATTCGTACTCGTGCATTACCTTCCATAGCCGTTACCGTTCTATTGAATCGTATGCTGCCTTGAAATCGACGAAACTGATGTGTGGACACGTTATAGTCCCGGGCTATCTGAAAGATTTTTTGGCTTGTTTGTCTGTTTGTCCCATCTACAAACCATTCTTTCCGTCTATTCCTTGGGAGGTTTTTACTCCTCTCAAATCCTGAGAATTATTTAATAAATTGGCACTACTACTGTTTTTATACCATGTGTGTTAAGGTCTGTTAGCAGTCGCGATCGATTCGGACCGTTGTTCGTTGTTTAGGTAATCTCCAGATGGCCTTGTGGACAGGGCTTGAAAAGGGATCGCAAGTTGAATGTGACTGCCGTGAATGCGAACTTTCCGCATTCAAACTCCGCTTTTTGAACGATCATTTGACTGTTTTTTGAATCCAGTCAATCTGCCGCTTGCGCTGCTGCCGTCTTACAATTCATGCGGCATCTCAGTAAAAACAAACAGTCAATCTCCCGTTTTGCTTATTGCGCTTTGAGAATATAAACTGCAAACTGACTGGAAGCATACGGTGACGTATTTTTTCGTTTCTCTTTTTGTCTCCAAATCGGCTGCTCACAGTAATAGTTTGTCACCCGGACGTCGGTCCAACGCAAGCAAAATATTCGTTTATATAGGACGGAGTCCGCCCGACTTCTTCCATGCACATGTAGTGGTTGTTTTTTTTTTGTACTATTAAATCATACGATTGTGCTGTTGCTTTTCGTTAGCGTGGTGACTGCCAGTCATTTGACTGTTTTGCAGTCATTCACTGTTACAAACGGTAAAGGCAACTTGATCGAAACGAAAATGTTAAAAAGCTTTAGAACGCGTTCGTTCTACTGCGTGCAATCGGCGTTTGACTGAGCAAACTGCCAGTTGTGTTATGCATAGCATTCGTATTCCTCCATTAAACGGACGGTGTGAACTTGAATGCGCGTTGGTGTGACTGCGGTAGAAAAAACCCGATTTAATCCACCTAGTGGTGAAAGGAACCTTTGTTATACGGTCTTACTTGCTATTTGAGATAGAAATCGACACGTCTTCGAAACATAATTCATCTATTGGTTATCGTTGCGTAGTGCGTTGGTTTACATAAAATTTTTGAAAATTGAATAAGTTTACAAAATTTGAACAAAATAGGAACACTTTTGATTTTGATATTGATAGATCCTTTTTTCATGAAATTGCCGAGTAAGGATAAGTAAGTTGTTATTAATCTGAGTAAATGCAAATAAAAGTAAGTTGTAAGTGAAAATCTTATCCTTTAGCATATACATTGTCTAGTAAAGATCTAGTTTATAGGTTTTTGAACTATGCATAGTTTCCTGTAATGCCATTCTATTTGTATCACATCAATAGAGTATTCTTAAATAATTTTCATCAATTTTTATAAACTCACGCTGTTGTATTTTATACAACACGTGTAGGTTTTTCAACGCCATATTGTTATAAAGTTACAAATCGTAGTTTAACTAACGTATATTCTTCAACAAACTTACTGTGAGCAAAATATCATAATTATTCAATGCATTAATAATTTAAATTGTTGGGAAAATTAATGCAGCAAAACTATCATCAAATGTAAAATGTTTAAAATGTATCCGTCTGCTGGTAGTCGAGTAATGCGGAGTCAAAATTAGGGTATTTTTTATAATCAAAGTTCCACAGATCCTAAACAAGCAAACATAGAGGTATACTATTTTCAGCAAAGTTGTGTATTTTTACTATTTGTACAATTTTGTAGTACATGAAAAAGTCATACAACAATTACAAAAACAGCAAAAATAGAAAAATTGATTTTACAAATTCATATACAATAAATAAGATATTTCTATCTTCTCTGCAGAGATAGAAGGTTACTGTCTTTAGCAAAATTTCTTGTAATAATATGCTCTATAACTTTGCAGAACACATCAATGTGTTATATTGACACTGAAGAAAAATATTTTTTTTATTTCACTTTTAGGGGGATTAATCAAAATATAAATTCCACCAGACCATAGAGCTTTCAATTTCAAGAAACTCTTCCAAAGATTCGATAAACCTAAAACCAAGTTTTCCCAGTCAAAACTCTAGTGCACACGTTTTCTTTGGTTTGGGGCTATTGTGCGCGCGAGTAATTGTGTTATAAAAGTTGGCGCGAGTGTTCGAGGGTTAATTTCTTTTAACCGGTGAAACCAATTTTTATGCAATTTTGCATATATATTCGTAGTGTCAAAACCTCTCGTTTGATATTAAAATAATTGAAATTAGGTAAATTATCTTGGTTAAAATCATTATAAATTATTGTTAATTTTGGTGTGATGTATACGGTTGCTCATAACTTTCAAATTAAACGTCCAATTAAAAAACCATTCAATAGTGATCTATTAGGATATATTATCTTTCAAATCAGACTAATAGCGCATAAATCGGTTTGGCCATCTCTAAGAAACAGGCGATAATTATTACCTTGTCAAAACAGGTTTTTTAAGCATTACTTTTAAACTACTTGTTTGTTTTCAATTAAAAATTTCTGAACAATTTAGCATTAATAAGGGCTTTCATTTGAAACTAAGATCGTTGAAATCCGTCATGTAGTTCCGAAGAAACCCGTGTCACGTATTTTTCACATTTTTGCTTATAACTTTTAAACGAAACGTTGTATCACGAAACAACTCAATAGTGATCTACTAGACAATAACACCTTTCAAACAAAAGTAATAGCGAACCATTCGGTTCAGCCATCTCTGAGAAACAGGCGATAGAAAAAATCATTACATACATACACACACACACACACACAGACATTGCTCAAATCGTCGAACCCTATCGATTGGTATATGTGACTTGGCCCTCCGGGCCTCGGATCAATTTCGTGTTTTTCGACCAATTTTTAAACCTTTGTTATAGTATAACAAAGGTAAAAAGGATCGGTCGAAGCCCTGCTTGTGCATCTGATTGCCTGGGAAATAAGTGCTTCTGATTATCAGCTGCAATGTGGATGCACCACTAGCCGTTATTCATAATTTGAATATTTACTGGGCGAATTACTTCTCCCAACATGCTCATATTATTTCCACAACAAATAGCTCCACGACGAGAACATGCCGATTAAACTAATTATACTTTTGTGTTACTGTTCGATAAAGCACCTATTTATGTTTTTGCGTAATGCACCTTTCTGAATTTAATTTTTAAGCTTCAATATTTCAGAAGATTTTACATTAAATTATCATTGGAAATAAGAATGATTACATCTCTAATGTGCTATTTTCATTTAAAAAATGGGCAGAGATTAAATGTCAACTTTTTGTATTCTACGATTTGTATTCAATTGTACTGCATTTTTCTCCTTCTTGTTGCAATGCATAAAATTATTCTCTAATTTGTTTTTACTTGACATACAATCACACCAATCAGTAGTGCCTGACTAACTTTTGCTAAACTAATCTATTTATATATAGCAATAATATTTTGTATGCTTGAAATAGTCCCGGAAACTAAAACGACTAGCCCAAACAAACCCAAAAGACAATTCTTAACCAGTCGCCACTGATATTTTCCGAAATTATCAGGCCATCTAAAAACGACATCAAGTGCAACTGGTACCAGAACTACCAGATTTCCAGAGCAAAACGATCCCACAAGTCCGACAAACGGTTCCAGCTCGGGAACTCCAATCGTTACACCAGTCAATAGAATTAACACGATGAACCTCAACGCTATCTGTATGAGGTTTCTCCGCTCTTTGGGAATCCGATTTTCAATCCGGCGCCAAATGATATCCATCGGGACATAGTAGCTGAGACCCATCGAAAACATCGCGGCAATGCCCGCCAATAGGCGAGTCGATTCTGCTAATCTAAAAATGATACAATTTATATACATGGACGATTCCAAAAACCAACTTTCACATTAATTACCCATTCTGTTTGGGAAGATTCAAAGTAACAGATCCTTTCGTATCTTCACCATAACATGCATAACCGAAAAATCCAGTCACGACATAAAGGACGGTTAAAAATCCAATCGCCTTCGATAACACCCCGCAAATGCCTAAAAAGTGCTCCGGATGTTTCATGTTGTTTTCGATGGGTAGGACATACCGGATCCCTTGGATTGCATAGAGCACGGTGCTAAAAGAAGCACAAAGATAGCAGAAAATGAATCGATTCACAGCTGACAGTAAAGTATGTACCTCATAAAAAATGGCAACTTATTCCATTCGGGCCAGAAATTCTTATCGCCTATCGAGATTCGTTCGCTCAGCAGGAAGTACAGTGTGATACCGAATGCTGTTATCATTAGTGCATTAGCCAGTGCCGAGAAAGGTACCAAATATTTCAAGACCCGTATCTGAGTAATGAAGGCAATTGGAATCGTTACTAATGCGATATAGGCAAGTGTACTCCATTCTATCTGCTGCTGATTATTGACAACGTCACGCAGCGAACTGGCGACGAAAATTTGAAACAGGCACAACGTCAGCAGACTTTGGATCAGGATCATAAAATCGATGTAGTTTCTGGTTGGAAAGGAACGCGTTTGTAACATATTTTAACTAGCAATTTAAATGCATTGTTTTACCTTGCAAAATTTGAGTACGATCTCAATAGTGGCGGACCATTGGCAAAGACGGCTTCTGCGGTTTCGGCGAATCCAAGAACAGCAAGCCGACAGCGTTTACAAGCTTTCTGTGATGTTCCGACCTTGAAAGTAATAATGGAAGTTATATTCCATTACGTGTGTAATGTACAGTCAGGAACGTACCAGCAGTTGGACGCAGTGAACGTAAATGAAGCAAATTGCGATGGTTCCAATTAAGCCAAAAACTAGTCCACCGTTTTTGAATGCCAATGGCATCGCCAAAATTCCCGTTCCCAAGGATCCTTTAATCAAGTGAATTAAGGTTCCTGTCGTTCTTGCAAAGAAGGTGTCCATTAATGCTGTGCGGCTTACATCAGTTTTCTATACTTACGAATTTGGCTTTGCTATTTTGCGGTCGAGAAATGGATCGTATTCATCGTCGTCGTCTCTGAAATATTTCGTGATAATTATTTCTCAAGTGTTTACTAATTTTGCTCAGACCTTTTGTCTACTAGTTCCAGATGGTTTGTCATTTTGACCAGCTTCCGGGATTATTAAAGCAATTTCAATCTTAACTCGAACCTAGAAGCTATACTGTTTGGAAATATGTATTATACTTGTTCACCAGTAGCAGCCTATCAAGCGTTATCATAACACAATGGTACAAAAGACCATAAAACAGCGTTTGAAATTGATGACTGTCATTGGTTGAGAGAAAGATTGTTTGTGGAGATTTTCAGATCCCTACCTTCTTACTATTCTAACTATTGTGTACAACTTTTTTGAACGACTTCGAAGTGTCATGTTAAGGGCATCACTAACTTTTTATAATAAACAATTTTTTTTAACTAAGCAAGCTAAAATGCTAATAGCATGTACGATACACACAAATTAAAAAATTAAAAATAAAAAATTTAAGGAAATTTTTGAAAATGCAGACACATTTTACCCAAAAATGCTTGTAATTGTATACAGTCTACTTTCAGGTAGCTGTGCAATCTCTACTTACCTTGGCTCTCCACATGCTGATAAATTTAATGCCTTCGCATACATTAGACATCTGCTTATCAGTGGCAATAAGATTAAGCCTTACAGTACCTCATTGCCTCTATTACGTCAGTTATCATTCATTATCTTCCATTTATAACGTAAAGCAGAATTTGACTATTTGACTGAATTATCCGTATCGCACCTAAATTAAAGCCCACAGTGGTTCTCAGCCACTTATCTAGGACCTCCTATCCTTGCCTCTTCGTGGTACCAGCCAGGATACGAGGAGGTCAGACCTAAGAGGAGATCAGATAACCAACCTCGGTGGAAACTGAGGTCGTATAACCGACATGGGCTTCTGATGGCATGACGATTCCTCAACCTGGTGAGCGGTTGTTCTCCAGTTTAGGAGCGGCTCACGACAGCGTTTGATCCGAAGTTGTCGGTTGAATTAAGAAATGTGTTGTTTCGGTTAAGATGGCAGCCCCATTGCGAGACTCCCTAACGTGGCCCTACTGAAGCAACCTGCCCAAACCAAACTACTAATAAAAATCAAGATAATTCGACTTGGAACATCTTTTTCTTATATGAACTCATCACTGCGACCAACTGTAGATCTATTGTTATATCGCCCAGGTGTTTGCTGCAACCTGTACTGCATTTATTCTAACTATAATCGCTATTGAATGAGCGATTTACTTAATTTCTTTTTGCGTGCTTGTGTGTATTTGGATTTAACGTTTCTTCACTACTTGTTCTATTTTACTCACCCCGTTCCTGATGCCAGTACTGTCTCCAGTCGCCATCCCTGACGTGGTTGACTAATACATACAACTATAAAAGCGACTTTTGCACTGTCAAGCAGGCTTCATCTAGGTAATGTAGAATTCGGCATGAAGGAAAGAAGTTAATCATCATAATTATAACCACCTTTTTCTGTCTGTAACGAAAACCAGGCCACTAACAGGATCCCATATTGTCGTGGTAAGAATCGTAGCTCGTTCCCTATATGCTTTATTCAAACTTTAAACTAATACATGCGAGTACCTCATGAACACTCTGGCATCAGGGGCAGGATGTGTTGTGAACCCGTAAGAGAAGGTACACAGAATTTGTGCTGCAAACAACATAACAATATTCGTGGGATTACGATGTACAGATGTCAGTGCCCTGGTTAAATACCTAGCGCCGAGTTAACATGGCACTACTACTTAATCAGCTCCAGGCCGTAGTTTCCTTTGCTTTACGAAGAAGTCGTCTCCATTACACTCGGTCCATGGCCGCCATTTGCCAGCCACGTAGTCTGCGCACTTGATCGATCCATCTTGCTAGCTGCGCACCCCGCCGTCAGGTTCCAGTCGGATCATTATTGAGAACTTTTTTAACCGGGCTGTCGTCCGACATCCTCACGACGTGCCCAATTCATCGCAGGTGACCGATTTTTGCGGTGTGAGCGATGGGTGGTTCCCTAAGCAGCTGATGCAATTCATGGTTCGTTCGCCTCCTCCACGTTCCGTCTTCCATCTGCACTCCGCCGTAGATGGCCCGTTCGAAAACACTAAATGCGCGTTGGTCCTCCATGAGCATAGTCCATGCCTCATGGCCGTAAAGGACTACCGGTCTAATCAGCGTCTTGTAGATTGTTAACTTCGTGCGGTGGCGAATTTATTTTTCGATCGCAGCATCCTACGGAGTCCAAGGTGCGATTTCCTGCCATAATGCGTCTTTGTTTTTTCTCTGCTGGTGTCGTTGTCTGCGTTAACCAGTGAGCCCAGATACACGGACTCTTCTACCACCTCGATTTCATCACCGTCTAAATGAATCCGGGGAGGGAGGTCAGCATTCACTTCTCTAGAACCTCTTCCTTTCATGTATTTTGTTTTAGATCCGTTTGGCTTCAGCTTTCAGTCCGATGTACGTTTCCGCCATCCTCTCAAGGGTACGTGTAATGATGTCAACGTCGTCAGCGAAACCAAGAAGCTGGACGGACTTCATGAATATCGTGCCACTCGTGTCTATCCCCGCTCTTCTTATCACACCCTCCAAAGCGATGTTGAACAGCAAACATGAAAGCCCATCACCTTGCCGTAACCCTCTTCGAGATTCAAAGGGACTCGAGTCTGCCCCTGATACTCGAACAACACATATTATTCGATCCATCGTTGCCTTGACCAATCGCGTTAGTTTATCCGGAAATCCGTAGTAGTGCATTGCATAATCTGCTATAGCTGATCTCGATCGATCGTGTCATACGCCGATTTGAAGTCGATGAGTAAATGTTGACATGGTAAATTAGTATATAAATGTAGGCAGAGACCCAAACAATTACCATGATTGTATCCAAGACAAGTACGTCCAAGTACACCAAGTACGTCCAAGACAGGAACGTAGTTCCATCTCACAGAGTTACATAGCATTAGAGGCACATTTAGACAGTTTGGTCGTACACTCCAGTTATCTCTGTTATAGTGAATCTAGATTATTACATCAAAGCCGCGTTTGCTTCCAGAAATTATAGAAAATTACGTTACGATGGGTACCTCTGATTCCCTCTCCCTTAGCTGCGACTGCGATGTCGACTCTGATTATTATACCAGCAGCAGTGTTCTCAAAGCTGTCGACGGTATAAAACTCGCGACAAAGTCGTGCTCCTTGGTTAAACATTCGGAGTTACTGAGAACTACACACGCCTCTTGGATGAGGCTCTATTTTCCTCTGTGTCGCTTCGACGGATAGAGCAGGATACGCTCGACCGTTAATGAGACTACATCTGTGGTGCTAGATGAAGAAATCTCAAGTTACCGAAGCCTGATATGTTTAGGAACGGAAAAAAGCTCTTCGATGAGCATTTCAATGGCGATATAAGAGCAGGCAGCATAACGGAAGTAAATCTGGGAGTGATAATCCCGATCTCATAGAGATTCGGTGAGAATTCGCGCTGTCGCCGGAAGTACTTATTCCTGGAACCTCATTGAATAATTTCTAGGATTTGCGAATCGGAGAAACCAGCGAAAGAGTTCGATTGCTGTAATTACCGTGACCTTACGCTACCGCCTTCAAAGTGTGCTCCAAGATCTCGTTGCGTCGTCATTTTATTTTCGTATTATATTTTCCTAGGCTGTCCAGACCGTCCTGTATTGCTATTAAATGTGTGATCCGGTGACCCGGATGTCGTTGGCTAAGATGCGTCCTCTTTTAGGCTGCCCTCGCGGGTTCCAATCGAGTGCTTCTCTACACTTTCCTTAAGCTGTATCCGATCCACTTCCACATACATTCACGGATTTCTGTTGCTATCGGCCGTTGATGACATCGACGATGGAGTTCCTCAAAAGTTCATATGACACCCCCTCTGATGTTTCTCTCGGTACGTTTTTATATTATCGTCCTCCTCTTCATATGCTACTGCTGCAACAAGTAAAAATTAACCAATCAGAGCCCGTTTAGGTTACGGGACAGGGTGTTCTGGGTCCATGCAGGCTCCGGTCGTTCCTGGAAAATTTATTTCTCTCCGCAATTTGCTTAAGATGTAGCCATCCGCAAGTGCCACCTCATATATTTGGAGCGAAGCTTTTTCACGAGAATCTCTGCGGAAGAGACTCAGCGAACATCGCACAACCATATAGTGAGCTAGGCAATAACTTCCTCATTGCATTGTAGCGGAATTTACACTTTTCGTGGTTTCTTCTAGCTCTAATTTTCCTGGCACTTTTTCGCTCTTCTATGAGAGTTAAAACGAGTTAGTTAGATAGTAAGGTCCAACAACTGACGAAATTTCCATTAGAAATTATGGACATTGTTTGCGATATTCAGTTTTGTGTTGCCCTAAAGAGAGATTGACGCAGCAACCGTCGCTGGTTTCCATTCGAACAATATGCAAAGTTTTCGTAACGGGTGACAACTAAAATTTTGGAATTTTTTTCTCAAGCTGTCAAAAAAAGACAAAGATACATGAAGAAGATCTGATTTAGCAAAATTAAAGATACATTCGCCATTGTTGAAAAAAAAATTAGTGAACATTTGAAAACGGTCCATAATCGGCTGTTCGGCGAAGCTTCCGTTTGATGTCCGAACAGGAGCGTTGTACGGCCGTCATGTCAACTTTGTAAATGCATCTCTTGATTCTACCAATCAACTGTCTGCAATTCGTGGCTCTCCAGTAAATTTTGTACACTGAAGCGACCCTCACTTCCTCGTAACATTGCATGCACGCATTTTTATTTGGCTGAACCCGGACGACTCAACCCCGGGCAGCTCAGAACATAAATTTAACATTCAATTCGATTGCCCGCGCCGGTCGGCGACTCGATCAAGCGACGGCGCCGGTAGGGCAAAATACTTAAATGAAAAAAAAAACGTCGCGTTTGCACCACATTCTAGGTGAACGAACGCGCATGTTTCTTAACCTGCGGCAACGAACAGCTTCCAAAACAATTGCGCCGTTGCATTTTTGCCGACTAAGGTAAACAATAGAGCGCTGAACTGTTCGGTACTAAAACCACGGGCCAAAATGTATGCGTGAGAGAGAAGCTCGACGGACAGCGTGAGGAGGAGTTTCCTTAGGGCGAAGAGCGTTTTTAGCAAGTAAGAAATAACTTTGTAAAATAAGTTGAATAAATTAGGAGATGTCGCTTTGACACGCCGACCCGTCTGGTCGGTAGTGAGAGTAATTACGTCGGTTTATTTTTATTCTACGAAAAAGAACGGGTTACCCCTGCGAACGGTAACATAACACCAAGGAACTCAATATCCCGAAGAAATCCTCGATTGGACGCACTGAGACAGATTTGTCGGGACGTGCTTTTTGGGTACAAACGGGATCGAATGGGTATTCAGGAACGATTGTGTTTTTATGGCGTTATGCGATGATGCACTATCCGGCCAAAACACGTATTGTCTAACTACATGATGTTTTCGTAGAAACGGAATCAAAATTTTTTTCAAACATTCGCTGGTGCACATCCATTGATAGCCAAACCCGGGGGCTTGTTGTTGAAGAAACGAGAAAGAGAACGATGTCCTTCTGCGTCCATAATTTTGGCTGGTCTTTCTCTACCTTGCTTGCAAACAGTTATCGGGGATCTTAGGACATGGTAAGTTGAAGCCGCAACATTTTCGCTTTTTAAATGTTGTACCGCATACTTTTTGCCGAGATTTCTGTGGCAGTTCGTAGAAGTGTAAAACGCGCTCCCGACATGCTTCTTGTTTCGACGCCGACGGCAAAACTGGGTAAGCACAAACAAAACAAAAAATATTGACAAAAAGAGAAGAGAGAGCTAACACCTACATATTCTCATTTATCTCTGAGCTCGTTTGTTGTTGAGTATAGGGGCCGCGAAAAAATTCCAAAATTTTAGTTGCCACCCGTTATTTTAGCAGTAACTCATGTAATTTCCAACGTTTATCTTTTCTGCAATGGACTTGCTTACACGTGTCCCTAGCCGCAAGTCTTTAGACAGCTTGAATTAAATGTAATGCCATAAACTATGTTGTAATGATGGTAGATCAGTGGTTATAATCAGTTCAATAACCCATGAAAGTGGTTTAATTCATGATATAGGTTTTTCTGTAAAAAACAAACACATTAGCTCCATCATTGCCGAATATAGACTTCCAATACGGAAGGAGCACAATTTTCCCTCAATTTCGGTTCATACTCCTTTCACTTAACCTGAATTGTCACACAACCCCAAGCCTGTTAACCCGTTTCTCGAACGTATTGCTCCACATCGGTTAAGAGCTCTAGCGCGAAAAACATACAATTATTTATTGCCTGCCGTACTGATTTTCATTCTCTAATTGTTTTATAAATGCGCAATTCGGAGCCTATATGTATGGATTGGATAGCCTCCGTATGGTGCATTACTTATTTTCTGCACGAGCCGCAGCTGCTCATCGCTTCGTTTATTCAATTGAGATTAATTGAATTATCGTTGCGGTCAGTTTTGTGAAAGATGAGATGAGGAAATAGTGGCAACGCAAGGCAACGCCAAAGAAAACTCGCGGCTTTTTAAAAATCTACTCTACTGCAGCGTAGAATCTAAACTATACAAAATTACTGGCGAAGGGCAATGGAGAGTTAATTGTGGTGCAAAATAGCTTCATCGATGGTGGTTGTCGGTTAGGGGTTGGCAATTTAAAATCAAACCGATTTTTTGTTGATGAATATAGCTTTTCTTCGAGTCCAATAGCAACGATTCAAGTGATGCTATGAATTTTGAAATCTATTGCTTAAATATTTTGTTTAATAGAACGAAGAATTTCATCCCACACAAAAATAGTTACAATTACAACACGATTATGAGAGGTCTTCTGAGGTAAAAGTACCTACCAGATGCTGCAATGCTTCCAACCCAAATAGAGCGGCCAAGTTAAATCAGATGACATGGTCTAGAATCGTAGTTTATGGCGACTTCAAAAGCCGCAAAATTATTTAAGCATTATACTTTCGGTAAACAGTTGTTCGAGTGCTCCCAGCTGTTGCTCCGTTATTCTCGAATGTTTCGATTTGTTTCAGTATCAAACCGAAGAAGGTAAGGATTGGAAACATTTGGATAAGCTTACACACGGTATTGAACCAAATTATCTTCGGAGTGACTGCTTGCTGCCATGCTCCAATTACTGTTCCACAACACAAAACGCGATGTTCCGTAATGAAAAAAAGTTTCCAGTTGTGTCATTCACTTTGTCTGTGTTATGCTGAAAGTAAAATTTTCATATTTATTATAAGTGAAAGGAACCAGTCTGGGCGCATTTGCAGTTATCCATAACAATGCAGTTATTTTGCATAGCTCTTCACGTATGAAATTCATTTCTCAGATTCAATTATTTAGTTTTGTGTTTATTCGGATTTAGTTAGTAGGTACCTACTTGAAAGTAATAGAGCGGTATATTTCCGACTGGGAAAACTGAAACATTCAAAGCATATGACACCCGAGCAGTTAAATTAATTTTACGGTCCCTTTTCGCTAATTTTATTCAGCTTCGAAATGGTCATTAACATTTTTTCTGCAGTTTCCTACCTACCGGCTTTCGTTGTAGCTTTGTTACGGTGTTTTTTTTTCTTTGTTCTTAATTGGTGATGCCCATGATTGTCTGGGCGCAAACCGCAAGGCCGGTGTGGGTGGAAAACAAAAGTGGTAAATAATAGCTCTATGCTTATACTCTCGCAATCCAATTCAACCATGCTGACAATGCAAACGCCCGGTAATGGACTGAGAACTGGAGCGCCCGAGTCTTCAGAGGAAACCGCTTTTAATTATGAGTAGTTTTTTTGCGATTACCATCGTAAGATTGCAATTTATGTTGGAAACATCGAAGTTGAAAAAAAAAACATAAAAACATATTTTGAACATATGTAATGTACATACCTTGTGAAACTAATAACCAAAACAGATCCACTGAACAAACACTAAAACGTTTAATTATGCAATTGTAAGTTAAGTGTCTGTCACGAGTTCATTGTGTTGGTTTTCTTCTCTGAAGTTTCTTAATGCACAGTTGTTAAATTACCGGAAAGTTGTGTGTGTGTGTGAAAGTGTTTATAACATTTAACTGATGTTATTTCTCATAAATCTGGAAGTGATACTAATGCACGGTAAACACGTTATGTTCTTCCGGTTCAAATTGCCTTCTACCTACGTTTGTTATGCCTAAAATATCATCATCACGCAATCTGTGATGGATGGGTCTATCGTTGACACAAATCTCGGTTTCATTCGCCACCCGATGAAATGAATAGAAGAAGGTCCAGAGGTCGGTTGATGATAGTTTCCATCAGGGCTAATGATGAGTTTTCTCACGAAATTTGGCACTTAGCTTAGCGTTCGCTTCAACCGACAATCCTCTTCAATCCAACGCACGAAGCAATGGGTAACGTTCCATGACGGTCGGTAGTGTCGTAGTGTGTGATTGTTTTGCGTTCAAAGCATTCGTGGAATGTTTGACTTAGTGCCAAAAGATGAAGGTGAGGAAAGGTTGGGTGTTTTTCGATTCACTTGGCGTTATTTTGGGAACAGGGAAAACAATTATCGCGACTCAGCCCCTATGATGTGGTAAATAGAACATAGTGGAAATAAGATGAACACGGTGAATGAGTTTAGGCTACTTCGTTTTATACTTCGCACAATATTTTATACTTGCGCGTCAAATCCGTCAATAATGTAACATCCGAAGAATCGATTAGTTCAACAATCGCATATGCGGTTCTGAAAAATCTCTTAGGACTATTCGATCATTCATAACCTCCGCATCTAGAGGATAGGTACCTAAAACTGTCACATCAGTTGACTTCACAGAAACAAGTTAGCTTGAGATGAAATTGATGACTGTTTCATGTGACAACAATTTAAAATTCCGCTCGATTTATCTATGTTAAATTGATTAATTCAAACATGCGTTTCTTTGCGGCGGTTCTTATTCAGCTTTAATTTAATTCCACTCAAAGCTGTTGATTAGATATTTGACAGAAAAATTCAAACGAAACGATAAAAACTCGTCAAAATGAATTAAAGCTTATTGCCTTGCCGCAGGCGGGGCTCAGCTTTGAATGGAATTGAACCGCTTCAATTGAATTTAAAGCGCTATTGCTTCATCGTTGTGTAACGATTTTTAACTAAAGGTGACGCTCTCGGGTCCTGATAGTCACAGGTCAAAAGAAAAATAGTTCTGCTACCCTGCAGGGTAGTGTGCAACTCAATATGGCCCATTTATTCCAACGCAGATAAGTACGATTAACTTCAGTGTGAACATGTATCAAAATTAATCTCATTCCAAATGAAGTACTAAATCAATATTCATAAAGTTTTAACTTCTTCCTAAAGCTTCCATGTGTTTCTTATGACTACCGTGCATAGAAGTACACCCAATTCTTTTTTTACACGGGAGATGCGTCCCGTGTAAAACAAAACCGTGTAAAAATAAACCATGTTATTTAGAGAAACCGTGTAAAAAAAATCCGTGTTATTTCGAAAAACCGCGCAAAAAATGTCGTGAAAAAAAAATTCGCGTAAAAGAATCCGTGTAAAAGAAGAATTGGGTGTACAACTGTTATTGGCGAAATTTTAGAAAAACCGTGTTATTTCGAGAAACCGTGGAAACAAAGTCGTGCAAAAAAATCCGTGTAAAAAAAAATCGTGCAAAAAAAGAATTGGGTGTAGTCACCAGCAGACCGTTTGTTCTAGGTTGGCACAAGGTTTATCGATTTGCGACTTTCTACTGAAATAAATAAAAATAAGAAGGTGACTTAATTAAATTTTTGTTCGTTTATTTCTTTGTTTTGTTCTCCTTAACATAATCACTGCGACCAGTTTTTTAATCTCTTTGCCATCAATTGGATGTTTCCTGTATTCCGCACTTCATTCTTTGCTATCGCTATTGAGTAAGTGAACTGTTTATTATCCATGCTTAAAGTGTTCACCCTTTTTGCCTCATAATTTTGCTACTTACCAATATTTATCTTGTTCTTAAAGCCAGAGAATCCGGAAACTATTTATGTAGCCTTTACACAAGAGGTTCCAATCTTCTTCTTCAGCAGCATAGAGCCGGGGTGGCTCGTGCTGTTTCAAGCACTCGTCTCCATTCAATTCGGTCTTGGGTCACTCGTCGCCAATTTCCTAGTCGTCTCAGAAGTCGCAAATTGCTTTCGACCTGGTCGAGCCATCGTGCACGTTGTGCCCCCCTGTTCCTGGTGCCGGTGGGGTTGTTGAAGAGGACTATTTTCGTCGCACTGTCGTCCGACATCCTTACGACGTGTCCGGCCCATCGTAGCCTGCTAACTTTCGCTAGATGTACGATGGAGTCTCCCCAAGCAGTGCCTGTAGGTCGTGATTCATACGCCTCCGCCACTCTCCGCTGTCAGTTTGTTCTCCGCCAAATATCGTCCGCAGCACTTTCCGCTCAAACACGACAAGGGCGCGTATGTCTTCCGTAAGCAGCGTCACGGCTTCAAGTCCATAAAGAACTACCGGTCTAATAATGGTTTTGTACATTGTTAGCTTCGTGCGGCGGCGTATGCTTCCTGATCGTAGCGTTTTACGAAGGGCAAAGTAGGCCCGATTTCCCGCTTGGATGCGCCGCTGGATCTCCTTACTAGTGTTGTTGTCCGCGGTCACCAGCGATCCCAAATACACGAACTCCTCTACCACTTCTAGTTCGCCGCCGTCAACGGTTACCGTCCGTGGGAGGCGCGCATTTGTTTCCTTTGAGCCTCTTCCTTTCATGTATTTGGTATTCGACGCATTTATTTTTAGCCCAATTCTCCTAGACTCCGCTTTCAGTCTGGCGTAGATTGCCTCCGCCGTCGCAAAGTTCCTGACAATGATATCGAAGTCATCTGCAAAGCCTGGAAGTTGGCTACTCTTGGTATAAATCGAGCCTCTCGTTTCGATGCCCGCTCGTCGGATCACCCCCTCAAGAGCGATGTTGAACAGCATGCAGGATAGACCGTCACCTTGTCTCAACCCTCGTCGCGTCTCGAAGGGACTCGAGAGTGTCCCACAGATGCGTACGAAACACATCGCTCGATCCAATGTAGCTCTGATCAGTCGCGTCAGTTTGTCCGGAAAACCGTATTCGTGCATTATCTGCCATAGCTTGTCTCGATCGACTGTATCGTATGCTGCTTTGAAATCAATAAAGATGTGATGCGTGGGCACGTTGTACTCCCGACATTTCTGCAAGATCTGTCGGATAGTAAAAATTTGGTCCGTAGTTGCGCGAGCCCCCATGAAACCCGCCTGATAATTCCCTACGAAACCTTGTGCTATCTTTGACAGCCGGCGTAACAGGATCTGGGAGAGTACCTTGTAGGCGGCGTTTACCAGCGTAATAAGAGGTTCCAATATACTGCTCAATCTAGTACCTTTTAACTAGCCACGGTAAGGTGTTGATAATTACATCGACTGGTCTGATTCTGTTAAGATTCAAACCCAACCACTCGCTTGTAAAACAAGATTGGGTAACTTTGCGGCTGCAGAATTCCTCCAGATGCGTGCCTTACATAGTGAGCGAGAACTGAGGTAATTCGAGCTGTTCCGAGAAGTTATATCCAATTAACTAGATTTAGGGTTACTTTACGGTGTTAATTTTTTGCCATATGTGCAAAGGGGCTCTCCCCAAACAACACGTGTGCATACATCTTCGCCATTCATCATCTTCCGTCTACATTCCACTGCACCAACTTTCGTTCGAAAACTACAATGGCGTTCGGATCCTGTTGTCCCCTTGCTAGTGTTGTGGTTGGCAGTCATCATTAATCCCAAATATGTGAACTCGTTGATCGCCTGAGTATCATTCTATGAAACTATTCCTTGAAATTAAACCTTTCAGCAGTAGATCATGCCGATACTTCTGTTCACTACACTCTTGAATCCTTATCTCAATCCACCTAGTTAACCAATAAGCATTACCATTAGCCTTAATTCAACCCTTAATTGGCATCAGCGGGATTTTAGCGGGATCTCCATTTAGCGATATTTGGTAGGCGAAAAGCGTGCTGAAAGAGAGGTTGACAGCAAAACACTTCGTTTATTGACATTCCAATGTCTGCTCATGCATTGGCAAATGATTCAGTACATTCTGTTGATTACAAAATTCTGTCTAGAATGGGATGAGTTCTGACTAATACTCATTAGAACTTACTAAAAAAGAAGACTACCAAACCAATCCGTTTTGCGTATTTTTCTTAATTTTTCCACAAACTAATTCGATGCCAATGACAAAATCCAACTGATTCATGAATTGGAAACTGTTGTATTTCTTTTCTTAGAATTGGTCAGTCAAAGTGTTAGGGTTTGAAACTATATTATACGGATGATTTCGTTCTGCCTTTTATCACACGATAAAACGGTTTGATACGGATGGTTCGATTGTTTTATTTAGACTGATTCGACTGGCAATGATAAGCTCAATTTATAATCTGCTCAGGACAAAACTGAAGAAGGCTAACAAAAGGGCTTTTGTGATCTTTCGCTTACACTATCAAATACAAGATAAGGAAAGAAATGCATATCAGATGATCGAACGAGAAGTCTGTCTCTCGAATTGTACTAAATTGAGGTGTTCAAAAAGATCTTCTGCATGTACCTAACAGAAACAAAAGAACACTTATGTATCTATATACATCATAGTTTGCTATATACCTCAGCATTTGTATGATAACAAAACCAAAACAAATCGGTGCTAAAACAAAATATAAGCGAGAACAAAGAGCCGATGAGCTTTACAAATATTTTTGATTTTTGGGTGCTTATAAAGATGTCACCAAAAACTGTAACCATTTGCCAACGTTGCTAAAATTTTGCATGATTTTTATGATTAGCTATCATAGACATAGAAAAAGAATTTGTGCTAAAAGTTTCTTTCGACATTTTCGCCTGTGTTCTTAGACTCCTTAATCTTATAATTCTTGCGAAATTTCGTAGTAAACTGTCATTATATAAGGAATAACAATATATTTCTTTTTCTGTTTCCTGAAGCCAAAAACTTCGTCAACATGAATGCAGCAAATTTGCATAATATTAATTTAATTGCAACCTCTCAATTTCAGCAGACCATCTTAATTTCAAATGCAAGCCTTACTGAAATGAATATTTTTTTTATTCTGCACCAGAAACGAAAGAATAATATGACTTTTGATTTAGCGGGATTTCTTACGGGAAATTGACTCTAGATAGCGGGATTTCAGCGGGACATCAACCTCTGGGCAGCGGGAAAATGGGCAATCGACCTGGTAACACTGATTGGCATTTGTACTGCAACTTTTCGATTGTATACTTACTTACTCACTGATGTGTCCATGTCCGCCGGTCCGGCAGAACAAAGGGATGAAATCAGAGATCTCCACTGCTGACGATTACCCGTCGCCGTCAGGGCTTTTACCTGTCGCCAGGGAGGACAGGTTCTCGTCTACAGCCCGGATGTCGTTGGCTAAGTTGCGTCGCCATGAGCCTCTGGATCTGCCTCTTCTACGCTGTCCTTGTGGATTCCAGTCGAGTGCTGCTCTGCAAATCTCGTTCGCTCCTTTCTTCAAGGTGTGTCCGATCCACTTCCACCTACGTTCACGAATTTATGTTGCTATTGGCCGTTGATGACACCGACGATGGAGTTCCTCGTTGGATATCCAGTTGTCAGGCCACCAGGCACGAATGTTATATAATTGCTCCAACTAATATCTCATCCATAATGATGAGAAACAAAAGCAGTGATAAAATGCAGCTCTGTCTCACGCCAGCAGTAACCCTTATGGGGACGTACAGGACGCCGTCGTGCAAAACCTTGCACGAGAACGCCTCGTACTGAGCCTCGATGAGATGGAGTAGCTAATCTGGAACTCCTCTACGCCTAAGTGCGCCCCAGATGTTTTCGTGGTTGAGTCGGTCGAACGCCTTTTCGAAGTCAACAAACAAAAGCAGAAGAGAGTCGTGGAATTTGTTGATCTGCTCCAATATGATGCGGAGCGTTGTGATATGGTCTACACATGATCGGTCAGCACAGAATCCAGTTTGCTGCCGCCGGAGAGTAGCGTCGATCTTCTGCTGGATCCGGTTGAGGATTATCTTACAGAGTACTTTGAGAGTAGTACAGAGCAACGTGATGCCACGCCAGTTACCGTATTCAGTTAGGTCTCGATAACGATAACGGATTGTCCCCGCTAAAGCAAAGTAAGTATAGTTTTTAGCAGCATGTAAGCTGACTGAAATGCTTATTGGCTTGCATTTGAATTGCATTAGTAATGCTTTTGACTACCTGGGTAATATGTGACAATGAACTCGAAATTATCGAGATTCTAAAATCTGACTATCAGCGTATACTATCAAAATGTTAGAGGACTTTGCATTAAAGTCGACAACTTCTTCAGCTCGATTAGCGATGCTGAAATTGACGTGTTGATTCTCATCGAGACCTGGCTCAATGGCCGTTTGGAACGGTATATAATGTTTACCGCAATAGCCGCGATCCCATTGGCTCGAGCAAATCAGAGGTCTAGGATTGCTTATGGTAGTCTCTAAACGATACAGTTCTTCTGAATCCACAATCATCGATGATCGTGAGATTGAACAACTTTGAGTTAATGTGACTTGAGGTAACCGAACTATCTGTCTAGACGTTGTCTATATTCCCCCTCTTTTTTCTACTTCCCCGAAGTGCGTTGAGCGTCAATTAGATTCTGCAATTAGACTTTTACCTACTGTTTCGTGATTACAACCAACCCGGCCATAGTTGAGATGCTTCCTTGCTGTCTTTCTGTGAAACTTGGGATCACTGATTCTTGCGACTTCCGGAGTATGTCAGGCGTACCTCAGGGCAGCAACGTCGGACCTTTGCTGTTTTCGCTATATTTGTTTACTTGTTTATTTACTTATTTATTGTCATTGATATATGACTCATTGTCTTATTGAGGCGAATGGGAAAACCAATTTGAGTTGATATTAGCATTATAACCATTCTCAAATTAGCATAAAACCCCATCATTATATTATAACGATATCTGCAAGATACTACCTCGTGTACGCTGATGACCTCAACAACTATCTTGCAGTTCGCTCAGTTGCTGATTGTATCGAATTACAAAAGCTGATCGACATGTTTATGGTTGGTGTGTATGCAACCGGCTCAGCATCAGCGTTGTCAGAAGAAAAAATGACGGTTAAGTGGTTGGATGGCCTCATTTTCCTTATTTAAAAAAATCAGAAAGGTTGTATTCCACACACAATCGCGTAGCTGGCGTAGAACTACGTTAGGCGGGATTTTGCGAAGAGACCTCGAATATTGAAGGAAACTTTTTACACCAAATTGACCTATGTGTGGTGTAAAATAGCGTAAAGTAAATAATAGTGCTAAATAATTGCATCTTATTTTTCGTATGTATTTTGTATTTTTGGGTAAATTGGGTCACGACGCACTCCAGCTGATTCGCTAATTGGGCCGACTGACAGTTGTTAGAAATTTCTAAACTCAAAAGTTCAATAGAATTTTAACATTCATGGCATGACCCAACTAACGAACACCCAATCAACGAATCGTCCAATTAGCCAACCTTCAATTAGCGAATCATTGCTGGATTTTAGAATATTAATCTCCCTCATGTACCCAGCTATTAACAAAATTCTAGGAAAAAAATTAAATTTTTAAAATAATATGACTCTTGATCTGACTTCAACCAAATTCAAAGAATACTATATTTAGCGTACGTTTTTCTGCGCTGACAATTATCAAAAAGCAAGCTTGCCGTGCAGATGCCATTGAATTTTATTCTTTGTCATCTGGACATATTCGCTCTTATCTGCTCTTTCATTCCATTGCCGCAACTGCCAAGGCACGAAAATTGATTTACATTAGCCAATCCATGACTACATGTCGCCTGTTTGCAGCGTTATGCAGCTAGCAAAAAGCCAAACGATGATGGCTTTGCTTTTCTTTTTATGTTACTTCAATAGTCTATACATGTCAAGAACGCAGGACTACGCAACCGCCGCAAGTTTATTCTGCTTCTCTATCTTGAAGCAGTAGCACCGGCCACAACTACAAGCTTGGTGAATCGTCGTCCGTCGACATACAAAATGTATGGGGAAATTTTAACTTGAAAGCTTCCGTTGATTTTCATACCATACAATTGCTGCATCTTTAATGAATCAAATCGTACGCGAACCATCAAAATCCGTTCTAAATTGGAAGAACTATTAGTGTTCAAAATCTTTCATCCATTCGTGACGCTGGCTTGAATCCCAATTTTGATTTGACACCCTGCGGTAAGACGTAGTTCTACGTCAAAAGACATTGACTCGACTGACGTATTGCTCGAATCTGCCAATAGGGTAAGGAGGGGCAAAAGTGCGATGGCGATAAATTTGATCGAACCCCGTCAAGCGCCTAGCGGGGCAGCAGAAGTGCAATTCACGGAAGGGGCAAAAGTGCATGGGTAATTATTTACAGTTTTAGGTACTATATTACAGATACTAGAAATGGAAGATCTGTCGCAAACTGTGTGCTCTGCAGATGCTGGTTGATGGAGAACAGTCTGTTCGCTGGTGAAACAAAACAAAACATTTAGTAAAGTTTCGATCTGACGGAGGCTGCAGTACATCAGCAGAAAATAGGAAAGGTGCAAATTGAGAATATTGCTTACCAAAACATATCACAGATTGTAGAAATTATGGTAGTGCTGTGCTAATTTCATGAATTCAAACTTTTGCCCCGTGGTATTCGCACTTTTACCCCGCTAGTGGGGCAAAAGTGCGATTCGGCACTTGATCAGAAAAATGAAGAATTTATTTTACATAACACTATTACTTCAGAAGATTTGTAGTATAATGTGAGGATATTGAGTTATTGCATCAATATGAAATATATTTTATTGCTGAGCTTCTTCCCGTAAAAAAATTTACAATAAATTTTATAGTATAAACAATGCGTCTACAACAGTTTTTATTGTGGACAATGAAATTTATGGTAAATTTATTGTAAAAGTGTATCAAATTTAAATTTTATTTACATTTTTATTTCTTATTTTATGGAATAGAATTGACCATATTTCAAATTTACTGCCTTTTTCAATTGTATTTTATTTTTTTCCCGTCAGAAAATTACCATAAAAGGACGATAACATTTACGGTAAATGAACATTGTTCGCGAAAAATAGATGTTTTTTTTATTGTTAAGATACTTAACAACCCGTTATTTTTATGGTAGAATCTTTCAAAATCATGAAAGTTACAGTAGACTACAATTAGTTTGATGGTTTGGTTATATTTTTGACGATAAATGTTATTTTTTTTACTGTATTTTGTATCCTACTGTTACAATAATTTTTATCTTCGTGTTATGGTTATTTTTTTCCGGGTTTATATCTCGTGAAAATTGATGACAACTTCAAACATTGCAGTGCCCCGTCCTACTCTAATGTGCTCTCTCGTAGCCTGTTCTGTAGACTGAGACTGTTAGCTAGTATGACGCTGGTTTTCGTGAGCGTCGCTCCACGATGGATCTTTATCTCGCGTCAGTTACCAGATGAGTTTTGGGAGTACAACTCAGATGCTCATTATCTGTTTGCGAACTTTAAAGTGGTGTACGATTCAGTCAAACGTAATGAGCGGGGTAGATATAGCTAGAAGTTTTCCGATGAAACAAGTTACGCTGATTCGTGCGACGCTGGATGGGATGGGAAATCATGTGTCAGACGAGTGAATTACTCGAATGTGGGCCAAATAATTAGAAGCATACTATGAATACCATCCCGTGTTTTACGCTGTCTGATCCGTTCTTCGAATGGCGAACAGGCGCATCAATTTTTTGAGCTAAAACTAAAGGCGGCGTCTATTCGCCTAGAAGTGCTCCAAAGCCGGTTCCAAGTAGCTAGGCTGTTGCCCAACTAGCACACTTTAGGTCCATTTAGTTGAAGCAACTGGATTACGACTAAAATTAGTCATATTTCGGTTACCACAACAACTTTGTAACAATTTTGCTAGTAGGGTACTTTGTGAGACACACAACACTAGGAGAATTACTAGGACATTTGGACGTAAACTTGGTAACCATTTCACAAGATTCCTTACTTATTTACTTAGTTGGCTTACCTCCTAAGACAAAGGCCGTTGAACAAAGTTTCTTCAATTTACTCGGTTGTGGGCTACCGCTCTCCAATTCCTCACTCCACCTGGTTTAACCATCTCGCTCGCTGTGCCTCAGGCAAACACCATCTTTGCAGGGTAGCTGTCCGGCATTCTGACAACATGCCCTGCCCATTGTATCCGTCCAGCTTTAGCCAGCTTTACTGGGTTCGCCATAGGACTGTACGAGTTTATCGTTTATCCTCCGCCTTCATACTCCGTTCTCCTGTTCGCCTTCGAAGATCGTTCGAAGCACTAGTCTTTCGAAACACAAGATTCTTTTAATTGAATGAAAAAGTTAACGAGAAATGGTTGGCAAGTTGACAACCAGTATGGAATGGTCAGTTTTTGATTTGCAAAAAAACGATTATGCGGTGATGAGGTGTTTTATAGACAAGAATTGTTACGTGTTGCCTAACTTTGCAATACACTATAAAACAAGGTTGAGTTTCATCAATCTTCCAATGAAGCTTCAAAAACCAACGTTTATGCTAATGAACCAATTTGTAGGCATCCGAATAGATAATTGTCAGCTATTGTTGCTCAAAGGTAATTATGCTACCATGTAAAGCGGAGGCGTTCGGCGCTCGCGGTTTAGCTGAACGCTTGAAACAAATACTGCCTTGCGCGTCTGTCTGTAATGATTTGTAATTTTGTACGGATGCAGAAATTTCGGTAATTTATTTCATCAATTACAAGAGTTTCAAATTGAATATTGCATCATGCATCACACGCATTGTCGTTGTGGCGCCTTGGGCGATGTTTGCTGGTTTCTTGATGAGAAGTGTAATTGGAAAAAGCAACCGCATGATGAAGTTGTTTTCCGCCATTATTATTAGGGTTAATTTCACACTCCAGCTCTCAAGGCTGTCTCATCGACCGCACGCATGCTGATTAAGTTTTCATCGCCACCAACCGATTATGACGCCGATTGCCGATAACATCCATAATAATCGTTTGAATCGGGTTTGAAACTTCGTCACATCGGATTCTCAGACGTCAGTTGTGTGCATGTAATTTGAGGTCGATCCATTGTCGGATTGACTCTTTGTGCAAGTGGAAGTAACATTTCTTGCACTGCATTGGGGCCATTTGTCCGCCATTGAATATTCATAAGCAAATGATCGATCATATTTCACAGTTCTGTCGCGACGGATCGGCGGTTATGTTTCTTTTCAGTGCCATCGGGTATTGTATTGTAAACTTTACTTGTCATGTGTCATGTTTTGTGTATTGAAGAATCACTTCGAATAGGTAGTTGCAATTGAAGATAAGTGAAATGAGATGTTAAAATTAGCATTTATGGTAATGACGGGCAACCAACATGCACGAAATGTACGTTGCGCACACAAAAAGGGGTTGCATTTAATTAAATCGTGATGATATACTTAAAAAGAGTAATTTATGCAACCTTTGGAACTGACAATTAATTTGCTTTTGTTTCTATCGATAACATCTTTCGTCCACTTTCCATTTTGAAACGTGCAGTATTTTTAAGGGACGGAGCAACACAGAACACACTTGGGAGCATTGAGAAACCAATCAGAAAAAACAGATTTCGCACTAGTGAGCAATTTGTTCATTTGTTCGGCTTGAGAGCTTGAACTGCATTCTGATGCTAATAAGATATGAATACTTATGTAGGAACATGGGAGTAACTCAACGACAACGCGGAACAAAGTGACTCAACGGTATATCGCTGTCAAAAGAAAAAAAAGAAAGCATTCGGTTAGGAATATTTGCAAATTTATTTTGTGTCACACATGTAGGCAGTTATTGCCCGTGGTTCGTACCTACAAATTTAGTACCAATTTAATTTTAATATGCATTACATTTGCGTAAAAAGATGTGAACACGATGATAATTTTTGATTTCCAGACTTGATAGCTCCGAACACATTGCGAAAGTAGAACGATTGCATTTATTCCCACGATCTGCATGGAACCACCCTGCTTCCTTGACAAGAAAAACGGAAAAATCTATTTAATCTAGTTATTTATTAAAAATGAGTATTCTCTATTAGAGTTTAGTCCCGGCTTAGCTACCCTAAGTAGCTTTTTTGATTTTTGAATTTGCTTATCCGCGATGGTTTGAAAAGTCCAAACTGATAAAGTGCTGTGGAAGCTAACTAGTTGTTAAAGTACTAAAAATATTAGTATTAATAATTTGTTAATCAAGTGTAAAAAAATGCAGTGATCTGAACTAATGAACATGTTTTCTCTTTTTTTTTCAGGTGAGTTCAAATCTCGAACGCTTCCACGCTTTCATATTGACAACCCATTCTGCGGTGAAGGAGGTGATAAATTGTTTTAATAACTATTACCAATGATATGTGTACACTTGCATTGCAACTGATTAACATTTAATCCAATTAGCAAACTCACCAATGCGCTGACGTCACTCAAACTTATATTAGCGAGAAAACAAATCCGCTGTCTGCCTTTGCCGGGACGGCTTAATTAAAAATTCACTTCAGTAGATCCACTATAAAGTTGATCTCCATATTCCACCACCCACATCCGCTGCATTTCAATAGGCGCTCAGCACCGGTTAGGAATGCACTTAACACACATTGCTGTATACAAAATTGTCCGTTGTACGTCGGACCTCCCAAAACCGGACAAACAATTGCTGACCTTGATGGCCAAACAAGTATCCACTTAAGAGAGGGCGAACAACAGAGAGGTTTCTGAACTATTTTACAACATTTTTCCTTTCCAATAGTAGGTATAGCGCCCTAGTAATTCGAAGTCTGCAGCAGTTAAGGGGCTTCAAATGGTTACCCAAATATGTAACAAGTTTCATAAGAGTGTTTCGTCAATGTTTCCGAATTCGATTTGTCATTGTAACTCCGGTTTGCGACTGGGTTATGATTGTCCGATTTAATCCATACAATTTTCTTTTGCGTTATTCCACAATCGCAAATTATCACCTTCCTAGGATGTCAATTTTTACATCACTCGGACACGCTCTTCGAAATCTTTACTCCACTCGATTCAACCGTTTTTATAGGGGCTTAACATGCGAATCAACACACGCTGATAGGCGCAAACTGACCGAATTAAATTTGGCGTGAAAACGAACGAGGAGCTAATTTGAAGTGATGCAAAATACTTTATTGATCAATTTTTTCTTGTATCATATTGCGTAACATAACCAATTTGTCTAGCCGAGAGTCTGCACGCGGATCAGCACATGGATGTTTTCCTATCATTCGCTGTGTTGTCTTTCAGTTATCTGTATCCAATTACCCTTCGGAATGGACCAATGCTAGGGAAATCGTTCCGGTAAACTATAAATATGGTACTGTTTGTTGACGAATAGAAGAAAGTATTGTACTGTTGTCTCAACATACTTCCATGCATTTCCATTGAAATCTGGTCGGTTTGTGGTGAAATTAAAAGGTTTTTGATTCGGTATGTATGCCAAACTGACGATGTAACTTCAAATATCGATAACTAGCTGACCCGACAAACTTCGTATAGTCACAAATTAAACTGTGTTGTACATAAATCGTGAATCCCGGATGACCTTTCTCACAATCTTGAGTTTTGAAAGTTTCTGGGGAGTTCATGGATGCTTTAATATACAAATTTTCCTCACAGTAGAATAGAAAACAACTCCCCCCATTGCTTATAAAATAAAGCCTGATAAAATAAAGCGGATAGCATTTAAATATTCGCCGTTATTACAAACCATTTCGCCGAATACCATTTTACGGAACACCAATTCTCGGTTGACCATAACGCGGAATATAGAGTTTAGCAGAATACCATTTCGCGAAAAACCTTAGGCGGGATGTATCATTTCTCGCAAAATCTTTTCGTAGAAAGTACCATTTCGCAGGGGTGACCCAACTGAAGGAAAGTAATAAAGGTCAGTAGATATAGGAAGATAAATAAACCTAGATAGAGGTGATCTCTACGGGGGCCTGTCTCCCCGCAGTGACCGGCGAATCCGACGGCAGATCGCAGGCAACATTCGCGGCCTGTGGTCGTCTCGCGCTGAATTATCTAATGTTACTATTGATAGTTTATGGTGGTCTTGTTATTGATTAATCTTTTATGAATAAGTCTAAAATTTCTCCAGTTCGATTAGTTTTTGAGTTACGCAAAAATTTCTGTTTTATTTGTATGATAGTCCTTGATAGTGTATGATTTGTATCCCCCTACCACAGGGGTCTCAAACCATCATTAAAAAAATCCTACCTCCAAAACCCCCCACATGCCAAATTTGGTTCCATTTGCTTGATTACTTTTCGAGTTATGAGTAAATTTGTATTTCATTTGTATGGGAGACCCCCTCCTAAAAAGGGTGAGGGGTCCTAATTCATCATAGAAAAAATTCATGCCTCCAAAAACAACCACATGCCAAATATGGTTCCATTTGATTA
This sequence comes from Sabethes cyaneus, assembly GCF_943734655.1. NCBI lineage: Eukaryota > Metazoa > Arthropoda > Insecta > Diptera > Culicidae > Sabethes > Sabethes cyaneus. Next base: position 97,661,479 of record NC_071354.1, on the reverse strand, counting down.
ATTAGTTCTCGAGTTATGAGAAAATTTGTATTTCATTTGTATAGGAGCCCCCCCTCCTAAAGTGGGGAGAGGTTTCAATTCACCATAGAAAACATTCTTGTCTCCAAAAACACCCACATGTCAAATTTTGTTCCATTTGCTTGATTAATTCTCGAATTAGGCAGAAATTTGTGTTTCATTTGTATGGGAGCCCCCCCCCCTCTTAGTGGGAGGAGGGGTCTCTAACCATCATAAGAACCTTTCCTGGCCCCAAAAACCCCTATATGCAAATTTTCACGCCGATCGGTTCAGTAGTTTTCGATTCTATAAGGAACATTCGGGCAGATAGACAGAAATCCATTTTTATAGGTATAGATTTGTATGGGAGCCCCCCCTTTTGGTGGGAGGAGGGATCTCTAACCATCATAAGAACCTTCTCTGGCACCAAAAACCCCTACATGCAAATTTTCACTCCGATCGGCTCAATAGTTTTTGATTCTATAAGGAACATAAAGCAGACAGAAATCCATTTTTTAGGCATAGATTTGTATGGGAGCCCCCCCTCTTAGTGGGGGAGGGGACTTTTACCATCGAGAGAACCTTCCGTAGCCCCAAAAACCTCTACATGCAAATTTTCACGACGATCGGTCCAGTAGTTTTCGATTCAAAAAGGAACATAGGGACAGACAGACAGACAGACCGACAGACAGAAATCCTTTTTTATAGGTATAGATGTACTGGACGTTTTCGTCATAATTACTTTAACTGTCAAGTGAATTGCATTCAAACTATTACTGAGCCTCAATTCGTGATTGGTTGGAAGAGATGTCATCAAACTGATGTTTTACACGCTTGTAATTCAGTAAATGTAAATGTACGTAACGAGTATCGAAGTGGTAACAGTTTCATGCTTATAACTCGGTCAATCCTTAATATATTTAAGAGATATTAGTATCAACCATTCTAACCATCTCTAACAATCTACTAGATTGTTAATTTGCTAATCAATTTTTCCAAAGTAATTGAAAATAATTGTCTGACTGCTTGCTCGTATTCCGACGGATACCACGAAGAGATAGAGATAAGAGTTGCTGGATTAGAGGCTAAGGACCACCATGGGGTCTGTATTGCGCATTATCCAGCAGATCCCCAACCTATACTTATGTAGTTAATTGCTAATATTACCATCGGGCGGTATTGGGCTTTGGTGAAGAGAGAGCTGTCCCAACACAAACAACAAGTAACAACTATAGATAAATTTCGAAAATCTTGGACAAACGTAGCTAAATTGGTTGCCAACAAGTCTGCACTGCCCCTCATGGCAAAGGTAAACTCCAAAGTTCGCCAATTTTTCATGCAGACCAGATAAGTAATCTTAATTTGTTTGATAATTAATAACGATACACACATAAATGATATAAAATTGTTTCGTGGATTAAACTTCTAGCAAATTTGTTTTATTGCAAAATTGAGGTGTCCAGATTTTGTCGCGAACAAGCCTTAGACTGCGGTGTCCAGTAAGGTGCAAAGTGCGGGATATTGATGATAAGCGAGCAGTATTTATTATAGCAAATTAGTATAAACATGTTGCTACTTTAGAGTGATATTTGTTTATGTTCCCACCTTTTCTCATCATAATCTTGGATGCAATTTGAGAGCTTAGAGTCCCAGGAAGAGGGTTGTGAGTGAAATTTTTGCAACTTTTTGCAATTTTATAAATAAAAGCTTTTTACTAAATGATGAAATATTTATGTTTACAACATTTTGCTTATGATAAATTATACTGTCATGAAATTTCAAGCATTTGAAAGATAAATTTTATGTCATTGTGCTTGTGAGACACCAGAAGAATGCTCTATAAAATAAGTGAACAAGAAATTTTAGGTTTTAAAGGAAAAATTCACCAAATTTCTATAAAATTTGCGCATGTTTTGATTCACACACACACACACACACACACACACACACACACACACACACACACACACACACACACACACACACACACACACACACACACACACACACACACACACACACACACACACACACACACACACACACACACACACACACACACACACACACACACACACACACACACACACACACACACACACACACACACACACACACACACATACACACACACATACACATACACACACACACACACACACACACACACACACACACACACACACACACACACACACACACACACACACACACACACACACACACACACACACACACACACACACACACACACACAATTTTTAAGTTTTCATTCTCCAACTCAGTAAAAGCAGTAGCAGAAAAGTTGTGCTACACTACTAGGTAGATACAAACATAATTCCATAAAAAAATACTTCATAGAACTAATGATACCATTTTTCACTCATTACCGCTTGTTTACTTTAATAAAAATGATTAACAATACTTTTGGTCAACTTTTCGGCTCAAATACTCCTATGTGCATTGTATCTATAATCGAGCTGCTCGAATTTCGTCAGATTTTCAGTCAATCAAAAAACATATAGGATCATACTACTATACAAAATCCTCTCATTTATGCGAAAAAACTAAGTGAACTTATTTTAAACGATGCAACCACAACCACTTGTATCGTATGCATTTAGTTTGCCAGGAAAGAAGTTAAAATGATGCAAACTGCTCGACAGGACAATTTAGCAGCTGCAATATAATTTTCTTTATTGACGGGGAGAAAACGCCTGTTAGTAGGCAATGAAATGCAACTTCATGCTATAAAATGTGTAAGACAGTAAACATTGCTTCCAATGTATATCTCCTTTCCGAACTTCTTTACAAGCTTGCGTACTATAACATTCGCATTCAACAACCTTGCTTCATAGTCGAGCAGATTTTTAATTATAAAACAGTTCAGTAATGCTCGTCCTCCATATCTCGTTAGGATGCATTGCAATATTACTCGATTTTGGATTTCTTTGGTTCTGCAGTTGCAGAATTTTAAAACTTTTACAATATATATAAATACAGGGATACCTCGATATAAGACAATTTATAATTTCTAAAAGTTGTCTTATATCGAAATTGTCTTATATCGAAACAAGGTTTTTAAAAAAAAAAAATTGTATTAGCGGTCGCCAGTTTTGCTCTGTGTTATGTGTTTACGGTTTTTGAACTAGTTATTATTGTTTGAACTATTAGTTTTTTACTATTTTTGGGGTTATTTTGAAATAATGAACATCTTCATGGCACCGATTTCAGAATGGAAAATCAGCTCTGGTATCGTTATCAGCTATGTCAAAGGGATTTGTTTCGATATAAGACAAAATTGTCTTATATCGAATTGTCTTATATCGAGGTTGTTTTATAACGAGGCTGTCTTATATCGAGGTATACCTGTACCGGGAACGACTAAATACTATTACAAAGATTCATGATTAAAGTAAGCCGTGAAAACTGAAATTCAAAATTCTTAATTTTTCGATAAACTAAACATCGTACAGTTATTTTTCTAAGGCTTAAACACACGTCATTAGGCGTCATTCACAAAAGACGTCTGTCGAACAGGGTGGTGGGTGGGTTTGAAAAAAAAAACGGATGCCATTGGACTACAGGAGGAGGAGGGGTTTACGTGATTTCGGACATCCAATACTCCCATCACAAGAATCAAAAACAATAAAAAAAATCCGGCAAATTCAGCTCTCATTCGGCTGCAGATGAAGATGTCAATAGGATGGTAAAGACTGATATGCAATGTATTGTGCCTGGCAGCTAAATCTGGACAATTTTCCCTAATACCAATGTACATAATGGAACGAAACAGCAACATTGTCGTTGTTGCTCTTTCTCTTTCTTACTACAGTGATTTTAGTTTGTCGCAGTTTGATCACAGTATGGGGTAGTCGCACTTTCAAGCTGTAGAGTCCAGTTTGGTGGGAAGGGCGGAATACCATAAAACGCTTAATTTTCAAAAACAATAATTGGCCCTGGGCGTCCGCTCTAGTGGGGGTGGGGGGGTTAAGCTGAGGTGGACGAAAAAGGACGATGGGGGGGTGGGGAGGCCCTGAAACGCCTAAAAATACCGGACGTCTTATTTCTAGGGTCTCAAAAGCAATTTTTATTTCTTGTAAAATGGCATTTATAGTTTGCTTGGTTAGCTACATATTTGCATTATTCTATATAGCATATTTTTTAGTCCTAATGTAAAGCGAACCAAGTTACTTCATTATAAGTTCATTATTAACATGCAATTCACATGTTAATAAATTTAATAAATAAATTTCAGCGGAAACTTTTTACTGCAAGATTTGTCTGTTTTTGTTGTTGAAAAGATTTGGCCTTTGTCTGTTTGGTCTGCTTATTATGATAACTCACAAGCTCAATAACCTTTTCTGTGTACTATATTGGTAAATTCTCTGAAATGAGTCATTCGGGTCATTTTAGCGTCATTATCTTGTTTCAAAGCCAATATTGATTTCTATTTCAAAAACATTCGCTGTCATTTTGAGAATTCATATCACGAGCAAACTAAGCGATGCAATTGAGTTCAGAGCCACCGAGACTATTCGTGAGATCATTATAATTATGCTCACATAAATAGATGAATTTCCAGTTTTTAAACTGCAATGTTGCTATCCTTGATCGTTTTGAATAGAAAAACTCGTTAACCTAAACTAAGCTAACTAATAACACGTGGTAATAATCCGTGTCTTACAAACGTTGAAAGCAAATTTCCATACAGTTGACTTGTATCGCGTGCTGCAAATAAGCGAAGAAGCTTTTTCAAATGAATGAAAAGTGGTAACAGCTGATATCGTGGTAATTATCGTTAAATTGGCGCTTTTCTAGAGTTTTCTTTATCACGAATTGAAGTGAACATTTCGCTTCTAGGCAAGGCACGTGTGCCTTTGAAACTCTCAATTCGATCAACTAATGAGCTAATGATTAGAAACGGTTACTTTCATCGGGAAATAAAACAGGGAAACGAGCAAAGGCAAACTCAGTCTGTTTTTTTTTCATAGAAGTCTACTGCCATGCTAGCTTGTAGGTACAAGCAAAACAAATCCCCACCCGGTAGTTAAGCGAAAACAAGAAGCAAAATATTAAACTTGCTGTTATTCGAAATCTTACAACCGCTTGAGCTATAGAAATCCCGCAGAAAGCGACAAACATCAAAGCCATTGGCGCCGAAAATTACCGATCTGCGGCGTAACAGCGATAGAAGAAAAATTCGAAGCACTTCAAAGTTATTTAGTCGATGAGAGCCGCCGGACTTTCAAAGTCTAGAAGAAAGGAATAAGGTTTTTTTCTGAGCTGAGCTGAGCCGAGCCGAGGGCAGGTAGTTTCTCCGAGATGGTCTTAAGATTTTTTTGCCCCATTCTGATTGTTCTTAAGCGCATAAGCAAAGCACTCGTACTGAATGAAGTTAATGAGACCGGTAAAAATTGCTGTAATGAGCGACGAATTGGTGCTTCAGAAGTTTTAATAAGACCTGCTCTGCATTTGTGTGTGCACTTATTTCAGGGTTGAATGGCAATCAATAGTAAGCGAACGTTTACTTCGAGATTTGCTGGTTTCGCATTCCGTACCCGCTTCATGTTTTTTTTTGATCAAATTGAACAAGCTACAAGCATATTTCGGTTAAAACATATATGTTTGCTTCAGATTAATGAGTTCGGTAACGAAATGCATGTATAGTCGGTGTAATGCTCTTTAATGCTAAACTTCAATTAAATTGAATTGTGAAACAGCAATGTAGACTAACTCTAATTTGAAACACCAACAGTGATTTTCATGATTGTATAACATTTCGCCGACACCTATATCGCGGAATACTATTATGCAACGAAACAGTCTAGAGAAGGCAATTTTGCGAAATATACCACTCCGCGGTAGAAACTACTACACCGCAAACTTGTTGGCGGAAAATTCAATTTCCCGGAAAACTATTATGTGGAGGTACTGCATTGCAATAAACATCTTCTTATTCTTAACAGAACCTGGCTGCCGCTCATGTTATCACTTTAAGGTACCACCTTCGTTCATAAAGGTTACGCTCACAAATATTTACTTACTTGAACTTGAACCCACAACTACTACTACCACTCTGGCCAGTCGTCACCAATTTCTCAGGCACCTCAGAAGTCGCAAATCGATTTCAACCAGGTGAAGCCGTGCAAAAACGTTATTGCCCCGAAGTTCTTGGTGCCGGTAGGATTGTTGTAGAGAAACATTTCCGTCGCACGGTCGTGCGGCATCTTTACGACGTGTCTGGCTCGTCGTAGCCTACCGATTTTCGCCAGATGTACGATTGGAATCCTTCCAAGCAGTACCTGTAGCTTGCGATTCAAGCGTCTTCGCCAATCTCCACTTTCAGTTTGTACTCCACCAAATACCGTCTGCAGTACCCTCCGCTCGAACATGGCAAGTGCGCGTATTTCGTCCGTGAGCAACGTCACAGCTTCTAGTTCATAAAGAACTTTTGGTCTTATAAGGATTTTGCACATCGTCAGCTTCGTACGGCGACAATGCTTCTTGACCGTAGCGTTTTGCGAAAGGCAAAGGAAGCCCGAATTCCCGCTTGAATGCATCACTGGATCTTCTTACTAGTGTTGTTGTCCGCGTTAACCAACAATCCCAAATACACTAACTCATCTACCACTTCTAGTTCGTCACCGTCAACGATTACCATTCGTGGAAGGTACGCGTTTGTTTCTTTAGAACCTTTTACTTTCAAATATTTGGTCTTCGACGCATTTATTTTTAGCCCAATACTCTTAGACTCCGCTTTCAGTCTGGCGCAAATTATCTCCGCAGTCGCAAAGTTCCTGGCTATGATATTAAAGTAATCAGCAAAACCTATGAAAATTGTGCCTGTTGTTTCAATGGCCGCTTGTCAGATCACCCGCTCAAGAACGATGATGAATAGCATGATCGACCCTCGCCGCGTCTCGAAGGGACTCGAGAGTGTCCCCGAGAGTGTTGCGTCAGTGTATCCGGGAAACCGTGTTCGTGTATTATGTTCGTGTGCATTCCCGACATTTCTGCAAGAACTGTCCGACGGTAAAAATCTGGTCCGTAGTTGCGCGACTCCCTATGAAACCCGCCTGGTAATTCCCCACGAAAACTTTGTGCTGTCGGCGACAGCCGGCATAACAGGATCTGGGTGAGTACCTTGTACGCGGCGTTTACCAGCGTTATGACGCGATATTTACTGTCAATCATCCTTTTTGTAGATGGGACAAACCACTACTTCCATCAATTCCTCCAGTAGCTTCTCCTCTTCCCATATATTGGAATAACCCAGTGTAGAGCCGTTGCCAGGGTTTTTCGACCATATTTATGAAGCTCTGCCGGTAGACGGTCCTTACCAGTGGGTCTGTTGGTCTTCAGCAACCGGATTTCTCGTTTGGCTTCTTGTAGATCAGATGCTGGAACATTACTTCCTTCCATGGGTACTCCTAGGTTAACTTCCGTTCTGCCTCCTTCTGCGACTTCACCATTGAGGTGTTTATCACAGAAATCCGTCTTGCACTTTTTGCTTCTCTGAATCGTAGCAAGCTGGTTTCTTGCTCGTCGCTCGAGCTCCTATGGGGCAATGCTCAGATTATTTTTCCAAGCTATTTTTTCCTCTCTAGCGCTTGTTAGCATTTCCCATCAGACCAATCATTTCGAATATTCTGGGGGTCTCCACCCAGTGCCGCTGTAGCGATCGGCAGTCTTCGATGGCCGAGCGTATTCTGCCCCAACCGTCTTCAAGGGTTGAAGAACCCTAACTGCTTGGAAAAACTACTGCCTCATCCACTATTCACGCGTAGTTTTCGGCAGATTGCGGGTTATCTAGCTGCCTGATGTTCAGCCGGAGAGGACGACTTTGACGTGTCTGGTATTCGGTTGACAATTTTGGGCCCACATATGCTGCTACTAGGTGATGCACAGAGTTAATATCCACACCTCGTAGGTAACGTATTTGTTAGACGTGATGTTAGAGGAAAAGCTACGAAGTTTATAAATCGTTGGCTGTTATCGTTCGCGTCGGTATACAGGTCATGAGGCCTGGCCACCGCCACCAGTCTATACATTTTCTATACATTTCTTCCCTACCGACCTGGGCGTTCATATCCCCAACGACAAGCTCGATGTCCCGTGACGAATAACTGTCGGATGGTTGCCTCCACCCGCGCATAGAACGCTTCCTTCTCATCCGCAGGTCCATCTTTGTACGGGCAGTGCACGTTGATGATGCTGTAATTGAAGAAACGGCCTTTTATCCTCAATAGGCACATTCTCTCGTTGATTGTCTTCCAATCTAGCACGCAACTCTTCATTCTGTCCAACACTACAAAGCCCGCTCCCAGTTCTTTGGCATGCACATCGCTCTGGTAAAACTGGACCTTTCGACGGGTCTTTAAACCTGTAACGAAATGACTTGAGCCGCGATACCATCAGTCGATACCGATACCACTCTCCTGTGGGGAGAGGCTACTGAGACATGTTCGAAGGGCCCGGCTGAGGCTCACTTCTTAGGGCGGGTTTTCAAAAGCTCAAACACCCGATATCATTCAGACTTCCCAAAGCAAAGGCAAAAATCCGAAATAGCACAAAATTACCGAATTTACTCCGCGCAAAGAGATGTTCGCAAAACAAAATGCATGGGAAGGTAAACTAAACGGACTAACACGAATAAAAATGGAGCGAAACTTTACCGAGCGTCCTGTAAAACGTTTTAGCGTTGTTGATACATTATATTCATCGAGTTTACAAAGGCCAATCTACATATTCGTGACGTCACAACCTGTTCATGAGGGGTTTACACTTGTGCACTTACATGCTACCTCCAACATAACTCTGTGGCTTTTGCCACCAGCAACTCTCTGAAACCATTTCGCAACGTTCCGACGTACGGTTCCGATTACTCCAGGATTACTCTCAAAGCTGCGTAACTAGCGAGGGCTACGACCGTAGCTAATGCGTGCCGGGGATGACAAAGGATGACCGGTGGATGCGATTCACGATGCGATGATCTGCGTAGACGCTACATGAACGACGTTGGTTCGCGTCTACGGAGAGGGTTTCGACGACGGATGATGATCGAAACTCAAGCTTTCAAACCACGCTGGGTGGTGTTACGGGAAATCGTCCTACTTTTGAACTTCCGTGAGTGTCGTGCGGAGGAATTTCAGCGGGTGGTTCTGTTACGCCTGGCCGCGGCGGGATGAAGTTCTAGGGTGGCCCTTTTTACACTGTACAATCGGTGCTCGTGTACAATTTAAGCCTAGAATAAAACCTACGTGAACAGTAGGTTTTCTGTTCACCACACAGAATAATTAAAAGTCTTATTCTAATTCTCAATTAGACGACTCTCGCCTTACCTAGTATGTGTATTAACCAATTCGCTTTAAATAAAGCGTTCATAGGCACTATTGCACGTTCTTATTCTGTAAGCTAAACTAATATTTAAGAAATCTAGTGCCAACTAGAGACTAATATTTCACTTACTTTTACTATTCAAGCACGTGGCACTTGACAATGGCACTTCAATTAGAACTCCCTAGATCTTTTCTAGCTAAACTAGCTATCAAACCGCCTCGAATAAAAGTTCGCACAAAATTGATTCGTGGCTCGCGATTATTCTTAATCCTGACCGATCAATTCCACATCCGAGTTTCCAACTCATTTCCACTTCGGAAACTTTTGTCATGCGATCTCCCTCTTTCATATGCAACTTTTATTAGTTGCTTTTATCGTAACTCCGGCAATCAACACCTATTGTTACAAGGCGAAAATTGCAGAAGAACACAAATTAACGCATGATAAGGAATTTGCCAATGCGCGCAAAATTCTAAATGAGATCTTGTGGTGGAACTCACTGTGTAAGCTTTACGCGAAGCTTTCAGTAAACTCATCACCTACCGGCAGAGTGCGCATAAGCCTTTGATGCATATCAACAGCTGCATTGCTGTACACGAATAAATTAGGAAACATAATAAACTTTACAAACCCTTGTCGCCTTTCGAATTTCATACAGAGCAACGAAGCCGATTTTTGCAAGGTTCAAACTGTTCAAACACACACCCTGTTTTCACCTACGAAATTCGACGATCTGCAGCTTCAAGTATCGAGTTTCTATTTATCGTTCTTGTTTCGTTACCTAGGTCGATACCGAGTTTTCCAATCCGTACTCACTAGGGCCATACAACCGAGTCACGTGATGAGGATTGGGCTATTATCTTAGCTTTAGTGCCGAGACACCACATTTCATAATTCAGCCGCCCGCTCCGGATCAGATGCTGTTGTAACGCGCGACGCTGTCGTAGACGCTGAAGTACAACCGCTCACTTGATTGAGGTATCGTCAAGCTATCAAAGGCCGTTCCTGACATTGGAACAGACGCTCAAGGCTGATAAGACTATTTCTCATGGCTACTTTCGGCATTCGCATGAGAGCCTTCTTCCCTGTCGATAAACGACCTTAGTTTCCACCGGTGATGGTTACCCGTTCTCTGTTAAGGTTGCTCGAATTCCGGTTGGTACCACGACATGGTTGGATGGATAGGAGTTGCTGGACAAGAGGCTAGGGACCACTGTCACTGGGTCTATATTATACCTGTATGTACGTGAAACATTGATGTTACGCTACGCATTATCCAACCGTTCACCAACCAACACTCCGCGCCCTTTCTTCCTTGATGAAGGGATTCCAAATTCGCCAAAACAATAAGTAAAAATCTTGTTGCCAACATAGCAAGTGTTAGTATTGCAGACGTTTTTCCAGATACTCGATCACGTTAATTTCTTGGTTGACGGTCACGGTCCCGATTGCAATGAATAAGTTATATTTCAAGAGTATAATCAATATATATATAGAACGGGAACGGGAACAACACTGTCAAATGTCCCAATAGAAAATTTTTCTGCCGACGAAATACCCCGAAACGAGCAAATCGGGTGATTTATCCTACGTGATTTACGGAAGAGCAGGAAGGATTTTTTATTGGGTTGCCTTTTCAGTTTGACAATCAGATTCCCGTTTCGAATCGAGCGCATACAACGTATTTATACATAATTTTCAAATGTGTGATGTTTACCACGAGCACTGCAGCGACACTAGCATTCTATATATATTAATTCTACTATTTCAAGCCACAGATATAGCCTGCTAAGCCAGAAATTGCTGGTTAAAATTGTCTGTCAGTTTTCCCCTTCCAGTTGTCGCATGAAACTTCGATCCAGCAAGCTGCTTTAAGTCTGCATTGACGCCACGCAATCGAATTTCGTCAGCATCTTTGTGTACACAGTAGTTTCCATGATCGTGCTTTGGCCGCCTTGTTTTGTTTGTCGTTGCGATTTGCATTATCAGCTTGGTTAGTTTTTAACTCGATGCACGGTTGTAAACTTAGTTTGTTTGCGTTATCTCGAAGGAATAGGTTAGATTTCCGCCTGAAAGCGCTGGCCAATCTTTTTGCTGTGGCTTCTATTTTCTTTTGATTTCTCCACGATACAGACTTCATGGCTATTGACAAACCTTTCCCGAATACTTTTATTACAAGCTTTTAACTTCACACACACACTTCGAGATAACGCAAACAAACTAAGATAAGTGTTATGTCCTGTGTTAATAGTACTTTTATTACGTTCAGAGGTTGGAAAACTCGCAAAATGAATAGATACGCAGAGCATCGGCAAACAGTCTACGCCGAGCATCGGCTATCTTGGTCTACAGAGTTTGACAGTACCCCCATTAAGTTGGACCCCTCAGTATTGTACCCCAAACAGCAATGGCGTCGCATTGATTTTCTATGGAGTTATTTCCCGCCCAGTATTTTTGACGTTTCAGATTCAGTCACAGAAAAATGGCGACGTGCCGGGGGGTCGGTTTTTATCATGATAAAACAGGTAAGCGAGTGGTTCAATTCGCCTATAACAATGAGCAACATGCACTCACGCTTTGTAGCATCGCTGAATATACGAATATCGTGAGCAACGCAAAAGTGCGATTTACCGTCTTCTGCTGCTTGTAAAGCCACTAACACTACTTTAAACTATTCCCTTTTCGGGGTAATATTATTTTGAATACCTTCCGGCGTCCCCGGGCATTCTATATCCGATAAATCGAACACACTCAATGTTCAATATTCAATTTTTGAACGACTTCTGATGTTCTCATTGAGGTTCTGTTCGTGATAAAATTCAAAGCTGATGCGTGCATTATCGGCGAGGCAGGCGAATAGTGTATGTTCATGAGGGATGTTCATCGATTCAAATGATAACTTTTTCGCGAATTCTCCAACCACTGATTACGTTAATGATTTTTGATTTGGACTCTTTTGACAATTTGGCTAATTAACCGTGCTAGTATTTCGGATTTTCGTAATTCACGTGCAAGATTTTGATGCGTGGCTCCTCTTGGCTTGGACGCCGTTTTGATAACTGATGAACCAAAACTAAAACAGAGGCATCATTCCGCACGCACGCGCACACATAAAATGAAGGGTTGAAAACCCCGCACAATTAACGGGAAACAGAAACTTCAAAGTAGTGTCGAGCAAATTTTAATCGTACCAGCCTTAGCTACGCAGTTAGCTGAAACAATTTTGTTCAAGATCGCATTTCGATCAGGTGCGTGATTCTTGTGTGATAATCTAATAGAAGTTGTCTTAAAAAACAGACACTTACGCTTTACTGATATTAAAGCATTTACAAGCTGCAGACCTTTCGGAAGTGGCAGAAAATGTCGCCCGTGACCAAAAAACTTATTCCTGCCATTTGTTGGTCGTCCGCAACGGTGAAAAGTTCAACTTTTCCCTCGTTGGCTGTGTTATTATGGTATTAACTGGGCAAGAAAATATAATAAACTTTTCAATCGTTGTGTGATCCTTAAAAGGACCAATTGTTTGGTTATCATAACTCTAGCTTGCATTAAGCTTGCACCTAACGCAATTCTCTTTTCGGTAAATTGGAGTGCCGATAACCGCTAACCAGGCACGGCTTGTTGCAACAGACCAGCCGGAACGCCTCAGCAGCTATGCGATTGACGAAGCCGTTCGTATGGTCATGAGTCACGATGAAATACCAGTCCAGGTGACCAACTGTAAGTGATGTGGCATAATTCTGGTCGTTTTGTTGTCGGGAGCAGCATATTTCCTGCCAATTCCAGAACTTCAGCAGCCAGATATTCCATCATGGCAGCGAGACGAGTGCTCCAGTTCCAACGCGCTCAGCATTCTTTCCTTTCCTCAGCAGCCGATGAACACGACCAACCGACGACGAAAGGCACCGTAAGGCAAACAATGTTCCAAATACAACCTTTAAAATTATGCCACGGATGTGACTCGAAAGCTACCTGTCCGATGTGTCGCAAGCTAGCTGCTTGCCGATGTGTCGCCAACGAAAGCCACTGACCGACTGACGATGCGCAGTCAAAGGCATAGCAGCCAGAACCATATCGTTCACTGGCGGATGAGTCGATGGATTCTTCGGTTTGTTGGCATCTCGCTTGGTGAATTTGGATGTCTTCGTTGCCTTAACCGGGGAAGCAGCAACAGCTGAAACTTCACAATTTTCTATCGGATTCTACAGGGCGTAAATTAAATACAATCATAAGGAAGCTTAGCCCATAGCTGACATCGTATACCGTGTACCCCCGTTGGTATGACCTTCTTTAATCTGAACTTTTTTAATCTGTACCCCGGTGGTATGAACGCGTTCACATTAAAAACCAATTGACACAATTGACGTTAAAGTTGACCGGGTAAATTGAAAAAAGTAAAAAAAACTTAATGCGTTTCCTCTTGCTCAAGAGCTTTGGCAATATAGGGCATATGGAACTTACCTTCCGCTAGCACTCAAAATAGACCATTTTAGTCGAAACTACCGAGCCAATCGCCTCTTCTACAAACCGGACGTTTAGAATTCGCGCATGTTTGAAATGTTTTCAAAACGTTTGTTTTCGTCAAATCAAAACAACAAATTCATAGGGTGCGCGTCTTGCGCGTATATGAAAATGAATAGAGTTACCAAATATTCAGATTAAAAATGAACTCGTCCAATCTGAACGAGGTGTTTTTCATATTAGCGGGGGTTGAGTGTATATTTCTGTCATCCGTGCTAGGGAAGCACTTACATGGGAAAGCAAAAATATGAAAATAATTCAATTTTTCAATGACGCGTATTGAAAATCAATAGTTTTCTATATTTCCAATATTTTTCATATCGATTTCCGATCAATTGATGTAAATATCTTGGAAATCTATTGAAAATTGACTGAATTATAAGCCGATACGTGAAAACGCATTTCCACTTTGATGACGTTATTTCCAACAACCAATCACGAAGCGAGAATTCTGGTAAAACATAGGTGCATTATTTTCAATTTTTCAATAATTCAGCTTCAAGAATCCATACTTTTCTTCATTTCGGCCAATTCTTAGCAGATTTTCCAATCGATTGGAGTAAAAATATTGAATATCGATCGGGAAACCACTAAGCTATTAGCGTTCAAAACCTGACCTGACCTTTTCGAGAAAGATTTTTTGGAATGACACCCTATACCAGCTACCTTCATGAAAGACGTAGTCCTACGTCAATAATAAAACTCGTGATTCAACGATGTACATATGTCAGTGCCCTGGTTAAAGACCCAGCACCACAGTTGGCAGTGACATCTTAGTATATGAATGGAAGCTTAGATTATTAAAAAATATGAATACGCCGTTCTTCGCAGATTCAGTTGTCAGTAAAGTGGCTACCGATCAATGAGGTTTAAAAAGGTGTGGTGAAGACATTAGTATTTAGGTATTAGTAGCAAAAAATCAGAAAACGACGTCAAACTACAAAAACTAACCGCGTCGGACAATGTAGTTTGACGTCACGCTTCATCGTGATTGGTCGATTTACGATTCCACCCATACTATAATGTAATTTCTTCATTGCACTTACACAACTCAACCAACATTGCCACACCTATATATATCACATTGGCTCCCGACGGCTCGTAACATATTACAGTACCACCCCGCTAATCCGACAAATTCATGGCCGGATTAACGAATTTTGACTCGATAATCCGGCAGTCAAACTAACGTCAGCGGGGTTTTGAGATGTCGTGTTGTTTACATCCAGACATAAACAACTCCGGAAATTTCCAAAAAAAAAATGTTGCAAATACGCAATAAATTTGTGTTGTACTAAGAAATGCTCAATTTATTGTATAAAATACTTTTAAATTCTTGTTTAGCTTAGAAATGAGCGCAAGAACGTCAATCTTTTGAGAAGAGTGATGAAAAATGGAGCTCCTGGCAAAATTGAACGCAGTTATAAGGAGCACCATTTACCCTTTCCATTTAGTTGGAATGAGTAACATCTTGACTCAAATAAAGACACCCAATGAAAGCAGTGTTCCGTTGAATCAAGCTAAGTACAATGCTTTTTAATTCGAAATTTTCCGGATTAGCGAGATCCGGACTATCGAGTCGTCGGATTATTGGGTGTCGGATTAGCGGGGGGATACTGTATAGTGTTTGTAAAGCGTTCTCATAGACACACGTTTAATTATATCATCTGTCGCTAATACTTGTGTAAAATGCGAAGGCGATACAAAGCCTATGATAGTCTACACTCAAAATAATCCACACATCCTTTCCACGTGAAAAATCACGTAAATTTCTCTACAGGGATTTACGTGACTTTCAGGTGATTGTTATTGGAAAATATAATAATATCTATCTGATTTTCACGTTAACGCATTAGTATGCGTGCGAACTACCTGAAAATCACGTAAATAGTACAGGAAAA
Source organism: Sabethes cyaneus (assembly GCF_943734655.1). Taxonomy (NCBI): domain Eukaryota; kingdom Metazoa; phylum Arthropoda; class Insecta; order Diptera; family Culicidae; genus Sabethes; species Sabethes cyaneus. The sequence goes on along the minus strand of NC_071354.1, from coordinate 97,645,718 downwards.
GCTAGGTGAAAAATATTCACATAACTTTTCAGGTAACTTCGACGTGAAATATATTTTGAGTGTAGTAAATCCTGCCGCCAGCAGATAGTGCTAATCAATGTGATATATACAGGTGTGGCAATTTTTTTTAAGTGGAGTTAGTGCAATGAAGAAATTTCATCATGGTGTGGGTGGAATCGTAAACGGACCAATCACGATCAAGCGTGACGTCAAACTACAAAAACAAACCCCATTGTTCGACGCGGTTTGTTTTTGTAGTTTGACGTCGTTTTCTGATTTTTCCGATTTTTCGCTACTAATACCATCAAATGTCTTCTTCTTCCACACCTTTTTAAACCACATTGAGTGCTAATGGCATACTTTTTACTCATGTGTGAGGTAATCAAAGACTGGGATATATAGTTCCTTTAATAATCTTAAATGTAAGCGAAGACTGAAAACAAATTATGCCAGATTACAATCACGACAAGCATCATTAATGTAGTTGCACCTCAGAGATGTAACAAAGCGTTAGAAGTATATATAAGCGTTTTGGTCATTCATTCCGGTTATCGCCATTGTAATGAATCTAAACTATCGCGTCAAAAAATTTTTTTTCGCCGTAATTATAGAACATTAGGTTGGGTATTCGCTCTCAATTAGACTAGTATGTAATAAGCATCGAAAAGAAATATAAAAACGCCATCTTGTGAGCTATTGGCCATAAAAGCAAAGCCATGGGCATAAACGTCCTTAAGAACTTGACCCTTCTTTATCGACAGACCTCACAGCCGGTTATTAGAGTACAAGAAAATTACGGGGCTAGTGCAAAGATCCTATTGACTCTACAAGCAGCACCGCCCAGTCGAAACTAGACTAGAGAATTTTAATCATATTGGTTATTGGCCAAAATCAAGTTGACCTTGTGTAGTTTTTAATTACAAATAATAACCAAACAATAGATTCAACGGATTCGAAGGTAAATTTGAATGAATTTTAAATTAAAATCTAATTTATGAAAATATATGCTAATTCTGCATAGCGTAAGTAGATAATGAACCTCTAAAAATTATTCTTTCATCCTACTGCTTACTATAGTATGACCGACGGCTACGTCAAATATATTAAACATATTCATAGAGCACGATGATAATCCAATTAGCATTACTTAAAATTCATTCAAAACGAGCAGCCCTCACTTGCTGTCGAATGTTTGAATGATTGCAATGCGTGACTATGACCGGTCCGACAGCTTTGACAGCAGCAAGACTGCATACGGTATGTGTCCATTGTCGTGCAGTTCCGTTAGATCAAATAGAAACAAACGCACATGCTACAACCGGAAGTAAACATCAGTTGGTTCGGAATTGAAATTGCAACGGTCGTTGAATAGTTAAAATTCAACGGACGACCGGCGGCGATGACAGAAAGCTATAATTAACGTTACCAATCTAACACTCACAGCCAGTAGTGATGCAATGGATGTCTTCCAAGAACTAGAAGACACAGGAACGGACGGCATCAGCCTGAACCAAACATGTAGGTAGTACTGTTACATGCATTCGTTTGACCGTGCATTTTCTTCGAAAGTACCCAGTACCCACATGCTCTCATATTGCACATTTTGGTCACAACTCAGTGAATAGAGCGAAAACAATGACACCCAGGAGCAAAAGTACCAGCACCAATTGCAAAAGGAAAACAAGGATGAACGGTTTTACTTCCTCATCTTGCCTCATTTGCTGTAGGTACCTACATGTTTATGCATGACCTGCTGGCTGGTGGCACATCTTAATTTTTCTCAACTTCTCAATGGGTGCTGAAGCGAAATTCGAGAGGGCCATAAATTTGCTGGATTTGGCTTGCCGCCAAAAGGACGTAGCAAATGTCATTCTCTACTCCGAGTATTTCCGGAAATAAAACGAGTCAGTAGATGCTTGGTGTGCGGAAGGAGAGATGAAAGTTTGGTGTGACAAGATCTCCATATGAATGAATTTTCTTTTGAATTTTCACAAACGGTACAGACGTAACGTCAAAATAAACCTACTTTGGAACGTGGAAGGATTTTTAATATAACTGATAAGAAAAAGTCATTTATTTAGTTGTAAAATCGCTAACATGTTCAAGATTCCTATCGGTAGCCGGTATAACTGTGATTTTTAGATTCATCCTTGTTTGTGATATTTTGTCTGGTCATCTGTAGAAAGTTTATCATAATAAAACGGAATAAAGAAGATTTCTTTTCGATTCCTCGAGGGACAGCTCCCTTTAAGAATATGATTTACGCAACGCCCTTTCTACGAAGACAGTCGGATCAGGCAGACATTCTAGTATCGTTCAGTGAGAAAACGTACATATGTTCAGCCTCAAGGCAAACCACTCAGACAAAATCATCGGAAAGTTTCCCAATTCCTGCGAAAGTGATTAAACATGTTATCAGAAACTTTTAATGTCTTTCCGGTAGGCACTCTAATCAATTTTTGAGATGGAAAACATCTAAAATGTTGAGGTCTTTTTTCAATCGGTTCTTTCCATTCCAAACAGGAAATAATCGAAATGCGTCATTTGCATTTTTACATTCCTCGGTCGTATTTTTCGGATCGGATCTTTTCAAAACTTGGTCACCATCGACAGCCATTTTTATTCAGGGCTATCTCACGTTTTTACTTTGCCAACCATTTCAATCATTCGGACCCCTTTGTAAAGCGGATTCCAAACCAGGCCGATTGTTTATTTTGTAAATTTCCTCAATTATCATTTAAATTTTTCATTTATTCACAGAATCGGTTCCGGTGAGTGACCGTTGTCTGACCTGTTCGCATCTTTCGCATTATCCTATTTCTCTACCGGTGCCAAAGACGGCTTTGTCCAGGGACACCTATTAATTACATTCAAATCAACTGCAGAACGACTGACAGCGAAGGGGAAAAAACGAAACGGCTGACCAGCGCGTTTATCCCATTCTTAACGATGTCCTATTCGTTCCGGTCTGTAGCATTAGAAATAAGATTTTGTGGAAACTAGAAAATAGCCCTTTATCACTGTTGAGAACGTCGTACAATCTTAATGAAAACGATACCTAGCAGTGCAGCGTGACGAAAAGAAATGTCATATTCCTTGCCTATGGCCACGGACGAAAAAGTAATCCATTAATTCGGCATTAAAAACCTTTGCGGAAATGATACTCTAAGAAGGTACATCCAGAGCTATATTTCATGTTTTATCTTCTCAGAAATGCATTGCACGGGACATTGTGTGTCCCGCAACGAAATGCTTTAAAGACGGGTTTCTATTGAAAAACGTGAAATAAATCAAGTTTCTACGCAACGTGTCGAGTCCTGCCTGTCTGCTGGTCTTGGAGCATTGCTTTCAGTATATCTATTAGAGGTGATAGAACGGAAGCAAAAAAATCGATTTGAAACTGGAAACCATCCTTGTCTACAATTAGGTCGGCAAAACTAAACAAACATAACCTCATAAATCCTCATCCAAGTGACAATGGTGAAATGGAATACAAATCGTTCTAGCGCCTAGGGAAGAAAGGGTTAACCATAAATTACAACTTATTCCGGTGTAAGCAGACATAGCCCAATTTTTGACTATAGATAAAAGTTGTTTCTAAGCCGCGGAGAATATCACTATCGGTTTAGATCAACTACGGATCCTTTGTTCGTTGTTATAACTGGTTAGTTTTGTTTTTCCGATGATTTTTATCAGCGTTTCGCATCTATATGATCTATCTGCTAGCATTAGCACTTTTTAAGGCTTATTATTTTATTCAAAAATACCCAAGCGCGAGGATCCTTTATCAAAACATGAAATGAGCCACCCTATTCGGAAAAAATGACAACCATATACTTTTGATGGGATTAAGTTTAGAAAATGCGTTTAATATAATCAAATATTCATTTATAGCCAGAAATAAGGCAGCTGATGGAACAGTAAAATCACATGGAATCATTAATAAGGATCAAAACCCGCTTTTGGGAAGAGAAAATATAACAAACTGTAAAAATATGTGGAATTCGCTGAAGGTCCAAAAAGCACACCATCAGTACTGTTCCTGCGCGATGCGATGACACAAAGCACTCTGTCTGTTACATTACAGAAGCAACCTGAAGCCAAACATATTCTTGCGATGGGAGGATAAGAAACAGAAAGGTCTAAAAACATATCCCTTTTCGTCGGGAAGAAAAAGCCGAATGGAGGCAAAAATAAAAAATAAAAAGCCAACCCGAAACGAAAAGACTTCACGTTCAATCCGGGTTTCGTAGCCCAACCAGCGCAGCAACAACAGCAGATGGAGGACAGGTGTTTCTGCGGTCACAACAGCAGCGAGCGATCGCATCGGGTAACGTCCTTTCGGCTAACCTCCGCTAGTTAGGCATATTTGGCAGCAGTGTTTTTTTCTGGATGCTCTCACATGTGGTGCGGCTTAATTTGATACGCAAATATTTTGCAGATGTTTTTGAGAGTTCGATATGTAGAACTTAATAAGTTAATAGAAATTAGTTGAATAGCCATAATATAAGCTGAACAGGAACCGGCACCTGATGTGTAATCTATTCAAAAGCCCATAAATTCGATTTGGAAAATGATTCTTATTTATTTCACATTCTTTTGTAAAAATAATTAAAACCCCAGAATCAATTCACTTTCTTTTGGTCAATATGACCAACTTTTGCCTAGACTAGGGCCTTGAGACGCCCGAATGTGACTCGGCGGTATTTTAGTATATTCACGGACAATGGTTTTCTCCAGCGTCTCAAGGTTAATGTATTTTTTTTTGGCTCGTACCTTGCTGTCCAAAATAACCAGAGAGAATATTGTTATTGCAGTTGAAAACCGTAATAATCGACGTGCGACATTCGGTTTTATTCTTGTTCTGTGTGTCGCAACTAGCGCATCAATGTGCGAACACAGCGCACCACGTGCGACGTAGTTGCGACACACAGAACAAGAATAAAACCGAATATCGCACGTCGATTATTACGGTTTTCAACTGCAACAACAATAATGCATTGGGTTTGCGTCTATTTAGTGTTCGAAATGAAGTTCCAAACGATGTTTTTCTGCCATTCTTGGTTCACTCGTGTTTTGTGAGGCGGTACCGAGTCTTATTGAAACGTCCATGGTCCTTGACTGAAATGTTTGTCTGCCCAAGACCTCAACGTTACCTCCAAAACACTTTCCTGATCGTATGTTGCTTTTATTTTGAGTCTGGGTTCAATAAAAACGACTGTAGAGCGCCCATCCTTGGTTACAGCGACCCAAACCATTATTTCTGGCGGATGCTGCTTTCTGGTGACTGATTGATGACTTAAATTCTCGTATGAATGTTCGGTCGAGTGAATCCTAACTTTTTGAGTGTCTTGCGTCTTGGACTGCTCAATTGGGCAATTTTTCTCTTATAAGGCTTGACCTTCACCTGCGTCGAATGCAGGGATCAGATATTTTCAGTTCGTTAGTCATTTGATTATCACTCCGTCGTAGATTTCGCCCAAGTCGCTTCTGGACGTTTCGAACCATGTAAGGTAATGTGACAGTCTTTGGATGGCAACCGGAATGGCGTTTTGTAGTGCTGATGATCACTGGTTGTGATTTTCAAGCTAAATCTAAAACACGGAGCTTTGCGGAAAGAAAAAACCTCAACTTCCAGCTAGTATACGACGTTGGTCATTGAATCTCTTTACTCCTATTATGGTCTGTGGGGACCAGAGATCCCAAATATATGAACTCATCACTTCCAGTTCATCGCCGTCAATAGTCACTGCCTGTGGGAAGCGAACGTAGTTTTCTCTGGAAGCTCTTCTTACCATATATTTGTACATTTTATACATTTGGTTTTTGACACGTTGATTTGTAACTCCTCCTAGTTTCCGCTTTTAATTCGTCTCAGGTCTGGCGTAGATTGTCTCGCCCGTCCCAAGTTGTTTAGTAATATTGTCAAGGCCATCGGGGAAGGCTAGGAGTTGGTTACTTTTGCCGAAGGTCATTGCTCTCCTTTCGATTCCTGCTCGTCAGATCACATTTTCGATTTTGATTAAAGCAAAGGAGCGTTTGGTGCGAAAAATGTTAGACTGAATACTGGGAAGGTTTCGATCTGCGGCTAAGAATATATTGGGTTTAGTTTGTTGCAGTGGGACTCCAACCCACAATTTCTCGATTAGTACTCGAGTGCTTTACGCATTTAAACTATACCACACCCATGTATTAATTATAATGTATTAAATGCGTAAAGCACTCGAGTACTAATCGAGAAATGGTGGGTTGGAGTCCCACTGCCACAAACTAAACCCTATATATTTTTAGCCGCAGATCGAAACTTTTCCAGTATTCAGTCTAACATTTTTCGCACCAAACGCTCCTTTGCTTTAATCAAAATAGAGTTTACGTTTGACCGCGAAAAAGTCAGTAAAAATAAAACATTTTCGATATCGATGGGACTGTCCTTGCCATTGCGCTAGCCTCTCTGTGCGATTTGAAAGGACTAGAAAGATCCCCCGAACCACGCACCTTGTACGTAATTTGCACCAAGCAAGGTTGCTTTGATCAGCTGCATCAGTTGTCCGGAAAAGTGGTCTCATACATTATCTGCTATAACTGTTCGCGCTCGTCTGTATCATATGCTGCCGTGAAATTCACAAATATGTGATGCATTGGTACGTTGTACTGCCGATATTTCTGAAGGATTCCTGAAGGATCTGTAGTAGCACGGGCCCTCATAAAACCCGCCTGATACTGCCTTATGAAATCTCTTGCTATTGATGATAGATGACGTAACAAAATTTAGGAGAGCACCTTGTAGGCGTTGTTGATCAGCGTAATGCCGTAGTAGTTACAGCAATCGAGCTGACCACCCTTTTTGTAGATGGGATAAACCACACGTTCCACCCATTCGTCTGGTAGTTTCTCCTTCTGCCAACTCCTTAAAACTTTCCAGTGAAATGCTGTTGTTAGTGGTTTTTTGCTATTTTCGTGGAATTCTGTCGAGAGTCGGTCCTGCTCTATTATTCTTCAAGCCGGTCAATTTCTTGCCGCGTCTCTTCGAAATCAGGAGCCTGGAGGCTGTAATCGTTTGTAGGCACTCTTCGATTAACTCCCACTCCGTCTCCATTGCTTCTCGTCTTTACACGTATCGGGCTTTGGTGTGTATCTGTTACGCGAATATGTCACCTTCTCAAGAAGCCTTGTTATCTCACTAGCTTACTTACTTACATATGTGTTAATGTCCGCCGGTCCGGCAGAACAAGGGGATGAAGTCAAAGATCTCCTCTGCTGACGGTTACCCGCCATGGCTTTTACCTGTCGCCAGGACAGGTTCTCGTCTACAGCCCGGATGTCGTTGGCTAAGCTTCGTCGCCAAGAGCTTCTGGGTCTGCCTCTTCTACGTTGTCCTTGTGGATTCCAGTCGAGTGCTTCTCTGCAAATCTCGTTCGCTCCTTTCCTCAAGGTGTGTCCGATCCACTTCCACCTACGTTCACGAATGTCTATGGCTGTCGTCCGTTGATGACACCGACGATGGAGTTCCTCATTGGATATCCAGTTCTCAGGCCACCAGGCACGAATGATGTATCGCAGGGACAGGTTAATGAATACCTGCAGTTTTTGCGTTGTCTCCGCTGAGATGCACCACGTTTCGCAGGCATACAGCAGTACGGATTTCACGTTTGAATTAAAGATTCGGGTTTTCGTACGTAGAGTGATCCGGTTTAAGCGCCAAATATTTCACAGACCTGCAAAGGCACCCCTGGCCTTCCTGATCCGTGTGGCTATATCAGTCTTGATACCACCATCGGGCGTTGTTTGGCTACCAAGCTATCGAAAGGCGTCTACCTGCTCAACTTGTTGTCCCGCTACTGTGAAGCTGGTGGCATTGTCAGTGTTCACTACCATAGATATAGTTTTCGCTACATTGACTGTTTGCCTGGGAGCTCTCGGAGAGGTCATCTAACTTGCTCTGCATATCGTTTCGGCGTTGTGTAAGCAAGACAATGTCGTCGGCTAGGTCGAGGTCATTTAGCTGCTCCATCGTTAGAGGATTCCAAGGCAGTCCTCGATTTGGTCCAACTCCAATTGCTCCAACTAATATCTCATCCATACCGATGAGAAACAGAAGCGGTGATAAAATGCAGCCCTGTCTCATGCCAGTAGTAACCCTTATGGAGTCGGACAAGACGCCGTCGTGCAAAACCATGCACGAGAACGCCTCGTACTGAGCCTCCATGAGATGGACTAGCTTATCTGGAACTCCTCTACGCCTAAGTGCGATGGTCAGATGGTTTCGTGGTTGAGTCGGTCGAACGCCTTTTCGAAGTCAACGAACGCCAGCAGAAGAGAGTCCTGGAATTCGTTGATCTGCTCCAATATAATGCGGAGCGTTGTGATATGGTCTACACATGATCGGCCAGCACGGAATCCAGCTTGCTGCCGCCGGAAAGTAGCGTCAATCTTCTCCTGGATCCGGTTGAGCATTACTTTATAGAGTACTTTGAGAGTAATACAGAGCAACCTGATGCCACGCCAGTTACCGCATTCCGTTAGGTCTCCTTTCTTAGGGACTTTGACCAATATGCCCTGCATCTAGTCCACTGGAAAAGTTGCGGTTTCCCATATATTACTGAAAAGCTGATGCATCATCTGAGCTGACAAAGATGGGTCAGCTTTGAGCATTTCGACTGAAATACGATCTATCCCTGGCGCTCTATTGGATTTCATACTCTTGATGGCTGCTACAATTATCTCACTTGCGCGTGTCATTAAATAAGAATAGTTTTCTAGCCCTTCGAGCGATCTCTGTACTCTTTTAGCGCTTTTCCCTCCTCATGATTGTAATCATCTCACCCGCGCTTGTCGATGCTTGGCCAAATTCTCCCTTGTGGCAATCCGTAGATAGTTTTTTCAAGCTTTTTCCTCTTCATTGCTTGCTAGCATTCATTTGCAGTGTAAATGAAAAATGCATCTATAATGAACCATTAATGCATTAATGCGGTGCGGTGGGACCACAGAATCAGGCTCGGCTTCTTGGGACGTTTCGATCTACATGTTGATCGGTGATCCGCCCAGTTGGCTTTGAGGTACGATGTTGATTTAACACTGGCTAGAGTGGTTAGGCGTCGTTTGTTCGTATCGTGGCGGTGCTTCTAGAGTCATTGGGATCGTTGCGCTAGCCCCGTAATTATCCTGAACTCTAACAACCGACTGCGAAGTCTATCGATAAAGAAGGTTAATGCCTAAATATGGTTTAAGCCCAAGGCTTTGCCTTTCCTTTGTTGATCGACGATCCGCTCGTTTCGCCGCTGCGCCAATCTGCTCGTCGGGCTCGATTCAAGTGCACAGCTCCGTAAACTCTACCTCGCAAGACGATAAGGTCACAGATGATTGCCATTTAACAGTCCGCGAGACGGCTCCTCCCATAAACGTATCCACCGGTTAATTTCCGAGGATCTGTAGTTATCGCTAACTATTTCACTCTATTGTGGAGACAGTACAGCGAATACAACAAAGTTAGCAATAGTTAGTTAGCGATAAAATTTCAGGGGTAGAGCTTTTTATACTAAAGATCTAGAGATCGGTCCTTCTTCCAACTCAATTGATACCAACGTATTTAATCGACTGGTTGTACACTGTGTCAATGGAAACTGTCGGATCTTTTTGCTTCTGAAAGTTTCCCCCACTCTCGTCATGTGAGAGCTCACCGGTGAGTCTAAATACCACGCTTTTTCCTTATCGCTCACCGCAGTCAGTATAGCATACAGCCGAGCCTTTCCTTTTGGCTTGGAAGTCTCTTGAATCTGCGGACAATTCGCTGCAAAATGTCCTGCTTTCTTGCACGTAAAGCACGCTCCGTTCTTCTTCTCTGCTTTCAGTTGTCGTAGTTTCTGCTTCGTGTAGTGAACTCCTTCCGTAGTAGAGATCTTCAACGGTCACTTCACGTCCTGCAAAATATGCTTTTAAAACGTCTGCCGTAATTCCATTCCGGACGTTTTAAGTTCCATAACCATGGGGTTGTATTATTCGGTCCTATCATTAGTAACGTTAAGCTAACCTCAAAACCAATTTCGATCAAGCTGTTGGTCGTAGTTGCCAGCTCGTCCATACAGTCCTCTACCGATCCGCATTCCTCGAGCTTCACCGAGGTCAGCCGGTCTAGCTGACCGTTGTCCAGGAACGCCTTTTACAGACAGTTTCATGCCTCTATTTGCTCGCTGAGGTTTAGGCAAATCGTCACTAACGCCCTCTTGGGGGCCCTGTAACCGCAAGGTTACCGAGTCTGTCTTGACAACCGAGTGGTCGTGGGTTCGAATCTTAGTAGAATCAGGCCATCCCATGTTAAGTGACTTTAGCATGGGTTTTTCTCAGTCCCCTCCACATTCTTCCTACTGCATTCTGCATTTACTAACAATGAGAGCCTCTTGCCAGGGCAAGTTATAAGAGTGATACTTGCTTGAGGTGCAAATGAAGCCTCTTGTTCAAGGGCAAATTATAGCTCGTTCCGCTTGCTGGTTCTAGGGACGAGATTAGTAATGCATAAGTAATAAGGAACACATACATACACACATACACACCCTCACTCTGTGTTGAACTCTGCTTTACCGACCATGAAGCCTTTAGCCGGGACTGGTTATAAAGGCCCCCATACACGTACGTACATGTTGGCCGAAAATGTTGGTGAATTCATGTTCGTCCGTGACGCTCGCTTGTGTGTGAGTGCCACGAACCAAACTGGCAGAAGAAAATGTTCGGCTCGGCGCTCGGTCGGAATGAACCTCCAACATTTTGTTCATTTCCAACCCAACATATGCGTACGTGTATGGGGGCCTTAAGAATGATACTTGCTCGAGGTGCGAATGAAGCCTCTTGTCCAAGGACAAATTGTAACTAGTCTCCGCACTGCCTGGCTCTAGAGCTAGATTGGTTGAAAAGTAATAAGAAGAGTAGAGGGAAAAATGGGTGAAGACACACCGACACTTTAAGGTGAAATTAGTCGTCATCGATTCTGCCAATTCCAAAGCAGTTTTTTTGTTTGAAACAAAAATTATGTTTATGAAAATATATTCGCTGTGTTCATACTAGCAAGAAGAATGCAGTATTTACATTTTTATAAACAGAATCCCGCTTTTGGGCCGAAAAACTGCTTCCGAAATTGGGCTTTCCGACGAAAAGTTAATGACTGCTAGTTTACCGTTAAGCACGGATAATAAGCAGTTCACTGACTCTATAGCGATACTGCAATAACAACGAAGTACGGAACAGCACCTGGATAAGATCACAATAGATCAAAATGCTGATCGTAGTGATAATATCTACACAAAAAAACGCCCTCTTGTTCAAATCCGGGTCGACAACTTGACTTTCGGCCGGTTTTGCAATACGTAGTTTCGACGTTATCACAACTTCTCCATGGCCGGTAAATTCACTGCGTTTCCATAGCACGTGTTTCAAAGCACGCACACTTCCGCTGGAACGTCTACTGCCTTTAGAAACTCCGCCAGCATTCGTCCGTGTACTTCCAGTTACTTCACCTCCACCAGAGCTTCGTCCCAGCGTCGTCTCTAGCGATCATTCTTCCGAAAGTTTTCTTTTGAAATTTTAACTTCGATTTAATAATCTTCCGTTTCTTCAGGATTCCCGGTTGCTAAGACTTGCTTGCTGTGATCGTAGGTTACTTTAACAACCACACTACGTCATATTCCCCGTCAAACCAATTTATTGAAATACCTAATTAAAATCATGCAGCTAAAAATAATTAAAACCCTACTTAAATACTAAAGTGTTGAGGTTAGATTTGTTCCTACGGCTAAGAGACACGTGAAAACCGATTTTTGTAGGTGATTATACTTAAATACTACATTTCTTAACGCTAATTATAAATAAATCTACAGCTAAAGCTGTTGCTGCTACTACTACTAAAACAACGGAAACGAGTTTCGTTGTGGCCAGCTAAAAGAAATCCATATCTCACGGAACGTCTAGGAACACAATTATTTGAACCAAACTGGTCGGTGGCAGTGGTGTAATTGGATAACGCACTCGACGCAAGATTGAGAATTCAAGTCCCACCTGGACAGTCAATTATTTTTCTCAGTTTGCATATAATGTTTCGCGGTTCTTCCAATGTTCGTTCTTCAAAAAAAAACACTTTTACTCCCTCATATGAAGTACAAAATAACTTGCTATACAGTCGAATTCAAAATGATAAAAGTTGTCACTTAAACTCATTTTAGAATTAGAATATAGCTTAAGGTTAAGGCCACTGCAAGAGTTTTTTCTTTCACTTATGTTCATTACCAGCTATGTTCGACCCCTTCTAAAGCGATACTTTGACATCGTTCAAAATGCAAGCGTGGAAAAATCCAACATTAAAAGAAAACTGTCGCTTTCATTGGCAACTTTCCCCACCTGGTGCGCAAAGTCGGGCTACGAAATTATTGTTGTCGTTCGCATGCATGCCATGCGTAAACGGCGGGTGGTCAAACAGAATTTATCGGATATCTATATCATTTTGTCTAAAGATTTACGGTTGACATGTTCACCTTCCTAAGCGCTGAAAGTGAAAACAATTACACACTGGTCCCTCGGCTAGCTGGACTGGCACTGGCAACGGCGGGCTCCGGCATCAAAAGCAGCAGGTTTAGCCACATTATTACCGAAGTTTCCCCTATACACTCGGTCTGTTGTTGCTGAGGGTAAACATTGTATTATGGAAATAATAACCGATCGTTGCTTTCCCAGCATGGTTTTAATGAGTCCTACTAACATACTAGGTTTTCAAAGCAGCATCAAACGAGTCAAGAAACATTAAAAATACATGATTTTTTCTTTCTTTTTGTCTTTCAGGTAAGGATGATGATATCTCGGAAACGTCCAGTACGTTAACTGCTGCGGAAGGTAAATCATAGCAACAACATGATGACGAAAGGCTGAAATAATTGCTAGACTTTTCAGCTGCAAATTATGTACCCTTCTAAAAAAATTCAAGATGCACTTCTCAATGAGTTTCACCATATGGAGCTTGTATTTGATGGCCATTTTCGTAGATTCTGTCAAATCTGGGTAAAATGAAACATTCCCTTCTAATAGCTTAAGAATTCAAATAATTTGTTAGTGAAAAGTGCATACAAATTATTAATCCTTGCTACCTGCCCGAAGCTTATTCATGATAGTTTACGCTTCAAAAGCAGGACCAACCTTGATGACTTTTTCCGCCTGCAATCAGCATAAGCTGCAATAGCAGCCCTTTCATCTGTAGCCATATGCGTCGTGCGTGTGACGAAAAAAGGACGGCCAGCCGAGGATTTCTCTTCCTACGGCTGCCTCCAGCATCATTAAGACGTGGAAAACGGTATGGATTGAGAAGGGAAAACACGATTGTAATTGCGTAAATTCTCAACACTTTTCCACCGGGTCGCTGTGTGGTTGATTGGTGCTGCTGCAGAGCATGAACCGATTACGCAGAAACTAATTTGCATAGATCACGCAGCGCCTTCCTTCGGTGATAGAGAAAAACCCCTTTCGCCATCCCCTAGCTAGAGCCTAGCGCGCTTTCAACGCCGCATGGAGTACGCAATCGAAATTGGTTTCCGTTCATCTCGATTTGGATATTCCCGCTGGGCGAGGCTCATTCATATTCAAATCGATAGCGATAGCGAGAATCTCTCTTTCACTCTCGGTGCGATCTGGAAAAAATATAAGCGCGAAGAATCCAGTTCAATGAGAAGCACTAAATAGACTGGTTTCACGTGCAATCCTCACTTAACTCTTTTTGTTCGGGCAGACAAATGATTTCAGCCGCCGCAGGTCTTCGAAGGTACCTACGTCACTTACCGCGAAGATTGAATTTCCACGCTCAGCACAGCACTGTCAACGAGTTTTAATCACATTGGTTATTTCGATTACGAGCAGAAGGGTTCCGTTCCGCTATCTGTCTGTCTGAATGATATCCGAATATCTGGCCCTTTGTTATTGCTGTTCGAATGCGGTCGAATGTTTATACATTGTGCCGTGCCAGCAGTGGGGGGGAATCGTATCCTTTGCCATCATTGATCACCGGTATAGATAGGTTTTTTTACTGTCGTGAAAATAGAGATTAATTGCTTTGCAGTTCATAAATCATGCTTATGTTACGTGTTTCTAAAATTGGTTCATAAATCAAATGTTTTAAATAGAAGAGCAATACGGGTTAACTGTTGGAATGCATTGATTGAACGTTTGCGCAGAATGTTACTTGTTACCGGGCATCCAATCAATTCGATGTGATAACGGCACAATTATGTTATTAGGGTCTTCGACATTGCCTCTTTTTATGTAAGTTTGATATTTCAAACATCTATGTAATTTAGTACGAAATACTGAAATGCCATAGTTCATATTTAACTACACTGAAGTAGATTACAAGTACCGTAAGCGAGCCTAATGCTTCATTTTGCTCACTTTCTCGTTTGTTTGAAATGCCATGCTGTAAGTGCTTACACTTTATTTTATCTGTAATGGTTTCTATTCCTCATCTGTAAAATTGTACACTAAGGGTGAACTATATACAAATTATTATGTTCATTATGACAGTATGACAGCGTTGAAAAAAATCTCAAGATTTTTTACTCACACATTAACTCTACTGGAACTAAAATCGAAAACAACGACAATGCGTCCATGATCATCAAATGCTGCGGGAATTGGTTGCGCAGCTTGAGGCCTTAAACGCTGTAGGTAATAATTCCTTTTTGTGACCCCAAATCCATAATTTGGACATGGTGCGTAAAAGGTATTTCGTTTCGGTAAATTTCGAATTTAATATATGACTAATCAGACACAGACCGGCAAACAATTAGGCAATTTTTTTTATAAATATTCTCATTCGATGACTATCGTCTGGTATAGTAACCAGAAAGACAAACATTCCCACGATTATTCACCACAACGATACAGAATGAATATCGCGAGCTTGTAGATGATGAAATTAGTCAAACAAAACTTGTAATACCTACTTGCTGTCATTGAAAGTACAGCTTCATTAGGATTGCTTGTCAATGATGAAAACAAGAGCATAAAATCCACAAATTTTAATTTTTCACAAAGATGAAATCCTAATGTTTAAAATTTACAAACTCTGTCCAAATCTGTCTTATTTTTCTTTAATCACCATTCGAAGGCTGTACGTCGCAGCGCATCGTTTCTGAGGCATATCATTTAAAACAAACTGTATCTTTTAAATGTCAAATGGTTAAACCGCAAACCAACAGACATTACACTCACTTTTCTATTCTACGCATGCTCTCTATACAGTCAGTTTTCGTTGGAAATGTCTCCGTATTTGTCGAAGCGGCGCTTTTTAATGAAAAGAGGGACGACCGTTCGCAAAATACTTGTATGTCCGAGGGATACTTGCTTACTTACGTGGTTTGCCGTCCTAAGACAAAGCCTATTGAACAAGATATCCCGAGTACTCTCCCCCAGATCTCGTTCCATCTGGTCAAACCATCTCGCTCGCTGCGCTCCTGGTCGTCTTGTTACTACCGGCTTTGCTGCAGGTTCTCCGCCTGGGCGCCATTCAGTTGTTCATCGAAGTGCTGCTTCCACCTACCGGTCACCTCATGATCGTCTGTCAAAATACTGCCATTCTTATCCCGACACATTTCGACTCGTGGCACAAAGCCTTTACGGGATCCGTTTAGTTTCCACGCACCACCTGTTCATCGATTTCAAAGCCGCATATGATAGCGTAAACCGACAAGAGCTATGGAAAATTTTGGACGAAAACGGCTTTCCGGGTAAGCTTACTAGACTTATCATGGCGACGATGGATGGGATCCAGTGCTGTGTGAGAATCTCGGGTGGATTGTCGGACCCATTCGAATCTCGCAGGGGACTTCGACAAGGAGATGGTCTTTCCTGCCTGCTATTTAACATTGCGCTTGAAGGTGTTATAAGGCGAGCGGCGATCGAAATGCGGGGCACGATTTTCAATAAATCCAGTCAATTTATCTGCTTTGCTGACGACGTGGATGCTGTCGGCAGAACATTTGAGGCGGTGGAAGATCAGTACACCAGACTGAAACGCGAAGCAGAGAAGATTGGATTGCAGATAAATACGTCTAAAACGAAGTATATGCTGGCGGGCGGGACCGACCGCGACAGGGCTCGCTTGGGCAGCACCGTGGTAATCGACGGGGATGAGTTCGAGGTAGTCGACGAGTTCGTATACCTTGGCTCGCTGGCAACAGAGGACAACAATACCAGCCGTGAGATTAAAAGACGTATTATCAGCGGAAGTCGGGCCTACTACGGACTCCACAAAGACTTGCGGTCGAACAATCTGAGCCCCCGTACAAAGTGCACACTGTACAAAACGCTAATTAGACCGGTTGTCCTCTACGGGCACGAAACGTGGACATTGCTAGAAGAGGACCTACGAGCACTCGGAGTTTTCGAACGGCGGGTGCTAAGAACCATCTTTGGCGGAGTGCAAGAGAACGGTGTATAGAGACGAAGAATGAACCACGAGCTCGCGCTTCTCTACGGCGAACCAAGTATTCAGAAAGTGGTTAAAGCTGGACGGATACGTTGGGCAGGACATGTTGCTAGAATGCCGGACAACTATCCTGCAAAAACGGTTTTCGCATCAAATCCGGTAGGAACAAGACGAAGAGGGGCAGAGCGAGCGAGGTGGCAAGACCAGGTGGAGCGAGATCTGGCGAGCACTGGGTGCCCGCGGAACTGGAGATCAGTTGCCATGGACCGAAACAGATGGAGAAATTATACTGCGCAGGCCTTGTCATAAGACGTTAGGCCAATTAATTAAGTAAGTAAGTTAGTTTCTGGTAGAACTTTCGCGTTTCCTGAGATCGATGCAGCCGATCCAACCTGCTCTTCCAGGTTGCGCTTTTTCCCGGAAGATTAGGCATCGCTCCGTCATCTTCTGTTCGTGTCTTTCCACATTCTGACATGTGGCACTGCGCATCTTGGCCGCCCGCGCTGCGTTCTCCTCATACATCACCCAACTACAATCATCTTCAAAACAATCGTCCCGCTGATTCCGTGCCACGTGCCCGATAGAGTTCTCCGCTACACTGCTGATGGCTGTTTTGATGGTGTTCCACCAGTCCTCGAGAGGGGTTTCGTCCAGCTCGTCCTCTTCTGGCTGCGCAACTTCGAGTGAATGTGTGTAGTTCGCAGCGACGTCTGGCTGCTTCAGTCGCATGAGATTTAACCGAGGCTGGCGTCGGTACCGAATGTTATTCACAGCAGAGAGTTTTGAGCGCATCTTAACCATCAGTAGGTAGTGATCCAAGTCAACGTTAGCGCTTAGATAGAATCTGACGTCGATAATGTCTAAGAAGTGCCGACAGTCGATCGAAACGTGACTTTGTCTGATTTGGTGACCTCCTTGTGTAGTGTACAAGTGTAGGAGTCTTTGCTAGAAGAAGATACTAAGTACAGCCATGTTCTTAGAAACGGTAAAGTTGATAAGTCTTAGGTTCATTTCATAGGTCGGCTGATGTGCGCTAAATCCCTTGTTTGTGTTCCGGCCGACATTGAAATCCCTGAGAACGTTCTTGATATCATGTTTTGGGCAGCGATCGTAAGCACTCTCCAATTGTGCGCAATTCATCCTTATCGTCATCTTCTGAGATGAGGGCTGTGTACGTTGATTATGCTAGGTTGAAGAACCGGCACTTGATTTTCAACCTGCACATTCGCGGATTGTTTGGCCACCACAATCACATATTTCCGCATCTCGCCCATCGCAGCTCTGATAGATGGTATGTCCATCTCTGAACGAACGTAGCAAGGCCCCATTGCATCAACCCCATTGTTTCACCTCAAGATTTTTGGTTTCGTGCACTATCAGGCCTTGGGCAGAGTCCAAGACTCCCTTCCGAACAAGAAAGTTCGTATCGTCTGCCAGCTTGCGAAACAACCATTCCACCGGAGTTGGTCACCCGATCTTTTCTTTGGTTACTCACATTCCAGTTGGTACCACGTAAAGGTAGGGGTTCGGTTGCTTTTATTTCGACTTATCCGTTGAGTGTGTGGGTTCATACAACCCCCTTGTCACTTCGTACTGCCTCTACCCTTCACCTAGGGCCTGGGCTGCCCAATCAGCCCATTACTGACCCTAGCCGAACTATGTCAGGCCCTGTCGTTGCAAACGTTCTAGCCGTTGCAACTCCGTTATCACATCCGTTGCCGCCCTATCGAAGGCGCCCCATGCGCGCTGCTCAGCGCACATTCTCTGCACGATGTAGTCGGCGTTGGAGTCTTCCCCAACGACCGCAAACATCACCCACCGACTGGTCGTGAAACGCGGGCAGTGAAACATCACATGCTCCGCCGTTTCCTCGGCTACCGTGCAAACGGGGCAAAAGGGTGAGCCTACCCGCCTACGCGTATGTAGATACTTCTTAAAGCATCCATGTCCCGACAGAAACTGGGTAAGGAAAAAGTTTTCCTCACCATGTCCTCTACCGATCCAGGACGATATGTTCTGGATTAGCCTATGGGTCCACCTACCATGGTCGGTGCGATCCCATTCCGTCTGCCAACGCCTAATAGAGTCCCTAGCGCCCCTGACGTTCCTCTGCCTATGGCAATCGATATCCTCACCTAGGAGTATGCATATGGGAATCATGGCTGCAATAACCCCAATCGCATCTAACGATATGGTACGGTAGTCGCACGCAACGCGCAATGCTAACAGCCTGAACACCTTGTTCAGACATGCCTGATTGCGCTTACTCTCCAAAGCCGGGGCCCACGCCGGTGCACCGTATCGTAGCACCGACATGGCAACGCTGGCCATCAGGCGTCTCTTACTGCTGCTAGGACCGTAGCCGTTCGGCATGATCTTGGACAACGCAGTAACCGCCGTTGACGCTTTGCCACAAGCATAATCCACATGGCTGGTGAAGTTCAGCCTGTTGTCTGTCATGACACCCAGGTACTTCACACTTCGTTTGGAGACAATCACCTGTCCCCCAACGATTATTTTGGTCTCTAGGGCCGACTTGCGGTTACTGACCATCACCGCTTCCGTCTTATGGTGGGCCAATCGTAGATTGACGCCCGCCTTCCAACCCTCTATTATGCTTATGGCGTCTGATGCCGGCATTTCCACCTCCTCTAGAAACTCGCCTTCCACTGTAAGGACGATATCATCGGCGAAACCTGTGATCTTGACCCCAGTGGGCAGTTCGAGCCTCAGCACCCCATCGTACATGGCATTCCAAAGCGTGGGGCCGAGAATCAAACCCTGTGGAACACCCGCTGTCACTTTGTACCTCTTCGCCCCATCCGCCGTGTCGTACACTAGCGTCCGGTTCTCGAAGTAACTCTTAAGCAACCTGCATAGATGATTCGGTACCCTCATCCGGGGCCGCCTCCGCGTGTTCGTTGGTAGAGGCGCGATCCAAGGTCTACTGCCTCTTGGCCACCAGCATTGGTCCATGGCTGGGCGTAGCCGCCTTGCGCTTGGCAAGCGGCGTACGCGCCTCACTAGGCATGGTCACAGCCTTAGCGGCTATGGCCCGAGCTTCGGCGATTTCGCATCGCTGCAGAAGCTCCTACCTCTCCACCTCGGCAGCTATGACGGTAGAGCGGAGGCTCACCGCCAGCTTTTTAATGTAAAGGTGGACATTTGACCTTGAGTTGAAGAACGAGTACAACTCGTCCACCAACCTTTTGGCATCCTCCAGCTTGCTACTGGCTGGAGGAAGCCCAACTCCCGTCTCAAGAGGATGCACCACGTCCTCCGTTGACATTTTCCTACCGCTGTCGCCCGCCCTCTTGGCTGAGCTAGCAGCGGTAGCCACCGGCGTTCTAACTGGGGTGTTAGACTTTGGCGGAGTCAACTTCCTTTTCGGTATCGCCCCCGTTTTCGGGGGGCTTCCTTGTTTGGGCTGTGCCCCCGATTTCGGGTTGCGCTCCCGTTTACGGGGGCTACCTGTCTTTGCTGGCGGTGATCTCGTCAGCTTGCTGCTTTTGGCAAAGTTATCATCTTTGCCTCCAGAAGCACCCGCATTCGTGTCCTCGGTAGAAATTGAAAAATTTATCCATACTTATGGGTCCCAACTCTAGGCCGCTATATCCACTCGTAATTGTGTAGTCACCTTAACGATCCCATGGTGATCTATGCAAGCAGGGAGGCCATGGCTAGGGACACTCCCCCCTACCCTTCATGGGGCCAGGGATGTCAGCATCCGATCAGCGTTAGTCAGGAATGTATCATCTGAGCCTACACCACAGCACTTTGACGTGAGTGACGAGCTTTGAACGTACCTAGAGTCCAGCCACGGTTTTAACGCGACGGAAGGCCGCTGTACCATTAGCCTACTCGCCGTTTCGGGAAGGTACCACCCTTCCTTACCTATGGTAGTAGAATAACACAGTCGTCAGCCCTATAGCGCCGAATCCAAACGTTTTTCCCGCCCGTCCAGTACACCATAATTAGGATCTTCCTGGAACCGATCCTAATGTGCCCATGGCACTCCTGACCCGGCTTTTTTTGCTTAAAGTCCTGAGCTCTAACAGGATACTACGGCGTCCGCAGCTGGCTTATAGGAGTTGAGCCCCGCTCGCCTCTTTACACCACTGCGCCACGCTACCCGCAAGCACAACGTGCCCCCCTTTCCCTGTTAGCACGCAACTGAGGGTGTAACCAGAGACTGGTATTTGGTCGACCCTAAGCCCAGTTGCGTCCCGGCCGGCACCGCGTGGAGGTAGGGATAAGAGTTCCCGCTCCCATCGTATTGGGGTCGCGCAAAGTCGAATGCGGCTTTGTTCGGCACCATAACCTCGCTGGATTAGGGCCTTAACCGGCCAGGGGTTCGGTAGCTGGAGGACATCACATGTCACATGTCACTAGCCAGGTAACCAATAAGCATTAATATAACCATTTATTGGAGTTTCATAGCTGTAGTAAATTAGCTTCCAAATTTCTATTCAAATTCTTCTTGTCAATAATCAGCTGCAAATAAGTATTGTCATCACTATAAGGCCAGTTTAAAGTACCATTTAAGGTAACCTAAATGTTTATTGGCGTTCGAATAACATTGGTAATGCCTATTGTAGTGTACCAAGGTAAAGAAATTCGTGGACTTCAAAAGTATCTCCATCTATGATCACC
The DNA here is from genome assembly GCF_943734655.1 of Sabethes cyaneus. Classification (NCBI taxonomy): domain Eukaryota; kingdom Metazoa; phylum Arthropoda; class Insecta; order Diptera; family Culicidae; genus Sabethes; species Sabethes cyaneus. The sequence goes on along the minus strand of NC_071354.1, from coordinate 97,624,615 downwards.
TCTAGGCGGCTACCACGGTCTCTGCCCAATTCTCGCAGACTTCTTCTTAAGACTTCTGAAAGTCTCTTCTGCTACTCTGCTACGATTAGCGCCAGAAAAGTGTCGCCAATGGTCCTAATTATATAAATGTTAAAAATTAGTATTACGTACATACATGCTTGCCAATAAATCGTACCAATACGGACCATTGTGTCGCGCATAAGTAGAAATAGACGCTTTTGGAGACATTCCCATAAGTATATCTGCCCATTGTCCGTCCTAGTTGTTACGAATGGAATGCCCAGTTTTCTATAAGAGACAATTGTTTGCCAAATCATGTATATTTTGGCATACTTTGACATCTTCGGCTTTCTAACGTCGAACTTATGAGAAGCAGTGATGAACTGGAGCCCGGAAGCTGACGGAAGTCTCCTTTAACGTTGGTCTTATCATCCATAACGAGGCAACGCGGTTTCGTCGAAATCTGGGATAGTATTTCTGTGCACATTCAGCCATTCAACGCAATTTTTGGACTTTGTACGTGCAAGCTCCTCACATCTTTCACGTTGTGCATAGATGGTTTGCTTAAATTCAATTTCGTCGCCACATTCTCTAACTGAACTATTTGAATTCATCACTCTTGACAGCTTGAACTACTCGCTATTGTGATTCTTTTCACTGTACGGAAATCAGTTTTGGACACTTTTTTCCTTCCGACAGTTAAACGTAAGCTGACACAACAACCAATGACACGACTTACCGAGCTTCCTGCTGATTGCATGATGAGAGAGGACCGGATTTTCTTCTGACTCGATCTTTGCCATGTTTTCATGTAACCTGAAAACGTTTTCTACTGTCAGGACAGGCGCTTCCCTTAAGCAAAACAAGCAGTTGCTTGGAGCGCCACTTTGAGGGGGCGCCTTTCCGGTTACTTGAAAGAGACTGGTATATTAGATAATTAAGTTATCAATAAAATAACGATTGTCAATAAATAACGGCTAACATAATTTTAGATTTTTTGGTACAGATTCCCCTCCTTCTCTTTGACTCACGCGATCTAGTTTCTGGAAGGAGATTCTTAAATACCCCTGGTACGTGCAAGTGATGTTGTTTGCCGACCGATTCCTTTTTGGCGCTTCATACAGGAGCTGGCAAACGTGACCAATCGTTATGTTTATACAATTCTCCTTGTCAAAATAGGCCCATTGCTATGAACAGTTGTTCTGCTAAGATAGGTGGTAGTCCTCATACATACATACATACATACATACATACATACATACATACATACATACATACATACATACATACATACAGATCCCTCCTCCTCCTCCTCCTTTAGCAACATAAAGCCGGGCTCGCTTACTTACTTACTAAGTTGGCCTGTCGTCCTAAAATAATGCCTATTAAACAAAATTTCTCCAGTTTACTCGGTTGTGGGTTACTGCCCTCCAATTCCTTGGGCACCGCGTACTTTCCGCAAAATCTTGCTTCACCTGGTCTAACCATCTTGCTCGTTGCGCTCCTAATCGTCTTGTTCCTACAGGATATGAAGCGAACACCTTATTTGCAAGGTAGTTGTCCGGCATTCTTGCAACATGCCCTGCCACATGCCCATCGTATCTATCCAGCTTTAGTCACCTTTTGAATGCTGGGTTCACCATAGTTCATTCTCCACCTCCATACTTCGTTCTGCTGAATACGCCGCCGAAGATCGTTCTTAGCACTCGTTTCTCGAAAACTCCGAGCACTCGCAGGTCCTCCTGAAGCATTAGCCACGTTTCACGCCCGCAAAGAACAACCGATCTAATAAGCGTCTTGCATCAGGATGCACTTTGTACGGGGGCTTAGCCGGTTCGTCCGCAATTGATTGTGAAGCCCATAGTAAGCACAACTTCCGCTGATAATACGCCGTCGAATCTGACGGCGGGTGTCATTGTCTGCCGTTACCAGTAAGCCGAGGTAGACAAATTCATCGACTACCTCTAACTCATCGTCGTCGATCTTTACATTACTGCAAAAGCTAAAAAAATATTCAGAACATAAAAAGTTACAGCCATTTGGAAATGATGCAATTTAATTCTGGATACTCTTTAATACCACAAACGCTACCCCCACATTTTTATCGTGAGGTGACACATATCATCCTCAGCGGTTGAAATTAAAGTCAGTCGGTAAACTATGTTCAATCATAATCTGCTATAACTCATTTCGCTTTACTGAGTCGTACGCTGCTTTGAAGTCTATAAACAGATGGTGAGCCTGTAAAAAAAATTCTCGAAATTTGGCGAGCATCTACTACAAGCTGTGTGCTTCATTGTGATTTTCACCAACATAAGATTCCTCTATGGAACCCAGTCTGTTGAACAAGTTGTGGGGGAGAATTTTGCATGCAGAATTGAGGAAGGCGATTCCACGATAATTGCTGCAATCGAGTCGGTGGTGCTTATCGTAAATCAAGCTAATGATAATGCTACGCGCGTGACATAAGTCTTCCCGGCGAAGGTTTTAAGTTTCTCAACCTTTCCCATCTCCTGCTAGTTGCCTTACTACTGCGAAGGTCTCTGTATCTGGAGAGAAAAGACTTTCGCTACAATTAGGATCTAAGCTTCGATGGATTACACAAAGACCTGATTAAAATTTAGCTAGTGTCCTCACCACCTATGCGGAGGTCTGTACGTCTCAAACAAAGATCAAAGAAATACTCCCGCAAGTGCTACGAGAGGTTCGACTTATTGACTAAAACACACTTTTGAGACTAACCAAACAACTCGATTTTATTTAATCCGATATTTCATATATGCTAATTTTTTGCCTGTCTACAAATTCACAATCTACTGATCGATATTTATATACTGTGGCGCGCAGCCCAGCTGATTCAAGAATACTGATTTTAAAACGAGCTGCCAATAGTAAGAATTATGAAAATTATTCGTCTGTGCAAAAATAATCGTTAGGTGCTCACAATCAGCCAATTATTTCGGTTAAACCTAAAGGGTAGAAACTACTATCGTATAACGATAAATGGCAAAGTAGACATTGATCTCGTAACCACTCATGAAATATGCAAAAAAGGGTACCCAAATATGATGAGGGCTGAGATTGCTTTGAAGACCATTGTAAAAAATTCCGAACCGATAATTAAATAAAATATCTAGCCCTTTTTCCATTGGTGGGGTGCGTGCTACCAATGCGATTATTGCAAATTGCACAACTCAATTTAGGTACTTCATTGATGTGCGAAACAGGAAATCGTTTCTGGATGGATTTGCACCGACGAGGATTACCCCTTTGATTGGAAAAGCTGGCATTGCATTGTCAGAAGTGCATTCATTAAATTATTTGCTAATCTGCAAACCAGTTTCAATAATGAAACCGGCACTAAACCTATTATGTCATGCTGAGTCTGAGCTACCTTTGTCATTTCGCGATCGATATATGACAGATGGGCCATGCAGAGTGCGCAGATCTTTTGCAAATGAAGAGTTGGCAGTCATAATTGCTCATGATATTTTTGATATATAAGAAAAGGTTAACTTTGAAAAAGTATTAGGAGTAGCAAAATTGATGCCAATTGTTGCTTCGCAACCTCATACAAGGTTGTGTAACGGGGTGTAAAATTTCTAATAACAACCATAATCGGCATAAGTTATTTCTAAAATCACTATAAATTGCTACAATGAACCACCTACTTTAACACTTTAGGATTGATGTTTATTACAACCAAAAGTTAGCTGCTCTCACGTTCTAGTTCCTACTGGCCTTACTTTTGATTTGTGCTAGGCATAGCCTTGAAAAAAAAACGTCCAAGCGATAGATACGGACTGTAGACTATACGGATCATATGATTTATAATCCTCATTGGGGTGGCTACCCTCGTTACTCGCCGTGTCGCCAGCCAAATTTGATCGTTAGAGCAGTAACGGTTAATTCGTTTGCATGAAATCTAAATAGAAGTGAACTTTTTATATCCTGCAAATGATAAATATAATTTGTAAGGGCCTGTTAAAAGTAAAAGCAGCGAAACTGCCAGGTTGAATTGGGATTAAAATGTGAATTAGTGGCTCACTGATCGTTGAGCATCTGTTTCATTGTTTTGCGCGATGTCTATAGTTGTTTGAAGAAACTGGTTCACAATATTTTTCTAAGCATTTTTTTAGTGTTCAAATGACAAACAGCCAACAGAAGAATTGAATGCAACCGGAGGAGAAATAATGTTATTGGAGAAAAAACATGTGAAAAAGTAATCCGTAAAACAAACAAAAACAGATTAAATGTAGTAATGGTTAACGAGCACAATGACAGTGTTGTATTTTTATGCGAAACTAAAAACAATAACGAAATTGATTAGGAATTTGTTGCAGCCTGTATTGAAATATTTATACAAACAGTTAAAAAGGTAAGCTAGTGTCAACACGTCCAAAAAAATTAGACTTTTGTATCTGTCTATCTGTATCTGTTAGACATTAAATTGTTTGTTTGATACGATAATTTGGTTAAACATCATCGCAAGATGCAGATCCTACAAAATCTAATATTCCCAATATGCCGTCAGGGTTAAGTTTCAAACGGTCAGATCGTGAGCCTTCAGCTTGACGTTCTACAACGAGCAAGCGTGCTTGTGCATGCTTTAAATAAGTGTGTGAATCATTAATTTATGCATGTCTCTATACACCTTCACCTCCATAAGTACGATCAACAGAAAAATCCTGCATAGCAGAAATAAGTATGAAAAATAAAAATAAAACGACAACAAAGTGTAGGAAACTGCACAACAGCAGCACAGCATAAAACCAATCAACATAACATGGCCAGCATAAAGAGCGAATCGAACTGGAGCCGCAGCCACAACTGTCTAACGAAGAATGTATGAGAAACACACTACGGCTCTCCGTCGTAGAATATGTTGATTATTTGAAATACAGCTGTTGCTGCTGTGTCTCTTACGTATGAGCAATGGATTGGTGTAGTGTTCGTAATCAGTTGGGCTTGGGCTTTCGTTACGTTTATAGTATGCATACGCCAGCGTCGTCAGACTCAGAATACATATAGTGAAAAAGCACGAATTTGATTGCATTGGGTCAGTGTCGTTCCCGCATATTTTCGTACATGAATCAGCGAAGTGAGGGGTTGTTAGATGGTTATTCAATGTTTTAAAAATAAATAAATAATTTATTTTAAAGGTTTAACTTCCCAGCTTGACTAACAACCAAGCAAACTTACAGTGACTGCATTTGCATAAAACGATATGTTGTTCTGTCATTTGATCAACAAGCCAGTCGTCGCATATTCTAATCTCGAATGGAATAGGCTGTAAGAGTCAATAGGGTCGTACCACTAACTCAGCAATTGTCGTATCACAACTGACTGCAAAGTCTGTTGAATGAAAAATAGAAGGTTAAATTTCGGAAGCGGGATGTAGTACCTAAACTTTGCTTTACTATGTTGTACAAACAAAAAGAAAATTCTCTCCGAAACAGAAAGCTATATCAAGAATTTTCGAAGAAACAAAAACCACTCCGATCAAAACCCATCTTTATAAAATCACTTGTAAAACATCGTGACGTATAAGAAATGAAAGCTTTCAAACAAGGGTAAGTCACTTAGAACACTCTATGCACCTTATTCGTACCAATTTTGTTCAGGGTGTGTCTTATTGTGCCGATCATGTTAAACTTAAGCTCATTATTGTTCAGTTCGATAATGTCTAAGATAGTCAGAGCTGCCAGATTCCGATATTAGAAAATTTGGGTGTCGAAAAGGTGCCACAGTGTGCAATAAATGTACCCCAATTGTGGATAAGCGAGGTGAACTGTGTAAGACATCGTTCCCTACACTCAAAATATTCTGCACATAACTAATAGTAAATTTCCATATGAAATTCCATATGATTATCATGAGCCGCATATAAACACAATCCTCCCAGAAATACACATAAAAGTTATACGCGTATGAATAGTATGTGCAATTATACACATTAAAATTATACGCATATGAATAATATGTGCAAATTTTTCGCGTGCACATAAATGATAACTGTTTGGCACATAAAAATCATTTACTGGGCACATTGCAAAAATCTATATGTGGGACACATAGAAACTATACGAAAAGTTTTCTCAGTGTAGATGGTGCGTAGCACAATGTTCTCAGCGACTTTCTCTTTGCTTTCAAACTTAGTTCTCGCGTGGCAAATTGTGAAAACTTTTTTCAAACAGTATGTAACAGAATATATTATTATCAATGTTTAACTTGTAAACGATTCATCTCATGAATTGAAAGATTTTTCTGAAATTAACTGCGGAAAACTGAATGTGCATTTCTGTGATAGGATTACCGGATAAATAGATGTATCGGGCTGAGTCGGTACATAAATTTTGGCTCTCTGGGCTTCCCTAAATTCTGCGTTTTTTGATCAATTCGAACACTTTTGTCATTAGTGCAACAACAGTAAAAAGTAGTTTCATCATTAGCTTTCATGTCCGAAGTGAAGCAGGTTATAAAAATTCCAATCATTGTTTGGTTTTCAGTTTTACCTACTTCCCATTTTGACAGTTTTTTGGCATAATTCATCGCATTCGAAAGAGTAGGAAATTCACAATTGTTCATGTGTGGACCTTAGAACAGCTTGTAAAAATCCGTTGTTACCGGAAATTTAATTGCCCTATATGGTGTAATTAGCAGTAACAGGATATGAAATGGAAAAATTACTGGTCTAACAAACCAGTCGTCTTATGTTCGAATCTCGACTGGGCCGAGCCGCTAAAGAGTTAATAGGATCTTTGCACTAGCCCCGTAATTTTCCTGTACTCTAATAATCGGCTGCGAAGTCTGTCGATAAAGAAGGATCAAGTTCTTAAGGCCGTTTATACCCATGACTTTGCTTTGCTTTTACTTAGAAGAGCGTCAAATATAGCTCACACTCTCTCAAGGCCCTACCTAGTGGCACTTCGCAGATCTAAGTCAAACCATGACGATCGATAGCCATACCTGAAAATGCTTCAGGTACATGTACATATTGGAGCAGCTTAAGCGAACTTGAGCGTCTGTTCCGCACACCGAAAATAATTTTCGCGTCGAAATTATATAAAAAGTTAGGTTAATATTTTGCATCCGACTTTTCCTGTACTATTTATGTGAATTCAAGGTAGTTCGCAGACATACCTGTGGATTAATGATAACGGGTCATAAATGTTGCCGCGGCCAGAGGTATGGCCACCTGTAAAACCTACTTTCTAAGTTTGTACATTTGGAAACACACTGGTAGGCATTCAAATGGAGATTAGCTCGCAGATCGAACATGTCTTGATTCGTTGACATGTCGACACTTTTCGGATGTCATCGATGTATGGTCTTTTCGGGGAGCAAATATCGAAAGCTTGATCAACGAGGGTTAAGAACCCACCGTCTATAAAAACCGTCTTGTTAGCCAGACAACGCCCGATGGTGGTACCAAGACTGATATGGCCACACGGATCAAGAAGGCCAGGGGTGCCTTTGCAGGTCTGCGAAACATTTGACGCTCAAACCAGATCACTCTACGTACGAAAACCCGAATCTTTAATTCAAACGTTAAATCCGTTCTGCTGTATGCCTGCGAAACGTGGTGCGTCTCAGCGGAGACAACACAAAAACTGCAGGTATTCATTAACCGGTGCCTGCGATACATCATTCGTGCCTGGTGGCCTGATAACTGGATATCCAATGAGGAACTCCATCGTCGGTGTCATCAACGGCCGATAGCCACAGAAATTCAAGTGGAAGTGGATCGGACACACCTTGAGGAAAGGAGCGAACGAGGTTTGCTGAGAAGCACTCGACTGGAATCCACAAGGACAGCGTAGGAGAGGCAGACCCAGAGGCTAATGGCGACGGAGCTTAGCCAACGACATCCGGACTGTAGACGAGGTCTAATTCGAAAACCGGGACCACAGGACCATTAGCAGTATCTGGGAGGCAGAAAAAATGGTGGAGGAGTGTTTGGTTGGCATCATTTGCCCTATTGTTCCGGGCTACTTGGTGGTGGTAGGGCCAAAAATGCGAATAGAGTGAGAAGTCAACGATACCTACACTCACGCGACAGAGTATAAGAAGCATAGCATTCAACACTCACTCGCTTACGCAGGCGTTAAAGGAATAGCCGTCGTTGCTGTGCGCAGATGCAGACATTCTGCTACATACACACTCGCAGCACGGTATCAGCAGCTCGTGCTGCAACCACGAACGAGAGCAACGACTATAGCTGTTAACTAGAGACACACTCGCAAAAACTCGTCGCAGTGCATGATAAGAATACGTTAGAACTAGTACGCGTGTATGAGAAAATTAGACCACACGTGTGTGGAAGCTTCACAACACTGGACACCACACTGTACTCACCAGCTTTACATGATCGCTTTCCTCCGCTTTCAGTCTAAAGCAGATGGCCTTCGCTATGGCAAATTTTCTGGCTTTAGTATCAAAGTCATCTGCGTAGCCAAGGAATTTGTTACCATTACTATAAATCAAATTCCTCGTTTTGATACCTGCTTGTCGCATCACTTTAAGAGCGATGTTAAAAATCATGCAGGATAAGTTGTCAGCAGCACCTTCGCCGAGTCTCGAAGAGACTCGATTCTATGGATTCTAACAGGCTCTCCCAGCCGAGATTCGAACATACAACGTACCTCAATACCAACTGCGAGGCCGAAATTTCAACATTTCTCTTCTATTACAGTAGGATTTCGGATTTGGCATCAAACGCGTGTCGTTTACAAAATCCACCAAGAGCTATCCGTGCGGTGCAAGTAAAATAATATGTGTTGCCAAAAACGGATACTTTTGTTGCCAAAATCGAGGCATGCCAAAATCGAGGTAGTTTTTTCAGATTTCAATGCTTTTTGCAAGTCTTTCAAATCTTTTTGGCAATCCTTTCTGCCATTCCTAGAAAAATAATTAAATCGTCATTGTATAGTCAACTGACGTTTCCTCACGGGGAAGATTGCTCACAGGGAAAATTAAATACTATTCCAGCCTCACAGAGCTGTTATTCCCTCTCAGGGGGCATAAAGTTAATTATCGTAGCTTCACGGAGCTAAACTAGCCTCACAGAGCTGTTATTCCCTCTCAGGGGCATAAAGTTAATTTTCGTGGCTTCACGGAGCTAAACTCCCTCGCAGGGGATCATTATCTAGTAGTTTTGCAGAACTACAAATCCCTGTCAGGGGAGTTTTCTTACATTTTTTTACGGAAAAATGATGTCCTTCATAGGGGACTACAGCAATATATTTAAATACTCACTTTTTGGGAGCATCCGAATTTGCGCCATTGTAGTGATTTTCCATTTTCACGCAGCTTTTTAAACTTGCGTCCGTCTGCTACCAATTATCGTCAGAAAGAGGAAGAATTCACATTCGTTTTTTCTCATGTTGAAAATTAGCTTGCTTTGTTTTTTAACACGCCAAATTTTTTTTTTATTCTTAAGATGTTTTAACACATTACACTTTATACTCTACACGAACCATGCCAAATTCGAACTCCCACTGTATTGCAATTTGATTTTTTTTAATATTTTTTTGAAAACGATGGTTCTACAATTGATGAAGGGACGGTAGGGGAAAGAAATGAAATTTTTTTGGAGAAGGAGGGGAAGAGCGGAAAGGAAGGGGGGGTATTGGCAGCTATGCTTGACAAGTAGTCATTTTAACTCCTACCTTTTGTCCAATGCTGGAAGGTACATGAGTCGAACCAAGCTGTAATCTGAGATTATAACCGGATCCGGTTATACCAGGTAGAACCATCGTTTTCAAAAAAAATATTAATATATATGTATGACCGCATTTCAAGGTCAAGACTAAAATCTTGAGATTAGTCTATTGATTTTTTTGTTTGATGAAGAATACTTATTTTCAACCAAAATAGCTTTTATCTGTATATAATTCTACGCTCAATTCTGTCCTTAGTACGCGACTACCAAACTGGCTTGTATGAGCGTCGCTCCAGTATGATTCAGATATATACCCTGCATCAATTATTAGTTTAGCTCCGGGAGTACAATTTGAAGACTCATCAGCTGTTGGTGGACTTTAAGGCAACGCACGATTCAGTCAAACGAAATTGGCTGTGCCAGATAATGCTAGGAAATGGTTTTCCGACAAAACTCGTTAAGCTGATTTGAAGGACGCTGGAAGGGTCAACATGAAGTATCGTCAGAATAGGTTAGACCTTAGCTGCTTTCGTGATGTTGGATGGACTGAAGCTCTGACATGACTCTCTAACCCCTGACATTCAACGTTGCCTTGATAGGTGCAATACAAAAAGCAAACGCGAAAGAAATGGGACTATCACCATGAAATCTCACATACTATACTTCTTGGTTTTGCGGATGCGGATGTCGGTATCATGGGATTCAAGCGTAAAGCGATGCATCGCGATGGAGGAGACCTTTAGATCTTTTGAATGTGAAGCAGCGAGATTGGGACTCCCCATTAACACCACCAAGCGAAATACATTATTACTGCCAGGGAACGGGGAAGTCCGAAGTAAAACAACGAATGGCAGCTGCAAATCGGGTTTTCTACAGTTTACATAGTCCCGTAGTTTGTAAATTTGCACAAAACTGGCGCTCTACAGAGCACTAACCCTCCGGGTGCCCCTTACGAACATGAACCATGGACGCTAAAGGAAGCTGATCAACGAGTGCTTAGGGTTTTTGATTCAAAAATTTTGCGATCTGCACTTAGTGGCAAAATGGAAAATCTTAGAAGCATGAGCCACGAGTTGTATCAAGTATACAAATATGCAAATATAGTGAAGGGAGTACAATACAATGTGGCAGGCTCCTTGCGCTGGGCGTTTGGTCAGAATGCTCAGCGAAAAAGTAGCTAAAACTATTTTCAGTAGAGAACCAGGAAAAGATCATAAGCCTTAGGGCAAACCCTGCACCCTGCATGGAACTAATTATACTCATAATATTACAACAAAATGAGCCAAAATATAAAAAGTTACAGCCATTTGAAAATTATGCAATTTGTTTCCGTATATCCTTTACTGTCTATATTGCAGTATATCAGACGCTTGTAAGATTCGTAATTTAAAAGAAAAAAGGATGATATCTAGCACTTTGGACCGGAAATCGACTATAGACGGTAGTAATAGGCAGCAAAAATATATAATTTGTGATTTATTTTATAAAAGTATTTCATTTGTTTTCTCAAATTTGTTTGAGTCCATTCGCCTATCCATCGGCTTTGCCCTCCTGTTATGGGCTATAGGGGCTACATACTACACTATTCGTCCCGAACGTACACACAAACCATTTCAAAACAAAACAGAAAACCGGTTCTGTCGCCTTTGCTCTTTGAGTTTTCGAGAGAGCAAGCGGAGAGCGAAATGAGACGGTAGGAACCATTTCACTCGCTCATCCGTCGTCCGCCTGCCAGACATGCTGCTAGAGACCAGACTAGTGACAGTCGAGCTGGAGAATGCGTTAGAAGCGTTTCGTCGTGCGTTTTGTTCCGCGTTTGTGTGGCTGCGAGTCACTCGTTTAGCTTTGTGTTAGTTTCAGTTAATTTCTTCTATGCTACGTGTGTAACAGTTGTACAATTATTATCAGTGATTGTTATTATTTTGGCTTGCAGCCTGTGGCTTTCTGCGATGCTAATTCGGAAGCACTGTTTTAAAGTTCGACAAGCTTGTGTTTAATCAGTTCATTGCGATTCTCTACGGTTTTGATGAAACAATCCAACGCGAGTGGCGGTTATCTGTTGTGTGAGTCGACTGGTGAAGAAACAAACGTGTGAAGGAATCCAATTATGTAGTGGCAAGCATAGATTTCTATGTTTGGTCGAAAAGGCCATTATTGAAAAAATGTAATGTGCTAATGAAAAGAAGTATTTTAATGCTTTTACACCAGCAATGGAAGCGCGCAATGTGAGCTAAGAAGTCTAGAGAATACGAGCGAAGCGAAGTATCAAAAGAATTCCAAGCAACTTGTGGATCCGGTTTTTCGTACCAATCAACTATCAGCTCACAGCATCAACAACAACAGCAACAACATCAGCAGCAGCAACTTCTGAGACTCTGGTTACTCGGCTGCTAAAGTTGGCATTGCGTGCGTTGATCACTCTTGGGTTGTTGTTTTTTTTATGGGCTGCACGTCGCATGATGTCTTGTCGACTCCCGATTCCGACATAAGCGATCGTCACTGACTGCCTGGCTGGTGGAGTGGTATGTTCACAAAAGCGAAATCCAAAGCAGCACCAGAACGAAGTGGAAAACACATCTATCTCTGTCGATAGGCTGGCATTCACCGCGTCTTTACGTACTCTAGATCCCTCCTGAACGTTTCCTCCCCCTCGACGAAAGTGGCCTCGGAACGGTTCTTTGCAGGGTACTAATTTTACCTCTTAGTTGTAGCTGGTAGTTGTAAAAAAATTTAATTCTTGAGCATGACGTAGAATGTGTACTTCCATTGATTGTATAAAAGAGTAATGCGATGGGAAAAAGTATATGTAGAAGAAAAAGAAGGTACGGCGCATAAGTAAAAACAACGTTAATGCTTTCGGCGCGCAATTAACGAGGGTACTCCGGTTCTTTGCAACCTCCAAAGCACCGTGTTGTTGTATCCGTTCGAAGGACCTACTTGTAACAAGAGAGATATTGATCGATTATGCCTCATTTTGAAAACCAATTCGTAAAGCATCATGAATTAAAATCATTTTCATGCTTTTGCGAAACACCTTTCTTGGATTTCCATTTTATAGTTCATTTTACGGATCTTGTTGGGTTAAAAGTTCGCTCGCTGCGCTTATCAAAACATCTGCATCTAAATTAGACACATTCTTCATTTGACGCGGCAACTGTGGTATGCGACGACGAGGACGGCAACATCGACATGCCCGTTCCGGCGAAACCCAACCAATTTGAATTGACTGATGTGGTGTGCGAGTATGCATAACTGCGACACACTGGCCCCGGACGCCGTTTGTGGACAACGGGGGAAGAGTGTTATTACCATTGTTAGGAGAAAAAAAAACTCCTTGCATTTGATTCAATGGCGTATAGAGCACCATCGTCACACCATGTGTTAGTTTCATTTTAAGGATCACTTCGGCTGAATGCTATCGAATGATTGCGATCTGGCTTATTTGCATCACTGCGGCGTGCTGTCGCGAGACTGGGGCTTTACGCGTTCGCAGCTGAATGATATGGGTGTAGGTATCAGGACGGGCGTATAGAGAGAGAGAGGAGCTCCGGCGTTCAGTGTCTGCTTCCGTTCGTTAAAAGGTGGTTGCTTGGTCTAGGCAGGAAGGAGGAAGAACCAGACTAGAGGAATACGCTTCTAATTGAGATTGAGTGTACGTTCAGTGAGTGTGGTTCAAATTGTTCAACGAACGAATGCGATTTTATCGATGGAGAGCAGAAATTTGCAAACGAAACTATGTAAACAGCGTGAAGGTGGGGTTTCTGCTACTGAAACCTTATGTGATGGATGTTGTTTTAACAGTGATAGAAACATTCGTTATTATTTGAAGATGGATTTCAACCGTAAACCTCTAAATAAAATAAAACTTCGTATGCTTGTGTATGTTGCTGATGATTAGTCAAAGTCATGGGAACGTCAATTTAAAAACAACAAAACGCTGTTTAATGTCATAAGCTGCTCTTAATTGGCATCTATATAATCTCAAATGACTGAGAACAGAGGATGTTGCTTTTATGCTTCTCACTCGCCGAACCACAATCACACGCGGCATTACTCGACTGAATCCTCCCAATGAATGTGGGGCCGTACAGTGACTCATCTTTCATTTCATCCTAACACATGAAGTTGGAATCCCATTCCAACCGACATGGCGTCACCATTTCCAGCTACCATTTGTGCTCATCAGCAAAAGATTTATGTTCATCAAAATATTCCCTTAGTCATTTGCCATCTAAAATCGATGGCATAGGGACAGAAGTTATCACTTTAAGAAACATAAGTGAGTTTCACGTGTTTAACCTGCTATTTTAACAAAATGCCCTCTGCTAGCGACAGGATCTATGTTCGAAATTAGAATGTTCGTTCTTCTTGGCGCCTTTCTCTTTCTAAATAGTGTTGGTTGCATACGTTTTTTTTTATTTCCAGAATATGTTGTTAGCCAGAAACGTGGTCCCTCTTAAGTGACAAAAGTCGTAAAACAATCGTGCTTATATTGAAACAGGGGTTTCCTTCTTTTACGTGTGTTGTTTCGTTCTCTGGTTATGTTTACCGTGAGTTGAGTGAGTGCATATGCGTCATAGACACGGTCAATTTTGGGTTGTCTCTTTTCCGTCTTTACAATAATGTTTGCCAAAGGTCCCTGTTTGTGGCTTTGTTATTGGATTCGGAATATCAGCACTAAAGTGTCTAAGAACTTGTTTCAGTTAAAGCTTTTTCTAATTATTTTACAATGTTGGTCCCTTTGTTTTCACTTTTATGTTGATCGTTCGCTGAGTTGAGGTTGTTGGTCCCTCGAAAGGGATAATTTGAACCATGTTGCAAGCCAACCATTTGATTTATCGGCAGTGAATCCTGAAGACAAGTGCCTAATGATGCTCGCTCGCATTCTGTAACTTTAGAGCTTTTAATGTCGTGCTTTACAATGCTATATGATCGTGCAACTATCAATTTTGTTTCCAGTGAAAAAGTGAAGTGAACGTAAAATCAAATAAATCAGCGTGATTTGTAACCAATTAGTGCCGTTTATGGGAGAAAATCATCGTACAAAACACCAAAGTTTTAAGTGTAAATGTCCAATAAACGTTAATAGTGCCCAATAATGCTACAAGCAGCCGAAACGTCGTTTGCCTCAACTGAATCGTCTCGGCGACGATCAACATTTTATGTACCCCTGAACTCGGATGCCTCCTGTCACGAACCGAACGGAGATGCTGGTACAGCATCGATGCCGGCTGCGGATGATTTCTCGAAACGATCTTTAGAGCGAATTTACAATCCGGATCTCAGTGCCTGCAGCTTCGACTGGAGCCTAGACGATTCACTGAACTCCTCCAACAACCTGCTGGGAGGCAGCGAAAGGGAAAACAAACTGAAACGATATGGCATTGTTTTAAATGCCAGCGTCAATATCGATGATGATGAGACCACGTGCCATCAGAAGCAAAGCAACACCTCCACGCCGATTCGGTTGCTGAAATCACGTAGCCGTAACAACATTC
Source organism: Sabethes cyaneus (assembly GCF_943734655.1). Taxonomy (NCBI): domain Eukaryota; kingdom Metazoa; phylum Arthropoda; class Insecta; order Diptera; family Culicidae; genus Sabethes; species Sabethes cyaneus. The sequence continues at coordinate 97,609,453 of NC_071354.1, read as the reverse complement.
TCAATCTGCCCGAGAAACCCGGGCTGGTTCCATCGCCAGCGAAGGAAAAGTCGAAAACTTTACCGCAAAATCTGTCGCCCGCCAATACGTTTCCGCCAAAAAGTTCGTTCCTGTTAAAATCAACGCCGAAGATTTCACTCAACTACTCCTCGGATGCCGGTGTTGGCGGTGGCGGCGTCGGTGGAAGCGCGGTCCCTTCTCCTGATCAAACCTCATCGCCATATTCGGCACTCAGTCCGAAGAAGTCATTAAGTTTCATCAGGCGGACGCATTCTACCAAACTGTCCCGAAGCAACTCTCTGCTGAAAAGTCTCACGTCCAAATGTGTGGATCAGAGCGTAGACAATCTCAATCTACTTAAAATAGTCGTTAAAGAGTTAGATTACACACGGCTGGAGAAATTCATACAATCGGGTGAAAAGGCGGATGAAATGATTCGCGATATGTTTCTTCGCTGTAAGGATGACAAAGACGAGGAAAGCGGCGTTCATTCTGGTAAGTAGTCATATTAGTTGTAATTATCATGCAGCAGTCATTCAACCTTGACTTTCATTCGTGAATCAGCGTACGGATCGAAACCGGTCTCTATAGGTAATAAAATTCCAGTCAACCCAAAGTCCGGGTGTTGGCTGGTGTGTTAATCAGCACCACCGGTGAAAGGTTTATTAATCTTTCGCACGCCATTTAACATACACATACGGTACCGGTATTGGTGACGTCACGGATGCCTCCGGAGGTTTACGACACCTAAAACCTACGTAGGAAAGGTGTGCCACTGAACCGAAAGACCACGCTCGAAGTTGTTGATCGAAATTGCTGTGGCTTTTATGCCAAAACGGTATAATAATAAATTTTACTGTTGTGCCAAACTCTGGCACGTTGCATCGCCGCGCCGCCATTCGGGCCCTCAGGCCTGATGTGTGTTTACATTCGTTTGAGCTGACGTTGACCAGCACAACAACAACGGTGTACGCGGTCGGTGTGTACCTACAGCAGCAAAACCGGCTCTCCGGTCTGGGCTCACTCGGGTGTAAAATTGTTTTCTGTTGCCTAGCTGCAGGTTATACGAGTGTAATTGTATCTGCTCGTGTCTCGTCATGCCATGCCATGCCAGCTAGTGCTATCGACTGGAAGACTGGACAGGGTTGGCGTTCATCATAGAAGAAGAAAGGGGGGATTACTTTTGTCATGGAAAATTAGTATTGCTTTACGGCGAAGAGTACTGGAGGCAGTGAGGTTTGAAGGCAACGAACTATAAAGCCTGCTAATGTTTCATCTGCCACGAATTATTTACAATACTTTGTAGTTGGACTTTCTACTTATAAGCTTTTAACAGTATAACATTTTATGTACACTGCAGTTTCCTGGTACATTACTTTTAACCATGGAGGTGCTGAACTTGAACATGAATCAATTTTCTGCTATACCTCCCGGATGATTAAATTACCAAGTCTGACTAGGTATCTAATGTACAAAATTATTCGAAGAATCGTGTTCCATTCATGACTTCCCTTTCCATAACATCTGGTGATTTAACACATACCGATGAGTATGTTAAACAGTAGGCTGTTAATAAAAATTTATGTACGTTATATGTTGTTGAATAACGCAAATAGCCTTCGGAGTTTGGTTTAATTTTGCAATTTGTATTGGATAGCTGCTTTCAATAGTTTAGGAAGGTAAACATTGAATTTAAAACAAGACGATTGGTAGGAAAAAACAAATGTACCCAATACTAATGAATTTTTAGCTCTTTTATCCAAATACTATTTGAAATGAAGTGTAAGGAATTAGCGAAATTAGGTATTTTGACGTAGGACTACGTCTTACGGCAAGGTTTGGGATAGGGTGTCATTCCAAAAAATCGAAAAATGCGAGCGTCACGAAAAAATGAAAGAAAGGCGTTAATAGCTTAGTGGTTTTCAGGTCGATTTTAAATATTTTTACGCCAATCGATCGAAAAATCTTCTACGCATTCCCACCAATAATGAAACTTATTGATTTCAGAGTACGTACTATTGAAAAATAGAAAATAATGAAGCATTGTCCAACTGGAAATCCACACTGCGTGATTGGTTGTAAAATTCTTTATGATGATCTAAACCTATACCAATTTAATATCTGTGCTTGGGAAGTAAGCCAAAACAAGTGACAAAGTTTCCTCGTCTCAACAAGATTTCTTCACACCGTGATTAAGCCTAGACCATTTTGATGTCCTTGCTTGGGAAGTACGCCAGAAAGAGTGACAAAGCCCCCTCGTGCCAACAAATTTCTTACGAACGCGAAACGCGATTAAACCTAATCCAATTTGATGTTTGTGTTAGGAAAGTGTGCCAAAAAAATTACAAAAGTCCATTGTTCCAATAGATTGCAAATTTTTTACGGTGAAACGATTAAACCTAGGTGAATTTTATATCTGTGTTGGAAAAGTGCGCAACAGCTATAGTATTCGGTTTTAATATGATTCTGTATGGATACGCATGTTTGACGTTTTATTGGAAGTGTAGTGAAAAGATGTGCTGTTGATAAAATGGGATTGAATTGGTAAAATCCCTTCAACGTGGGGGAACCATTGGTAATAAAAACAATCTTTAATTTTCGTAAGGTAGCAGGAAAGCAATAGTTTGTGCTCTTGATTTTGTTAAATTGTTTCCAAACGCACATGGAAATAACTCAGAAAACTTTTGAGGATTGAACGTATACAATGTTACTACTTTGATAAATGTTATATACAACGCATGTAGCATGTATATATATATATTCTATACCTATAAAGAAGAATTTCTGTCTGTCTGTCTGTCTGTCTGTCTGTTTTGTGTTCCTTATAGAATCAAAAACTACTGAACCAATCGGCGTGAAAATTTGCATGTAGAGGTTTTTAGGGCCAGGAAAGGTTTTAGTGATGGTTAGAGACCCCACCCCCCCCTAAAAGGGGGGGCTCCCATACAAATGAAACACAAATTTCTGCATAATTCGAGAACTAATTAAGCAAATAGAACCAAATTTGGCATGTGGGTGTTTTCGGTGACAAGAATTTATTCTAGGGTAATTTGAGACCCCTCCCCTCTTTATAAGGGGAATTATAACTCCTCTCTGCTTTAAGAGGGGGGGTTTCCATACCAATTTCCTCATAACTCGAGAACTAATCAAGCAAATGGAACCAAATTTGGCATGTGAAGGTTTTCGAGGGCAAGAAAATTTTCTATGTTGAATTAGGACCCCTCCTCACTTTAAGAGGGGGGGCTCCTGTACAAATGAAATACCAATTTCCTCATAACTCGAGAACTAATCAAGCAAATGGAACCAAATTTGGCATGTGTGTGTTTTTGAAGACAAAATTTTTTTCTATGATGAATTGGGACCCCTCCCCACTTTAAGAGGGGGGGGGGGGCTCCTATACAAACGAAATACAAAATTCCTTATAACTCGAGAGCTAATCCAGCAAATGGAACCAAATTTGGCATGTAGGTGTTTTTGGAGGCAAGAATGTTTTCTATGATGAATAAGAACCTCTCCCCACTTTAGGAGGGGGGGCTCCTATACAAATGAAATACAAATTTCCTCATAACTCGAGAACTAATCAAGCAAATAGAACCAAATTTGGCATGTGGGTGTTTTCGGTGACAAGAATTTATTCTATGGTAAATTGAGACCCCTCCCTCTTTATAAGAGGAATTGTAACTCCTCTCTCCTTTGAGAGGGGGGGCTGCCATACAAATTTCCTCATAACTCGAGAACTAATCAAGCAAATGGAACCAACTTTGGCATGTGAAGGTTTTCGAGGGCAAGAAAATTTTCTACGGTGAATTAGGACCCCTCCCCACTCTAAGAGGGGGGGCTCCTGTACAAATGAAATACAAATTTCCTCCTAACTCGAGAACTAATCAAGCAAATAGAACAACATTTGGCATGTGGGTGTTTTTTTTGGTAACAAGAATTTATTCTATGGTGAATTGAGACCCCTCCCCTCTTTATAAGAGGAATTATAACTCCTCTCCCCTTTAAGAGGGGGGACTTCCATACAAATTTCCTCATAACTCGAGAACTAATCAAGCAAATGCAACCAAATTTGGCATGTGAAGGTTTTCGAGAGCAAGAAAATTTTCTATGGTGAATTAGGACCCCTCCCCACTTTAAGAGGAGGGGCTCCTGTACAAATGAAATACCAATTTCCTCATAACTCGAGAACTAATCAAGCGAATTGAACCAAATTTGGCATGTGTGTGTTTTTGGAGACAATTTTTTTTTCAATGATGAATTGGGACCCCTCCCCACTTTAGGAGGGGGGGTCCTGTACAAACGAGATACAAATTTCCTCATAACTCGAGAACTAATCCAGCAAATGGAACCAAATTTGGCATGTAGGTGTTTTTGGAGGCAAGAATTTTTTCTGTGATGAATTAGGACCTCTTCCCACATTAGGAGGGGGGGCTCCAATACAAATGAAATACAAATTTCCCCATAACTCGAGAACTAATCAAGCAAATGGAACCAACTTTGGCATGTGAAGGTTTTCGAGGGCAAGAAAATTTTCTACGGTGAATTAGGACCCCTCCCCACTCTAAGAGGGAGGGCTCCTGTACAAATGAAATACAAATTTCCTCCTAACTCGAGAACTAATCAAGCAAATAGAACAACATTTGGCATGTGGGTGTTTTTGGAGGCAACCATTTTTCCCATGATGAATTAGGACTTCTTACCTTTTTAGGAGGGGGGGGGCTCCCATTCAAACGAAATACAAATTTGCTCATAACTTTAGAACTAATCAAGTAAATGGAACCAAATTTGGCATGTGAGAGTTTTAGATGGCAGAATTTTTTTTCTGTGGTGTATTACGACCCCTTTCCCTTTTAAGAGGGTGGGCTTCCATACAAATGAAATACAAATTTCCTTATAATTTGAGTACTAATCAAGCAAATGGAACCAAATTTAGCATGTAGGAGATTTTTGAGTCTTGAATTTATTTTATGATAGTTAGAGACCTCTCACCCCTGTGGTAGGGGGATATGGACTCTCATACAAATAAAACAGAAATTTTGGCGAAACTCAAAAACTAATCCAACTCGAGAAATTCGAGACTCTTCCATAAAACATTAATCAATAACAAGACCACAAAAACTATCTATAGTAACACTAGATCATTCAGGACGAGCCGGTCGCGAGTGTTGCCGGTGACCCGCCGTCGGAAGCGCCGCCCACTGGGGGACTTGCAAAACTCGAGAAGTGATAAAGATCATCCGAGATTCATGATTTATGTACAACACAGGTTAATTTGTGGCAATACGAAGTTTGTCGGGTCAGCTAGTATATATATATATATATATATATATATATATATATATATATATATATATATATATATATATATATATATATATATATATATATATATATATATATATATATGGGTTTGTGTACAAGACACGACCGCATATGTTGGTGACGCAGGACTACGTAAGTCTCTTTGTAGTGATAGTAGCATGTATCCATGTTTGTAATCATTCGATGCTTCATGTATATTTGATATATTTAGTATATATATATATATATATATATATATATATATATATATATATATACTAAATATATCAAATATACATGAAGCATCGAATGATTACAAACATGGATACATGCTACTATCACTACAAAGAGACTTACGTAGTCCTGCGTCACCAACATATGCGGTCGTGTCTTGTACACAAACCCTCTGATATTTTTCAATAAGAACAAGAGAGACGAAGCTAAAGCGAATGTGATGTCTAATGCGTCGATTTTGGCTGTTCAAAACGCAATAGCGAAGGTTATCAGATCGACGGTAGATAAAGTTAAATCAGTTGTCCAATATTTTAAGAAGAAAGGCTTTGCGTTATCAGTAATGACTGACATGCAAAAACAACGGGTATATCTCTATTGAAATTTAAACAGGATGTGCCAACTCGTTGGATTTCAACCTATTGAAGGTATTTTATGCTCACCAAAACCCGGTGATATTGACTTTAGCTTTACTAGACTCCAAGCTAGTCTTGGATAGTTTAGAATGGATGGAAATAGTCCACTGTAAAAATGTGTTAAAAATATTCAATGAAGAAATATCTTCTAAATAAACTGTATCGAAAACTTGCGTATTATACAGAATAATGTCAAAAAAAATGGTAACATTCTCAGATAATGTCCTACCATTAAATGTCATTTTACTAAAAAAGAATTGAAAGATGGTTTACAAAAACGGTAAAAGAAAAGCAATTGAGCTAACACCTAAAGCCTAATGTTCTTAGACCTACTGTTGAAAAACGAAGGCGTTTGAGGGCAGAGGGCGAACTTAGGTGTCTTACCAATCCATTGCGCAAATAATGAAGCAATCTTGACCCAAATTTAGCCCTGACAAACCTGTTGTGATGCAAATATTCTCTAATACGAAGAATGTGTTATTTGTTTGACCATGATAACCATAAGAATTGACCTCTCGCTTTGCCTCATTTTATACTGAATATTTTATTTGATACTGGATTACATTTTGTACTGGAGTTGTTCAAAAGAATTGGATCACTTCGATGAGCTGAACAGTTTGGATCCGCTCAACGAACGAACAAACAGACAGATTTGCTGAATGGCTTATGATCAATCAAAAGATTAATTACTTCGAAATGAGAAACTCAAAAGAAAACCATTCCCGAGTTTGCCTATCTGCACAGTCAAGCTAACCAATCAATGGTACAATAATTTCGACAATCTTAGATCATTTTATACAGTGTTACGATGAAAATAATGAACTTATGCAAATGTTCCATGCAAAAGTTGTAACATTATTGTATACAGTTAGTTGGCAATTAAAATAAAAGCTTTCGAAAAGTGACGGTGTACTATTATAGCAAAAATGAATGTACGTAGAAAATGCAGTCTAAATCGAGTTCCAGGAAGTGAACGTCAAGAAACCTCATGAAATCTGCCCGACAAATCATATGAAATAGGCCAAAAGGCAAATTTGCAATAAGCGAACTAAAGTAAAAAAAATATCAAATGATTAGTGAGAAACAACCAAGTTCATCTTATTATTGAAGTCTTGACAGAAAAGGCGCATGCAGGAGCTATCCTAGTTATTTAAAATTTTAGAAGAAAAGCAACGCGAAGAAATTTAGAAACGCGTATAACCAACGTTTATTCTAAAGGACTAAACTAATTTTTAGAACATGTTTGAGTTTTTTTGCTTTTTGGAGAGCTGGATCACTTCTTTGGGCCTTGGAGCTTGCACGAAACAATAGATGTAGCAACATCTTACGTAATTGATAATGACAGCAGCATATAAAAAGCTCCAGCTGGGTTCTTTAAAATCCAGATCATTAAAATCTCATGTGAGTTGTAAATTCCGGTTGATCCTACTTTTGTTTCAAAAATATTTAGTAGATTCAAAAGTGATTAATATTTTGGTTGACATTATATCGAACAGCTCATCGTTTCCCTGTCTCTTTTGGTACCGCAAAATAAAAGATTTATGGAGAATAAAAGAATTTCTACAAATCATTAACAAATCATCTGAAGCAGATGCCGAAGAAAACGAGTTTACGAGAATTTTTATTTTGATGGGTCAATTCTCTTTTTTACGGTACAGGTTCGGTTCAAATTGAAATACCATTAGATTGCATAAGCAAAAGTTTAAATTAACGGGCAAAGCCTGGGTGCTAATTCCGTTATCGAAATTTGACCTGTTTTTATACGACAGACTTTGCAACCAGCTGTGGTTCCCCGGTATTTGTTAACTTTCAAGTATCAGCATCTTTGACTCGAGCAGCATGTTCCTCACAATCATGCAGAAGATTTGTGCCTTGCCCATCTTGTTCGTGTCATCATTTACTTGGTGAGGACGGGAAGGAAAACAGAAGGAATAGGAAGGAATGGATAAGGAATTTGAACAAGCACATAAATACCGTGAGATTTTTGTACCCCCGAGGAGATACTACAATCCTTGGTAACTTATTAATAGTACAACCCCTGGGGGGCATACTCATGATAAATAAGAGCCTATAGCCGAAAACTACAGAACTCAAGACTGGGCATAGTAGAAGGTTCGTATATACACAGCAAAGGACGATACTACTAGCGCCATCTTTTATCTCAAGGGAGTTACTACAGCTTATAAGTGTTAGTGATCGCAAGCATCTGAAAGAATGTATGCGTACTCCGCACATAATAGCAAAGATTCCCGCTTGAAAAACAGTGCAGTAACTGCCCAACGAATAGGATTCCTCCAATTCCAGCTCACGGCAGTAAACACCAGCACCTGTGCGACCTTCGTACAAGGAATTTCCCTTTCCATGTAGCCTGACATCCACTCCTCTCTAGGAGAAAAGACACTTGAGAAAGTCCTATACGGAAAAGTACGGAGCGTTACATCGCTAGGAGCAAGGGCAAACTTGTCCTCAGCAACAATTTGCGACCGCAATCGAGTATGACCAGTGAAACCAGGGAACCGTTTTGGCTACAGACAAGGCTGTTATAGATTATAGATAGATCTTATAGATAGATAATATATATAGATTTTGATGGAAAAATCAACTGGAGCTACAATTCTGTAATATTTTTGTTAGAACCATCTGATCGGTCAGCCTCCAAAAAAACGTTATCAAACGGGCCTTCAATATCCAAAAAAGTTCCTGAGCAAGATTCCGTTCGTGAAAAAGCAACCTCAATTTTATTCACCACATCATGTAATAAAGTGGTTGTGGACTTGCCACTTTGATAAGCATGTTGTGCTGAATGAAGAGGAGCTTCTCCTAAGCTTGTTTCGCGGATGTGGTGGTCAACAATCCACTCCAGTGATTTAAGCAAGAAAGGCGTTAGACTGATTGGTCTAAAACTTGTCAAGCGTCCTCCTTTAGGGATAAACTTAATGGTTATTTCACGCCATTGAGTTGGGATGTACCCAATAGTAATATTACACACAAACATCCTTTTCAGAATGTGTTTGAAGTATTTGAATCCTTCCATCTGTTCCAGGAAACGGCCCACTCAATTGCTTCAGTTGTAACAAGGCTCCGAAAACCCATGAGTCTTAATCACCTAAAACGATTTCTGACCCGTTTCGAACTTCAGGTTCCACACAGCCTGGAAAATGACTATTAAAGAGATATTCCAGGATTTCATTGTCGTTCTTACAGTATCGCCGTTCGAACTTCGAATGTTGTTGTTAACCTGATAATCTTTCGATTTTGACAGTATTTTATTAAGCCAGCTTGCCTCGCCGAAACTGGAAACTTTACTGCAGAATCGGTGCCAACTCGTGCGTGTAGAACATCGTAGAGCCTTTGCATTGGCTTTCCGGGCCTGCTTGAAAGCCTCCACCCCATCTCTACGACGTCTATTCCAGGCTTTCCTGCATCGTTTCTCTAGTTCCACGACATGAGAGTTCCGCCAAGGTGTTCCTCTAGTTGTTTTATTAATTCTACAATTAAAGACGTTGTGACATCTACAGCCACACCCAAGTCGATCGATAACTCTATCGTCGGTTCTAAACCTTGAAATTTCATCGCGAGTTCCTCCTCAAAGAGTTCCCAGTCGGAAAATCTCGGATTGCGAAATGTTGCAGCGTTCAAGCAAACACCCAAATGATCAAAATATATAAAACAATGATCAGATATTAGTGTATCATTTGATTGTGCCAACTCATGACTGATCCTGTTAAAGCAGAGTGTTATATCTAACACTTCCTCTCGACCTGCTCGTATGAAAGTTGAACAATTGCCAATGTTGAGTATTCCAAGGTTGATACTAATCAACTATTCCATCAAATCAGAGCCTCTCAGATTAATATCTGAGCTGCCACAAATGATGTGCTGGACATTAGCATCACTGCATATAATGAGCGGAAGCAGATAGATTGGCACTATCTCACCACATTTCTGAAATCGTCGCTGGGAGACGGTTCGTCATGTGGTAAGTATGCAAGAGCAGTAGACGTAGCGCCTATGGACATTATCCACGACGAAGTCTGTGACTGCACAAATATCGCGAATAGTCAATACAGAGATAAACAAAGCCATGGGTATAAACGTCCTTAAGAACTTGACCCTTCTTTATCGACAGACTTCATGCCGGCTATTAGAGTACAGAACAGTTACGGAGCTAGTGCAACAATCCTACTGACTCTAACTAACAGCAGCGCCTAACCGAGATTCGAACATATGACGTCTAAATTTTATCAATTCACAAATTCATTAGATAATCACTTTTAAGAATGTCAAGAATATGTAAACAAAACTCATGAAATATAGCTCCTAGCGAAATATGGATCCTCTACCTAAATAAGAGCGCATAAAAACTCGCATTGTCACTTGGGAAGCAACGCTTCGTCTATCATGAAGTAAAACGAAACAAATAAATAACATATTATATTTCTTAACTGCTTTTTTTGCAAGGGTAGAATAATTGTAAAAAACATAAAAAATATAAAGCACTACGTGTTTCCGCAAAATTGAGCTTAACTACAGCTTGAGTAGTGTTTCTTTTTTATCTTGCGAAACATTACAAGTTATTGAGCAATGGAATAGCTAGCCATAAAAGTTAATTCTGTTTATTATGACTAATATATTTCAAATGATTTTCCCACGATATTTTTTTTAATTTGCCAGATTTCGAATCGTGAAAGCCTGTATTTAAAAAAACTATGTTGGTGTAGTATGACGTATACATGCAATCAGTGGGTTTCATATTATATTATTTCTCATAAGAAAATTTCACTGTGAAATCCCATCTCAATTTCACATGTGACAGCTAAAAGCCAGATTTGTTTTATACTTCAGCAAGAAAGCTTCATCAGTCGCAACGAAAATTCTTTTCCAATTTCATGCTTGAACATCCCTACGAGCATTTTTTTCACACAGCGCATTCCTCAAAGAACTCCACAAGTCACCGTCCGTCCAGCCATCGGAAGCGTCAGTGACGGCGGAAAAATGTTGAAAACATTTTTTTTCTCTACCTTCTTACGTATCTATTGTCGGCAGCACAGAAGAGAATGAGCCACACAATAAAGCATTGAAGCCGCGAAGCTCACGGAGACGACTGATGCCTAGCTTATTTTACTTCCTCTTTCCGGTCGAGCCTACCTACATTTATTGGTACTTATTCGTACAACTTTTGTGTGTCGTCTGCCAGAACAAGGGGTCCGGACCGGAACCAGCATCCTGTTCAGAGTGTGGCACGATAGGGTAGGTCATTTGTGCTTACCGTTGATGGTTGAGGAATTTCACAAAAAAAAAATTATTACCTAGTTTTCCGCTCAATCCAAAATTGTTTCTTCCGGCAGTATGGTGTACCAATCAGAATTTAAGTTTTTATTACCTACGTGCAATCTAAGAGATTTTTTGTGAAAAGGTACTAAGTAGTTAAGTCTGACGAGAACTGAAAATTCCGACGAGACTAATTAGTTTCTGATAGAAAAAAACATTTTACGCCATTGTGGGAACAGCTCATCGTCACCGAATTAGCTGCAGTTCATGAAAACGCGTGATTCGGCAATATCTCGTTCGATCGATGGACGATTGAGCCAAGAGGTAAGAAGTGAGCTTAAGGTGGAGTACCACTTAGCAGCCGGGCAAGATAACACTTGCATTCGAAATCAGAAGGATTGTTTCCGACGTGTGGTGATTTTTATCAGCATGAGTCAGACTGTTTTTTTATTTAACCTAAATTGCGTCTTCATTCATGAGGAGGCATAAAAAATCGTAAAGCCTCTCGAATATATATAGAGACACAAGCATTTCGTAATATGCAGGTATTGATGGAAGGAAGTGCACGTTCCCGATTGATGGAAGAGAGAGCACATAGAGCATAAAACAAATAGCTTGGTTTAGCCCCGTGAAGCCAGAAAACGAACCGGTAGCCATGTTTGCTGACACCTGCTGGTGAGCTGCGGGGAAGTATTCTTAGTCGAGAAAATGTGTCAAGCCCACACAGAGAGAAAGGGATGATGCAATAAATAAAATGTTTGTTTTCTTATTAGCAGGCTAACCCGCAAAGGCATATGGAATAACAATGACGTTGTTCGCTTAACCGAAGAATCGAGATTCCAGAAAGATTTACTACATGTGAAGTAATACAATCTTGGTTAGTTTTTAACGATTTTACTTCCAATTATCGATTTTTGCCATTCAAATGGCAGCAGTACACGGAAAGTTATACGACCGACATTGTTTACAAGGGACCCTTCAAACTAATATAAATGTCAACTTTGTATTTTGTAATCCATGATTTTGCATTACGTAGCTTTGCATATACTTTGGAAATCTGGTGATTCATGCAACTACGCAACACTCTATCATCCAATTAGACGCCAAGTATTCGTCGTAAGATTTTGATCCTTAACTCCTAGTAGGTTGGCTTCCTGTGGAGTTCGTACTAAATAAGCTAGAGCACTACCGGATGTATGAGCACAATATTTGAATAAATCTGTGAGCTAGGCAGTCTAAGCTGTCTTCACCCCGTCGTACCGTCGTAGTCATCATGATCTTTGTTATGGCAAAGTTTATGAGGGCCTCAATTCTCGCTGCTTACTGCTTGAAGGGCCCGAAGGCCTCTTTCTGAAATCCGTCGAAGTCATTGTCGTCTGGATACAATTTTTACAAGGCCTTGATTGCTTTGCGTCTCTCTACTTAAAAAAAATGTTATTACAATTGTTATCCCAACGCATGATGTAAAACAGGCAAGAGTGACACGATTCTCTTCTAGCCCAAATTATTTTCGGGCTTAGCCCATAATTAATTTCAATTGACTATCGTACGTCGCCTTAAAGTCTGCGCTGGAACAGTTGGTGGGTCCGCAGGTTAGATTCTCGGAATCAATGACAGTCTATCGTGAGATAAAACATTCTTCTTGAAAAGCACTTTGATACTTGCCAACAAAGATTTCCTGCAATAGCCTCAGCATGAAAAACAGGATACGGCAGAGAATTTTGGATACATAATTGAAGAAAGTTATGCCTCAATAATTATTACACTTGAGGCAGTGGACTCTATTGTAAGTATGGCACGTAACTCGTTTCTTCCGGATGATCCAATGTGCAGTTTTGGCTGATTTTTCATGTCGTCTAAGGTTAGAGTAAATCCAAAGTTTTTCCGTCATCTTCAATCTCTGTTTTGTAGCTTTCAACAACTTCATTTTCTGCACCATTCAACAGAACCTATAAATGTAGGGAAATGAATAAATAAATGACTGACTGTGTAAAAGTAAAACTACCGCAAAACGTAATTATGGACGGTACACTAGCTTGGTACCAAAATCGCGTTCAATTATGCGGCACTGTTTGTTATAATGCACTCATATGAACTAGCAACCGTTCCGCTCCAGGTGATGCTTATACCAAATCTGATCACATTTATCGTAGCTTTACCGAGTTATTACATGGAGTACCAGATCAATATCATAGTGCCTCGAAAGCCGATTTGCCCTGCATTTAGCGCTTCTATGAAGAATCACTGTTGTTGTGTTGTTTTATAGACCGACTTTTGTCGGTGCTCAATGTCCAATGTCCGTATCTTCGTAAATTAGTGAACTGTTATAAGAGTACCTTTGAAGTCAGAATCCTTTTCCAATACAATGATTTTAAAATCCTGAGTCACCGTAAATTACCTTTCTCTAATCAATTAGATCTTTGCTGGTTTTCGCCGTAAATAATCAATTAAACTGGAAAAATGTTAACTTTATTTGTAAAATATATTAGTCATGTCAGTCGAAATTAATGCAATTTATTTTTCTCTTTTCCTTACAGGTAAGCTTCAATTATGTGCTCTACAATTTAAGATATTCTTACCAAGGTAATATTGATGTATCACAAACTAAGCCGTAACAGTACCGAAGAAACGAAGAATTTCTCTATCCTTCGTAGAGTTAAAATAAGTGTTCCCAACCGGATAAATGTGATTCTTTTGTGCTTTTATTGTTTTTTGATGGAACACTATATCCTATGGATTAGCGGTTGAATGTCATTTTAAAAAAATCTAAAAAAGATTCCTGATGTATCCTACACAAATGCGTCACGAAAAGTGGTTAGGTTTTGTGGGCTAATAAGGCTTATACAAATTTGAAAAAAAGTTTATGTCGCCCCCCCCTTCCAAAATTTTCGAAAATTGAAGGGGCAAAAAAATAAAGTGTAATACATATTATGTTGCATTCTATAGTGATAAGCAGATTTTTTACAGTTCACCGAGTTTACATTTCTAAATTACCCAATATGTGTAAAGTTAAAGTAATTATCCGCTTAGTCTCGATCAACTTTCGTTCACCAACTAAGTTTTTTGATTCCTGCTACAGGTCGCAGGCGGGCCCAAAGCCGAAAATTGGATGTGTTTGAAATCAGATTTTTGGCTCCATTTACTTTAAATCTTATTCCATTTTATTTTAACTTGTTTTAAAAGAACCGAATTAGATTGAGGCATCAATAAACTAAACAATATATTAGTGAAATTTGGTACCGCTTTTGACGGATATATTCCGAATTGCAGTAGGATTATTTTATGCTGTCATAGGTAGCAGATAGATTAAAATAGAAATACAACAAATTAGACACTCCGGAATATCAGCTTTCAGTGTTTTCGGGGCTCCAATTGGTCGTTTTATTCCGTAGTGTCCAAGAACTTACCCTAATTTTGGATGTTGGGGACATAAAGCTTACAATATTACCTTACAAATACAATATTTTACCATGCATTGATTGCATGCAGAAAGGATGTAACTGAATTGTTCGAAACTTTTCGGACTTTGTGACATTAACATCAAATCAAGTCATGTTAAGTTATATTTCTTTTGTACTGTGCATCTTCTTCTGCTTTAAAAATAGAGTTTTAGTATGGATTATGGCAATGTGCGAAACTGGAATTAAATTGGAATAACATTTTCATTGCTAGGCAGTCGTTACGATTTATCTCTCCAAACATTTCAATGACTGGTTCGGTTTGAACTAAAATTTAAGTACTGTACAACATTTTTGTATTAAATATGCATTAATATGGAAAAATAAACACTGGTTTCTACTCTTTTGTTTCGGTTTTGAAGGTTTGATGTTATTATTTTTTTCTTGCCCCCCCCTTGAACAATATTTCGAGACCAGGACATAAACTTTTTTCCAAATTTGTATAAGCCTAATTCAGCGATATACAGATCGATTTTGAACTTGATTGCGCCCGCCAATCGATCGGAAAATCTCCTACGCTTCGATTTCAATAAGTGATTTTTAATGGTTTTTAATGGTCACTCACCACATTTACTAAGAAAATGAGATGTTTTTGTTCTGTATGGACCTTATCATCACAACCAGTATTTTTGGCCTATTGTAATAATCCAGATGTTGTAACGGGTGACAACTAAAATTTTGGAATTTTTTTCTCAAGCTGTCAAAAAAAGACGAAGATACATGAAGAAGATCTGATTTACCGAAATTAAAGATAGGGGATTGTCCCCTGTTATGAAACGGCCCCGGTTGTGAAACACCCGTAGTTTTTAACGTTTTTATTATCCTGTGCTGTCAAGTTACTACCAACGTCTAGTCTCATAGTAATATAACTTTTGAGCAAACATCGGTCAAACATCAACATTTACAATGCTTTGTAGGAAACAAGTTTGAAAAAACACCCAAAAAAGTTTTTTCGCATGCTTTGCAATTTATTATTTTGTGTACCAAATGAAATAAAATAGGTCAAGTAAAGGCATAGAATCCTACTTTTGGACATCTATTTCATCACGCAGATAAATTTTATGTGAAATAATTGTCTCAAAAATTATTATATAATTTTTTTGCAATATGGCCACCGCCCCGGTTATGAAACAGTCGAGTTCCCCGGTTGTGAAACACCTAGAAAATCAATTATTTTATACTTCATTGATCATACATTACTTTAACTTGGGCATTATGAATCTTTCTGGCAGCAAGATTCATTTAAGTTTAGCAAAATCTCAATTCTTTGTAACACATGTAACAGGCCAGTGCACTTCAAATGCCCCAATAATATGCTTGCTTTTTTACATGTATTTTTTGCGATTCAGATTTAGATGATTAAACGAAGAAATTGATCAATGATTTTGTATTTTTAGTATTTTCCATGAATTAATGATTTTAATTTTTGATTTTCCTTCAATATTTCTTTATTTTATTTTCTTTTCTAATGATTTTCCGAGGTGTTTCACAACCGGGGACACTTATTTTTTAGCCACAAAAAACCATGTTTTGAAATTTTGCTATAACTTTTGTGTTTTAAACAAAAACCATATACTTCCTTTGGCAAAAAGATAGGTACACGTTTAAACTTTCCAATGTTTTAAAAAGGTTTAAAATTGGATGATCCGATCAAAAGCTATGACCAAAAAACAAAACCTGTTTCATAACCGGGAACATTCCCTACATTATCCATTGTTGAAAAAAAAAATTAGTGTACATTTGAAAACGGTCCGTAATCGGGTGTTCGGCGAAGCTTTCGTTTGACGTCGAAACAGGAGCGGTGTACGGGCGTCATCTCAGCTTTGCGAATGCATCTCTTGATTCTACCAATCAACTGTTTGCAATTCGTGGCTTTTCAGTTATTTTTGTACACCAAGGAACTCAAAATCCTGAAGAAATCTTCGATTGGGCGCACTGAAGCAGATTTTTCGGGTCGTGGTTTTTGGGTAAAAATGGGATCGAATGGGTATTCAGGAACGATTGTGTTTTTTTTTTGGCGTAATGCTATGATGCGCTATCCGACCAAAACACGTATTGCCCATCTGCATAATGTTTTTGTAGAAACAGGATCAAAATTTTCTTCAAACATCCGTTTGGTGCATCTTATTTGATAGCCAAACCAGAGGGCTTGTTGTTGAAGAAAAGAGAAAGAGAACGATGTCCTTCTGCGTTCATAGTTTTGGTTGGTCTTCTACTACCTTGCTTACAAATAGTTGTTGGGCATCTTAGGATATGGTAAACAGTCGAAGGCGCAACATGTTTGCTTTTTAAATGTTGTACCGTTTACTTTTGCCGAGATTTCTGTTGCAGTTCGTAGAAGTGTACAACGCGCTCCCGAAATGCTTCTTGTTTCGACGTCATTTTTAGCAAAACTGGGCAAGCATAAACAAAACAAAAAATATTAACAAAAAGAGGAGAGAGAGATCTAACATATACATACTCTCATTTCTCTCTGAGCTCCTTTGTTGTTAAGCATAAGGGCTGCGAAAAAATTCCAAAATTTTAGTTGCCAGTTTATTCCGCACTTCAGTCTCTTTGCAGTATCGCTATACAGTGAGCGAACTGCTTATTAGACGTACTTTTCTACTATTTTGCAAGGCTCTCTAGTTATAATTTACCTTTAGACAAGTGGCTTTTTTCGCACCTCGAACAAATATCATTCTTATAACTAGCTAGAGCCCGTCTAGAGTCTTAATGGTCGGTAAAGCTTAATTCAGTACAAAGTGAGAGTGTATATGTGTGTATGTATTTTTTCCTTACCAACATTACCAAGTATTACCTATGACGCAAGAAAAAATTAGGCGTTTTATGCATTTTTACATAAAGTTTAATCGTAATACATTAATCCATTCTTGCTTTTCATGTATACGTTATTATTTTTCAATCAATCCTTTTTGCCAATTTTCTGAAATTAACAGGACAAAGTAACAAAAACTTAAAAAATAATTTGCAATAGCCTAACGTTGCAGAGAATTTTTGTAAGTGGTCAGCATTTCGTTGCATAACGAGCAAAATATTAATTAATTCTCCTGCTAGTTAAATAATCATTATCACTTAAACAACCTTTTCGAAGAAAGCAACTTCTTATATTACCAAGATCATGAGTTATGGCTAATACAAAAAGATCACTTATACACTAGCACCACCCGTTGAATAATTTTTAGCTATTTTCCATAGCATCTTGAAGGTGATTGTCATTTGAGTAACCTTTCCGAAGACCGCAACTTTCTAGATAGTCGGCAGCGCAAGATACAACCTGTATAAAAATATTACATATACGCTAGCGCTACGTAGTGAAACAATTCCGAAATACTATAATCCAACGAAAACTCGCTGATCTACCGAACAACTTTGTCGGAGATACCAACCTTCTATACGGTCAGGATCACGAGTTATTCCATGCTGGAACAATTAAGTCAATTCCCATACCCCGCAAACCACAAATCGTATATCAATATATGAAAAATCATCTAAAATGTCTCTAAACAAAGTCGAAATCGTACACAAAGCTTATTAAATCGCACCCTAGTTTATATTCAATCGTACAAAATGATGACGATCGATTTACATACGATTTTCATCACAGAATTGTAGCATTATGGAACTAATCATGTTGAGTCGGATCTCATCGTATTCAAATACTTATGAATGTGAATTGTTATAATCTGCAGTACGTATATCGCCTCCAAAATAGTATGCATATGCTGGTTTAGTGCATCTAGTGCGATTTTTCAAGATATATATTGGTACATATTTCTCATTTTTCACTTTGACATACGTACGAAAATGTTAGCTGGGTATGCTGCGTGGACTCCAATAAGGACGTTCAATCGCCCTAATGGAATCACTCGAGACCGTCCTTATTGGAAACGCCTTATTCGGGGGACTGCTGTATTAGCAATCTGTAGCATAACCTGGTAATATTATGCAAACCACGCTATTCTTCTCAGGAGCTAGCTGGAGCTGATTGGGTGTACCACAAGATCATGTAGATGGTTGGATACATACCTTTTACCAAATTTTCGTACCACAGTAGCGACCAGTCTGCCGCGTTTACAGCTAGTTCTAGTGTACCACAGGGTAGTAATCTCAAACCACTGTTGTTCTGTATCTACATAAACTATGCAGCTCATTGGGGGTGAGGCAGTTTTTCGTCGATTACTTGAGAGTTGCAGAATATTACAGGATCTTCTGCATTTGTTTAATGACTAGTGCGTATGGAATCAATTGATATTGAGTGTAGATAACTGTTGTTTCCAAAGCGTTTATCGCACTAGAAATGCAATAGAATTTAAATATGAAATTTGGGGAGCCAAACTGAATAGGATGGAACAGGGAAATGTTCATATTTAAGATCGTTAGTATATTCAATGGCCCACTTTGCTTCAAAATTGTTCAATTTTCCGTTTGATACTGGAATTTACCGCATGAGTTTATATGGGCCGGTAAACTATAGAATGTACACCGAGAATTTGTTCATTATCCTCTTCTACAAATTTCCTGGAAAGATCAGCAAACTGCTGTCGTCTGCTGGGTTTAGACACCTGTCGAAATGTAAGTGTTACTTCCATGGGCTGTTCGCTACACCACATAAGAAAAATTAACTTTTTTAAATTAACTGTTAAGCTTTTACGCGCGAGGCGTATAAAAAATAGTTAAATTAATGCTAAAACACTGTGTTTAACTGCTTTCTGCTTAGTTTCAGTTGCTTTAAGATGAATCAACCAGTAAGTAGGTACCAGAATTAAAAGTAAGAAAACCAATGAGTGGGACATGAACAATGCATGCAGTTTGGCAACCACACCACCCCTCTGGCTTTAAATGCAACTAGCAGTAGCCCGCGTGTGTCGCCTCGCCTCTAATTGAGTGCGAATTTGTGGTACTCAACTAATTTTTCTATAACTTCAACGAAACAACACTTGTTTGCTGTGAAAATCTAGATTCACTGTAACGGAGATCACTGGAATGTATGACCAAAATGTCTAAATGTATCACTAATAATAGATACAACTACGTTACTGATGCTTGTATTGACTGCAATCTGACGTAATTGGTTTGAATCTTCGCTTACTCGGCGCTGGGGTTTCAACCAGGGCACTGACATTTGTATATCGTTTTTATCACGAATATTGTTGTGTTTATAGCACCAAGTTCTTTTTCGGCCCACAGCAAATCTTGCCCCGGATAAGAGAGCGTTCATGGGGGGTTCAGGGGTCTGGTTTTGGTTACAGACAAAATAATGCGTTTATGGTATAAGATTGCTGCCGTTTCCAGTGTACTGTTATATTCAGCGTATTGAACTATGATTGAAAGCCTTATAAAATTAAAAATGAATTGCTCCTTTAATGCTAATGCTAATAATTTAATACATTCTCTTCATGTCGTATCATGCAAGTGACAAATGCGTGCACTCTTTACGACCTGTCAAAATAGATCAAAACTTTTCCAAATCTTCTAAATCGTGGATGCTCATTCCGATCGATTGATGAATTGGGAAGAAACCGAAAAACAACTAGTGCACTGTCGTGAAATTTTCACCATTGAAAAATTCAAAATTGGTAAACAAAAAAAATATCCATAGCTTAAGTCATATTTCTTTTTTTAAAAACATTTTTTGAAGAAAATTTTGTCAAAACTATTCCAAAATTTTTTCTAGATTGCTAAAAATGTACTTACATTTTAATATACAAATCTACTCTTTCGATTCGTTCCTGATACAATAAATACAGCCGCATTCTTTCCCGCATATACCTATATTTATCTCCTTTGTCCTACCCGCATGAATCTACAAAACTCATACGGAATAATTGAAGCTAACCACCGCTGATGTCGACATCTGTAGGTATGTAGAACGAATGGCAGTGGATCACAGAATGGCGAGAGAGTCGTTCTATTGCAACTTGCATTTTTTGCTGACGTTAGGTGGCTTTATATTCACTTATTTGCAGATGCAAAAAAGAAGTGTGCTATTGCCGCTGGCTGATGCAGTGTGGCACTACTGCCTGGTTGTCCATTTTATTTCTTCTTACGACTATCGACTTCCCCATTGCGAGTAGAAGCCGCGCTGCTAAATGGTCTACTGAAACGCCGTGAAGTAAAAAGTGGAATGTCTACTACTTGGTCATTAAATTATTGTTATATGCCTCTGGCGTCGGTTTTGTGACTGGTGACAAAGTAGTAGTAATTTCAAGGCGAACCAAAGATGATCTACTGTGATCTCTTCCAGCAGAAACCAGCGAGTAGCTTAACCATTTCAATTCTTAACGTGCAAATCCTTTACGCATTGGCGTCACCTTTCGTTATTGTCTTGAAAATAATCAGATAAAAATAACTACCGCATCATTCGGAAACCGGATCCCGCGCGACGGAATGACATAATCAGGACAACGCCGCCGCTGTCTGATCTCGGCGCAGGTTTCCATTTCAACCGACCGGTAGAAATTAATCCCCATCCCGACATCTGAGCTTTCGCGTTATGTGATCAGAAACGTGACGGACAACTAATATATTTATGGACCATCGTCGATGGAGCTGACGGCCGGAACGAGTTTAGAATCTCCATGTGAGAAAGAAACGAATCTTGTTTCTTTTGGTGTTACGAAAGTGTATGAACTTGAGCAAATGTCAGTGCATCTGTAGCACATGGCTCGCACTCGTTTTGAACAAAAACTGATCACACATCTGGAAAGTATTGCGAAACGCAATAAATACACAAAGGTTGAACGGATTGGATCATCAATATTGAACGAACAATTCGAATCGATAGGTATAGGAACGGCACCCTTAATTAATGTTACGAAATTTGTGTTTCCGATCTAAAAAAAGAGCTCGAAAAGAGCCTTTCAATTGGGCGGAACGCAACCACGTACAATGGACATTGCATTACAATGAACGCTTATATAACAAAAAACTGTGGGTTGCAACATTATTGGAATTCTCCATCCTTATCTTGTAATCATTATGCAACAGGCAACATAGTGTCAGATTTCTGAAGTGTCCCAGATCAAATGCCTATTGTGGGACAATTTTAAAAGCACGTCATTAAGCAGATAAAATCGAACGAGCTGCTCCACTCCAGAACCGGTTATCTGCTGAACACACACACAGGTAAAGGAATGTGGGACCGATTGCGCATAGTATGATGCATACTTTTTACAATAATATTTTTTCAATCGTTTGTGGTTATGTAACGTTGCAAATGTTATTTAATATTAAATTAATTATCGCTCTTCACTCTACTACCTAAATTAGAATTAAATTTGCCTATCGCGCAAACACATCAATAATGATTCCGCTCACTGGTTGATTGATTCTAATAATTCAAAGCATTGGCACCAGCAGACCTCCTCTGGAATTTCAGAAATGTTAACGAGTTCCTGGTAAAGCGGTTGACGCCCATGTTGATCACGCCATTGCCGATGCTAGGTGCTTCATACACCGCAAACCAGCCGCCAATCGAACTACAGCTGACTGCCTAACAGACTTTTGGCACCCCAACACTGTGATGTGCTCCTATTCGAGCTGTTTGCAGTCTTTCTGCACAAAGGCGTGTTGGTAATTCAACATAATGATAGACCTAACCTCAATCATTTTAACAGCACTTTTCACCATTATTATGGGCAGTCAGTCCACGATCGGTACCCAATGCCAAAACTAATCAAATCAGTCTTAGCTGCTGCAGTGGTTCTCTCACTCTGTCATACTAATTGCACAACCACCGCTTGGAGTCTTTTCAATCTTTGTACACGGTAGCTTAGCCCCTAGCGTTACAAGCCATACTCGATTGACCATATGATCAACGAACGGTGGCGGTGGCCCAAGAAGGGCAGCCTGTGGAATGAAAGCTGAATAATTGAATTTCCGTGAAGAAAAAGGTACGCTGGAATCGAATCAACCAAACCACAACAGTAACCGACGGGAAATCGAACCAAAAGAGAACAGCTTTTCCGCCTGAAGCAGGTTGCAGGTTGTGATCGAGTGTTGCGATCGCTTCGCTTGCTGCCTGCAGTCCGTCCTCAACCCACCCGATCCCGATTAGCGATCGTCTTTGGTGGGGGGAAATAATTGTGATGTAACTGTTCAGGTCGCTTTCCTGACCACGTTTCCGTCACTCCGGAAAGGAAAAAGCCGGTTCTATTCGTCGACGATGACGATGACGACGACTCGGGATTGAATAATGACTATATCGAATCCAATTGTGGAACAAAACCAATTAACTCTGGTCGTTTTCTTATATGGGTGTTTGTTTTGATTTTAAAATATTCTTCTCCTCGTCGTGTGATGCAATCACTTGTATATTAGTCTTCCGGTTAGCTTTGTCTCCTTGGTAATAATATTTTCTCAGAAAAACACGTCGTTGTGAAGCTTAAATAATAAACAGACCGAAAAGTTTGATTGCAAACTGTGAAAAATATTGCTTTGTTTGTCCTCACCTCCGAAATACTTCGTAATTAGAGCTTTCGATTGTCAATTTCTAACATATAAAAGCAGGCTTCATTCTCGGTTTTTTGCTCAGTAGATGCTCAATTGACTATAGCGCTTCAACTAAACCGAATTCGAAAAAGTAGTATAAAGGACGATTGTAGAGCTTATTATTATCTACATTATTGTTGAAGAAAGTATGGTTCTATCTTTTGTATTTACGGCGCTATGGGGCTGCTACCCCGTTGGTAGCAAAAAGACGCTCATTTGGCTACCAACGGGGTAGCACTCGCATTGCGCCGTAAATACAAAAGATAAAACCATACTTTCTTCTACAATAATGTAGATAATAATAAGCTCTACAATCGCCCTTTACACTACTTTTTCGAATTCGGTTTAGTTGAAGCGCTATAGTCAATTGAGCATCTACTGAGCAAAAACCCGAGAATGAAGCCTGTATAAAAGTTCAATCTTGCCAACAAAGTCAATTAAATCATGTCAAAACCGACGATCAAAAAGTACACAAAGGTAGTTATGCTGTACTTATGAGGTACTTTGAAACTCCTAAAGTATAAAATGCCTTCAAAGAAACCATTGAGGAAACATGTGTGATCGTAGCCTGTTAGTTAGTCGCTTTTTCTATCTTTCAAAATGATTTTCGTCGTATATCAAATACAACTTTCGTCCCACGGATAGGTGGGCTGGAACTACCAAAGATCAAATTTTCACACTCCGACAAATCCTCTAAAAATGTCGAGAATACACCGTGCCCACGCATCATATTTTTGTAGATTTCAGGACAGCATACGATACAGTCGAGAACCGTTTTCTGAATACACTGTTGCGGCTGATCAAACCTGCCCTGGATAGTGATGTGCTACGTGCGTGTTACGGAGGCGTTGTGTAGAGGATTGTTGCAAGGGGACTGTGTTATATGCTATTTAACATCGCTATTTAAGGTGTAATCCTATCTATATGCGCTGTTGATAAAATGAATTAATAAGACACCATACGAACCGTTGCTTTTGAAGAGATGGCGCCTTTCTAGTGGTAGTAAAATAAAAATTTCTTACCTATCTATGTTTACCTACCTGAAAAACAATCACTAATCATATTTTATTTGTTTATTTCTGCCTAATTTTGATAAAAAAAAACAAACTTTTCCTATACCTCTCCATAGCATCTTACTACCATTCACCCGAGAGTTGAATATGTCTGCGACATTTCAATTCGAAAAAATTAAATTTCGCAACATGAACGCAATAAATAAAAACAATAATGTTTACCAACTATTTATTAGTTCAGGTGTCAAACGTAATATTGCGATTAGCGATAAACACAAAAAAAACTGAGATGCATGAGAGAGTAATGTTGCTGCGTTGAGTAAATTTATTGTCGCGTAAAACTGGGCTGTTTCCGAAATGTACAATATGCGTTACAAAGTAATGACATTTGTTGTATTCAACAGGGAAACAATGATAGTTTCAAGCATACTCTCACGCATGGCGCATGATGAAACACTAGCGCCAACTTCTGTTATTTATTATCAGAAACTAGAGGCGATGTCCTATTACAGTAAAATAATTCTGGATTGGACTTTCAAATCGCCAATTAGGCTGAAAATGAACTCACCATCGTTGTCAACAGCCTGGAGCCGGGGTGGCTCGTGCTGTTTCCGACATCCTTACGACGTGTCCGGCCTACTGTAGCCTACCGACTATCGTCAGATGTACGATGGAAATCTCTGCAAGCAATGGCTGTAGCTCGTGATTCATACGCCCTCGCCACTCTCCGCTATCAGTTTGTTACTCCGCCACGGCAAGGACGCGAGTGTTCTTCATGCGCAGCGTTACGGCTTGAAGTCCTTAAATAAATACCGGTCTAATAGAGTTTTGTACATTGTCAGCTCCGTACGATGGCGTATGCTTCTTGCGTTTCTTGCGTCATCAGCGGTCGAAATACACGAACTCATCTACTACGTCTAGTTCGTCGCCGTCTACAATTACCGTCTGTCAGAGGCACACTATTGTTTCCTTTGAGACTCGTCGGATTACCCTCTTAAGAACCATGTTGAACAGTATGCAGGGTAAACCGTCACCTTGTCTCAACCCTCGTCGCGTCTCAAAGGGACTTGAAAGTGTTCCCCAGATGTGCAAGAAACACATCACTCGATCCAATGTAACTCTGACCAGTTGCTCAGTTTATCCGGAAAACAGTGTTCGAGTATTATCTGCCATAACTGGTCTTGATCGACTGTATCATGTGCAAGATCTGTCAGATGGTAAAAATCTGGTTCGCAGTTGTGCGATCTCCATGAAGTCCGCGTGATATATCCCTAGGAAACCTTGAGCTATCGGAGACAACCGGAGTAACTGGATCTGAGAAAATACCTGGTACGCCGCGTTTACTAGCGTTATGCCGCAATAGTCGCAACAGTCGAGCCGATCCGCCTTTTTGTAGATGAGACAAATGACTCCTTCCATGCATTCCTCTGGTAGCTTCTCCTCTTCCCAAATTTTTGAAATAACCCAGCGTAGAGCCGTTGCCAGCGTTTGTAGGCCATATTTATAAAGTTCAATCGGTAGGCGGTCCTTATCAGCGGTCTTCAATTGGTCTTCAGTAACCCGATTTATCGTTTTATTTCTTGGAGATCAGGTGCTGGGACATTACTATCTTTCATGGGCACTCCTAGGTTAACTTCCGTTCCACCTACTTCTGCAGCTTCGCCATTGAGGTGTTCATCGAAGAACTGTTTCCACTTGTCGACCAACTCGCGCTCGTTTGTGACTAGATTCCCTCCCTCGTCCATGCCAATGTCAGGTTTCGGTGTGTAGTGTAGCCCCTACAAGTTTGTTTCACCTTTTCCTAAAAATTGCACCTGTCATAGGCTCGGAGTAGTTGTTCTAATTCTTCACGATCTCTGTCCTCCTTTTGGCGCGTTTTACTCTTCAGGATCGTGGTCAACTAGTTCCTCGCTCGTCGGTATACTTATTTGCTCTTTTGTACAATTCTTTTAACGTACCTAATTCTGCGCTGCTTTTAA
Organism: Sabethes cyaneus; assembly: GCF_943734655.1. Classification (NCBI taxonomy): domain Eukaryota; kingdom Metazoa; phylum Arthropoda; class Insecta; order Diptera; family Culicidae; genus Sabethes; species Sabethes cyaneus. The sequence continues at coordinate 97,583,291 of NC_071354.1, read as the reverse complement.
TTCTGCACATTTTTCGTTTTATATCTTTTTTGTAACATTGTGCATAACTATGATCATTGTGTTATTTTTAATAAATGTCTGTTGAATATGACACCATTATTTACAAAAGGGCCATAATATTTGACAACGAAATAATAAGTGAAACTGAAAGTATTTTATATGTCAGAAAATATTGTCGTTAGCCTCAACGCTAAGACTGTCCTTCTAGAAAATTAACAAATTTATGATCGCAATTCACTGCAATGATCAAATTAGCTAGCAGTATTCGAAAAAGCAATTAGTTTTAGTCATGCTTACCCTTACGACAAAAAGAGTCGCATGCAGTGCCTTCTTTAGAAAAAAAAGCGATGCAGTATTGCGCATGTTTAGGCACTGATTTTATATTCATGTTCTAAATTATGCGCAGTAATGTAGAAGAAAACGCGAAAGAATACGCAAGCTTCCCCGAATGGCTGAGGCATAGAAGCATGAGAATCCTAGTAAAACCTTTAACTTGCATTGATTGGAATCCTGTGCATCATCTCGTTCATGGAACCATATCTTCTGATTTTTTTTTGAATAACCAACTTCATGAAGCTGTCAGGGAAAGTGGAAGAGGATTCTATATGAAAACAGAATTTTTAATATCAGTCTAAAGTATGATGTTCAGTATGCAGAAAATCCGAGTCAATTCGCTCATCACGTCATCAAGAAGAGAATATTTAACCCTCTAACGGGTAAGACCGTCTGTAGACGGCCTTCGCTTTTGGGGCTCCAGAGCCACATACGAAATTTGTCTTGAATTGACAAAATGAAAAATATGTTCAGAACAGATTTCCTGACATTTTGATATTAATACCACAACATTCTCATCAAAGTTATCTTTCAAAAACAAGAATGCTGAAAAATTTTGAAAAAAAATATGGTGCGAATATTCTCTTTTTTACTTTTGAAGAAAAATGACATTTAGAATAAACTGTTCGACCTCCTCAAATTTTTTCCATGAGTAGTTTACATGCTTCAATTTTGTGATATTTAACTTCAATTACGTAGTCGTGCTAACGTAAGAACTAGAATGACTCTTAAATACCTTTGGACCCTTTACGTTTTGTTCTTACAAAATATAAAAATTACCTTTTTGCCGACCGGTTTCAGGTAAGTGTGATATTGTTGAACTGAAAAAATATTTGGGTAGAGCGTTTGGCATGAAAAACTAAAACGAGAAATTGGACTTTTTCATACCTGGCGGTTCTCCAGATAAATATTTTTTCATGAAAATCAACACTCGAGCTTCTTTTGAGTGTACTTTCATGATAAAGTAGTCATTTGCTTGATCGCATCGTTTTTACGATGTTGCCCGTTAGAGGGTTAAGTTGAGCTAATCAAAATGATAACAATATTTCAGTGCCACCAGAACAGCACAAGAAGGCCGGATCGTAGATTTATTCTGGTAATGGCAAATGCCGGATTTTTGGTGTTAAAACGTTTAAAGACATAAACAACATGACATAAGCATTCATTCTTTCTTTTTAGATGCGCAGAATTAGGAACAAACTTGCGCAGAATTAGGAACATGCGCAAGAAAGTGCGTAGAATTAGGCACCGTGGATTAGTTACAAATGTGGATGTTGCATAACGAAAAATATACTTACTTGTTGGCTTGCTTGATATTAAAGACCGTAGCACTACATGTTGCTGCTATCAACGTTGGATTTACAAGTCTAGATTACTAATAATAGCCGAAGAATAATAAAAATCTCTTAAGGGGACAAAACGACTTTGTTTTTTAAAAAAGTCATAAATTTTTTATTTCAGATTTTGATTATGCAGTCTTTTTCGCTTAAATACTAGTTTTGTAATGATCCGACCAATAGAAGTCGCCGAAAAACGATCGAACACATAAGCATTCCAGTGCGATGTGGAACAACCTCGCCGGAATAAAACGCTGCTCATGTAAGACTATGATTTTCAAACTTTATGTACCTTTTTCTCATTACATTCATTACAAAATAAGTATCAAAATAAGCGGAAAAGACTGCAGAGTCAAAATCTGAAATAAAAAATTTACGATTTTTTCAAAAAATTTAGTCGTTTATGTCCCCTTAACTGCGCAGAATATGGTACGTTTAAGGTTGGAAATATCTCGTTTTATATGGTTGTGTCGTCTGTGTTTGGGAATTTGGGTATCACAAAGAAAACGTATAGAGAATTTACACCTTCTCATATAATAAATTCCGCTGTTTAGTAAAATTAAAATGCGTAGAAAATGAATCGAATAGGTTACAAGCGTCGAGAACCAACCGCTTTGATTTTGCACTTTTATGTTATTCATTTAATTATTTATAGCACGAAAATATGCTGGAGATGTGCTCTAGTGTGCGCTCTACTGATTCAAAAAACAGAAATTTCTATGAAGGACAGAATCAGATACGAATGATAATGCCAATAATAGTTACAGTAGCTAACCAAGTACTCACTCATATAACTATAGCACGTTGGCAAATCACACATGCAGCGCCAATTTAAGTCGTAAATATAATATCCCTCATTTCACCGCCTACACACGAACTGTCGAAGAGCTCCTAGGCAGCTTGGTGGATGGTGGTGGCTACACAGGAATCTCGGAACGCTTTGTGTCCGCCCAGCTTAGGTTGCGATAAGGCACTTAATGATACACGGGTGCTACTGAATCAGCGAGTTTCGCTGGTCTTGCTATTGTTATTATGGCGGCTGTATTTCAGAGTAGACTCACAGTCTAGTGTACATTTGTCCAGTCACGAGCTATTCAATTTGTACCCATTTATGTGAGCTGTGACTGACATGTGGCACAGAAGAACCTTTTGTATGGCGCAATGTTGTACATATATCGATGTTCACATACAACAGCAACGTAAGTGCAAAGAATAACGCTGAATTCTAAAATGATAATCTAAAATTTCCTAACATGCCATGCAAGTTGCAATTATTTCGTGGAGAGGTCCGTTTACTCGGCTTGACTGTAGACGGGTGACTGTTTATGTAAACAATGAGGTTATCAACTGTGTGTAATCTTTCGTTCTGCTGAGTTCAACTAATGACATTCGCCAGTAGGTATAGATCACTGGCTGTCCCAATTAGAATTTTAAACATTTATTAGCGGTTGTATGACTGGTTTTGAAATTAATAAATGATGTATTGTCATATTTCGTTAGTGGTAGGTCTCGCCATCACTGTGCGGTAGTGCTGCTAAAAATGAAAAGAGGGCAGTTTCAAAGAGTTGTTGGAATTTTGGCTTATCACTCATTCCCTGATAAGCTACCGGCGGTAGGCATGGGTACCGACAAAGTACAATGCATTTAAAAAAACAGCGTTCAGCAGTGTGTGAAACCCGACGAGAGTGCCATTCCGTTCAGAACGATTGGAGCTTCCCTGGCGTTTTGTCCACGTTCGTCGCGTTCAACTGCCTAGGTGTACAATGGCACATATCGAGTGTTGACCTCGACTGTAGCAACACCAGGTGGTAGTAAACCTGCTCTGGCAAATAGAACCGTTAGCCACGATTATCCATTGTGTCTGAGCAACTTTGATCACATTCATGATTCGTTTCGATCCGTGAAAAGGAGAAAACATATTACCCATTAGTTCTGCCTTTTTGTTCTGTAGCATGTGAGCGTTTTTTTCGTTCAATGTTATATAGCTTACTTCTTAAAAAAGTCTGTTTGCCTTAAAAAGTGTATTTTAAATTGGTTTGTATTCCATAGTGGCTTTGTATCTTCAATGTTCAAAGGTTTCTCCTAATAGTATCCAATTTACACGTGTGTTACTCAAAGCAATCTATACTTTTTATGTTTGTCATTTCAACTCAAGCACCTAAAATCACTTTCTGATTGAATTCTTATTGAATATTGACGATATCCAAATGTTTGTTTTGAGAGATTTTGAGTTTATTTTACAATTTCTTTCGTCTTGGCAACGCGGAATCAAAGGAATGGCAACGCACAACAAACGAATCAGGTTAATAATTTTCACACAAATGGAAAATCTAATCATGTTATTCCATGATTAAACTATTTTTATTGCAAAGCAAATATAAGGTCTTGAATGCCATATATGACATACATTATACATGCCGCGCAACGTATGCAACCAACCCCCGACAGCTTTTTATGCTTTAATTTCCGGTAGCATGAATACCCCCATAACGATGCTTGATGTTACGTCTGAAATAATAATGATCTTGGTTGGAACTTGCTGTTCAATTTGCACATAACTTCCTGACAATGTTCGCTATGACATACAATCAGATACTCCAGAAAATTAACAACGGTATGTAATAAATCACGCCGCCTCCCAGTTGGCTTCGAGGTATGACGCTGGCCTAATAAGCCAGTCGTCGTATGTTCGAATCTCGACTGGGAGAGGCTGTTAGAGTCAATAGGATCGTAGCAACTGGCCCTGCAATTGTCCTGTACTCTAACAGCTGGCTGCGAAGTCTGTCGTATAAAAACAGAAGATCTAGTTTCGATAACGGAATGTAGCACCTAGGCTTTGCTTTGTTTTTATGTAATAAATTAGCCTGTATGTATGCAACACAAGCTGCGATATTTCATATTGTGACGTAATTTTTCATCATTTGCGATGCTCCATTTATGTGCATGTCAAAAGACGGAAATTTACAGGATTTTTTCGAAGTGTACACTTCGCATGACGCATTCAAGCTGCACGGTTCGCTGCTTGAAGGGCTTGAAATTTGAAATTTATCAACCCCTCTCCTTCTTTCTACTGCAGGTTGACAATATCTGTTGGCACTGCAAGGTCCCTAAATCCTGTTCTAAATCTGGCGATGATTATTTTTTCGTTTTTCGAGTTCCACCTCATTAGGGCCACAACTCCTCGTGCCCGAGTAATATTTTCACCACGTATGCCAGAGTAGAGCAGACTTACCCGGATGGTGTGTTGTGTTCGCCAGTGTTCGGCCAACAGACTTCGTACAACCCCAGAATTTCAAGCTTCAGGCGGCCAGTTTCCCTTGTAAGATGTGCCAGCTTAACCTTCTGGGCAAGTTTTCGTATTTGTATGCCAAAGGTCATTGATCTTTCGTACAGGTTGGTTAGTCTAAGGTTCTTATCTCACTGATGGGGATTCCATTTTAGGTTAGTTGCGTTTGCTTGAGTTGCTCTTAATCTGGGAAACAGATGTGCAGGAAAAACTTCCTTCAGAAAAAGAACGTCTGCTTCCGCTATCAGTATATGACCAGCTGCAAAACTTCTCATTGGTTACTCGCATCCGAATTCGTACCACGATGAGGGAGCCAGGGGCTCGGTTGCTGAAACACTAAGATACACTAAGACGGAACTGTATTGTGTCTTGAACCCAGTCATTCGCCAATCTTCCTAGTATGTAACACTCTTAATATTATGAGTCTCATTCCTCACATCAAGCTGCCCTGGGAATTTGAGTTATTGTGTACTTACGAGCTCAAAGTTTGTATCAACTTGCTGTAAACTAGTTTGTTTCAATTTGCGGTAACCCGTAATTTAAATCGATCAACTTAACGATAGGGTCATCAGAGTACGTTTATGGCAGTCAGTATGGCACCCAATACTCCCTTCCCTTCCCGCTTTCGCCTATCAACGTATTCTCATAGCCTCAGAAAACCATCACAAAAATCCAAATTTGTACGACTAACCTGCTAGCAGTAAGAAGATTTCGTGACTCAAAGCACTAAACATTCTATAGGTTGTATTAGTGCTTGGGTCATAAATTTCAATAAATACTATGTTCACAATTAAAATTGACCACTAACTTGATGCACATAAAACTTTAGCGCTCTAGTAGTTAACCAATTCAGAAAGGTATTATAATGATTTTGCGTAAAGTGTTCACTTGAATTGAAAGTAAAGATTTCAATTCGTTTCGATTGCGATTGCGAATGCACGGCAGCGGTTCGCTGACACGTTACCAAGGCAACGGGCATGGATATTCAGTGGTGCCAACTTAAATAATTGATCATCAAATGGAATAAATATTTTCGCAATTAAATCAATGATCATAGAGCGATTTTATGCTTCGTAACTGGTTGTAAAAGAAACGAAGTCTGCCACTGGCAACTGAATGTTGAATCAATAAAGTTAAACTGCAAGTTGAATTCCCGGAATTTATCGGTGATTTGTAGCAAGGTGAACATTTGGTATTCATCAAATTGGATGGCCGTACAATCGCTTAACCAATCAATGAAAGCTATAACGTCGAGCATTAAAGCTACTCAAAAGTGGCCGAGTATCAATAAGAGAGTCTTGTCCTCTCGAACAAACATTGTCCGAGCAAATATTATCCTCGAAATCGTGGTTTTGACAAGAAGATAGTTGTCGCTTTTGCTACGCCGAGAGCGAAGCGTCGGAACATCTGCTCTGCAATTGTAGACCACTAATAGGACGCAGACTGCAGTATCTCAAAAAGGGCCTATTAGAGTTTAGTTAGATCTGGTTTGTTGGAGTTTGCCGATCAGAGTAACTAGGTTTATAAATTAAGTCAGCCCTGATGGCCCTAGTGCGTAGGTAGTTTCTCCTCAACCCATACCTTTAATATAACCTATTGGATTGCACAATACAACCGTTCGCTTCCAACTTTCAAAACTTCGACGGGGATGCCTTCCTTTCCAGCTGCTTTACCGTTTTTCAGGTCTCTCGCTGCTTTTCTAACCTCGCCCAAAATTGGTGGATGTGGATCCTCAATCGTTTTCCTATTTCTGTTGACCGCTTCAGCTTGTTTACCAATCAATAACACATCAAAATGTTATTTCCCACGCCTAAACGTAATCCCACATCAAATTGCATCACGAAAAAAACGTTGTAAAAATTATCCATTGTGCCTTGATCCATGGGTATCTTGAAAATTTGGGTAGAAGTAGTTTAGAGTGTAAATTGGAAAAATGGTCGTCGAATTGATTTTGCGCAAGCGCCTGGAAAATCCTCAATTCTTTCAGCGGAACATCGAAAAACAACTCGGAATCGTGCAGTCAACGGTAAGTCGTGTAATTAAACGTTACTATGAAACACTGAGCATCGAACGGAAGTAGAAATGCGGTCAGAATGGATGTTCTATTAGTGATCACGATCACAAGTGTGTCGTGAAAGCGTTTAAGCGGAATCCCAATGCTTCGGTCAGGGATCTGGTCAAAAAGTTGAAATTGTTCAAGTCTTTCGTTCAGAGAACCAAGGACCGGGAGGGACTGCATACGTGCAAAGTGCAGAAGGCTCCAAATCGTGACGAAAGGTAAAATACGGTGGGAAACTGTACACTAGAGATGGTCGGGTATGAAAATTTGAATTCCCGAACCCGACCCGTTCCCGATTAAGAAAAAAAATTAAAACCTGTACCCGACCCGAACCCGCAAGTTCATTATTTTTGATACCCGAACCCGACCGCAACCCGTCGGGTTCGGGACGGGCCCTGGTACCCGACCATCTTTAGAAATGTGGTCAATAGAGATACCCGACCCGTACCCGGTTTCAAAAACAAAAATTAAGAACCCGTACCCCACCCGAACCCGCAAAATATTTTTTTTTCAATACCCGAACCCGGCGGGTACGGGTACGGGTGCGGGTTTCGGGCAAATTTTCCGCTACCCGACCATCTCTACTGTACACTAAGATGGTGACGAAGCCTTATTGTCTCATCATTGATGTTGGACTTACAAGGCGGACTCTCGGGGCTACTATTCTTCATCGCCCAGCACAAATTTGATGTTCCGGGGAAGAAAGGAACCAGAAACTTTCGACGTTTGCCAAGAAATACATGATTTGGGAAGCGATTTGCTCAAGTGGCGAACAGAGTGCGCCGTTCGTCACTACCGGGACTGTAAACGGCCAGATGTACCTCAAGGAGTGTCTACAGAAGCGTCTGCTTCCACTGTTAAAGCAACAGGCGAGGGCCCTGCGATATTCTGGCCGGATCTATCTTCGTACCACTATTCAAAGGATGTCCTGATACGAAGCCAACCTGGTTACTTTTGTACCTAAAGATATGAACAAAAACGCACCGGAACTAGCTAGGACCCATTGAAAAATACTGGGCTATTATGAAGTAGGCACTACGGAAGCATCCCAAGGAGGTCAAATCTGAGAAAAACATAAAGAAAAGTGGGTTTTTGTACAGAGGAACCTGTGCGGATGTTGTACAGAACCTTATGAGTGGAGTTAAGCGTAAGGTGCGAGCAGGTCTGCGAGTCACATAGCGTTTCATAAGTCAGCCGCCCGCTCCGGATCAGTCGCTGTTATATGCTGCCTCTAACCTGAGATTCCAAACAGCCGTAAATCTGGTGAGGAAACGACTATCCACCGTGCAGTGAGATCACCGCACCTCTTCGACATCTCGATTTTAGTTTATATACAGAGTTTGACAGTATCCTCATTAAGATGAACCTTTCGATACTGAACCCCAATCAACAATGGCCGTCCCATTGAATTTTTATCAGGTGATTTCTCGCCCAGTGATTTTGACGTTTCAGATTTAGTGATAGAAAAATGGCGATGTACCGGGGGTCAGATTACCGTCATGAGCCGTCCCTAACCTGGAGGTAGTCGCTCACGGCTGGCAAGGCTATTCTTTTACGACATTAGTTTCCACAGGGGTTGGTTACCCAATCTCCACTAAGGTTGCTCGTATTTCGACTAGTACCACGAGGAGGTAGGGATGGGAGTTACGGGGTCTCTTTTATATCTACAGCTACGTGAGTTATTCAACCATTTACCAACCTAACCTTTACTTGCTCAATTTACGAGCTCAAAAAACAAGACCATTATCTGGGAGCATCCATTAAATCAAGATTCTTTAAAAATTTATCAATTTTTTGTATGCTTACGAAAATTGAAAAGTTGTTAGCCACTATTCTCTTCCTTTGAATAGGATGATACATATAAATTACAATTTTTTTTGGCTTGTCATCAACTCTCCAAACTTATCCTGTAAGCCAGCAAAGCGTAAGCGTTTCAGGCTGTATTTATGCAAAATACAGTTTATCTAAAACTGAACTAAATACGACGGAAACTGCAGCATTATTCATACTTATTGCTATTTGCCATGTCGTTGCGATGTCATGCCAATGCGATGCCAGTTGGCATCGAAAAATAATATTAGCTTGATGAGCCAGTCGTCGTATGCTCGAATCTCGGCTGGGAGAGGCTGTTAAAGTCAATAGGATCGTAGCAACAGGCCCTGTAATTGTCCTGTACTCTAAGAGCTGGCTGCGAATGTCTGTCGTATAAAAACAGAAGGTCAAGTTTCGATAACGGAATGTAGCACCTAGGCTTTGCTTTGCTTTTTGCTATATTTTAATATGTTGTCTCCATGCACTTATACACATAAGCCCATTGATTTGAAATAGATGTCTTAGCACAAAATGGTCCTCCATCGTGTCGTACTTGCGTACAGCAAGTAAGTATTATTCAGCCCAGATTATTTCTTGATTTTTTCTGTTTTTTTTTCGTGGAGAATGGTATGTGACCTACGTTCTAGACTTCACCGATTGCTGGCAATATGAAACCGCCAACTTGCCATATGTTTACTTCAATAACACGCTCCTGCAGTTTGATTAGGGCCGAAGTGAGATAGGTTGAATGGAACATTTTATTATTTCAATTCCGTTTAGTTTTTTGTTGTTGTCATTCTTTAGGCATTTTTAAGAATGAGAGTTGATTCATCGAGAGAACTGTGAATGTTTATTATATGCGTTCTTTGAACTAAATCGTATAAATTTCTTGCACAATCGCACATGAAACAATTGGTAAAGCTGAATATGTATTTTTAATTCACCTATTTTTAAATTACTTTTGACCAACATGTGTATATTCCACATTGGCTTAATTTTACATGCTATAAATATGCATACTTTCATAACTTTCACTAATGGCATTATGACTAATGACTGTTTTTTTCTCTCCTTCCAGGTAAATTTTATTAAATTGGTATCTACAGAAGCACCATCATCATGTAACTCTTCCGACAAACGAAAATGAATGCTCCAGAGCTACATCGCTGCCTGATATCCCGCGAAGATCATTGTGACTCATACGTGGCGCGGCGCAGCATTCTTCTGTCGATAACATATCTATCGTGGTAGTTGTAATTCCATAAATGGAATGTCTAAACGAGATTCCTTTCTTTCGCCCGCATCTGACGGGAAACCGCTACCCTTTTCGTAGTCGATTTTTTTTTGGCTCGTCGTTGCGAGTTACTACTATCCATAAATCCAAAATCGTCGAAGTTATTATGTGTCGTTACTACCTACTCCTCCGGCCCGTGGTCAGTCTGCGGCACATTGGAGTATGCTGCGCGTGGACACAGATACGGCTGAAGCTCAGCGCGCCGCGCCGACAGTTTTAATGTTTCCAGTTTCAAAGTAACTGTAAAAAAACCACAGCACGCTTCCTCCAAATTTGTACGCTACGGTAGGGCAGAGATTTGGTCTCGTGGACCGTGTCGGAGTGTCCGGTCAAGCGATGGCGGCTTTCGGTCGATGTATTCCAAGACAGTAAATGATGAGCCCAGTTATTGTTTATAATTATTATTTAATCGAACACTGAATTTGTTATTGCCTGTTTTTGCCGTACACTTGAACCGCGCATATTAGAACAGAACAATTACTACAGATTGTGACGCTCGATCTAATATCCAAGATCTGGCGCCTGCAAGCCTGCAAGCCTGCGCCTGCATGCCTGCGCCTGTTGGCATTGGTGCGCCATGGCGGCTTTATGAAACCATCCTTAGTCGAACCATACTAACAACGCACATTTGAAAGCTAAAATTGTTTTTCTTTCGTTCGCTAGGGGTCCACCCGAATCTGATCAAAGCGCCTCGAAAGACGACGAAAAATAATTCGAATATAATAACAGTGTTTGTTCTCAACTGGGTCGGCTTCATTCTCTTCGCTTCCCTTCGCATAACGGTAGCGTTTCCAGCGCGCTGTTGATATCCTATTTGGTTATCGTTAACAGTTAATTTAATTTAATGTATTCTCTACGAAACTTGCGTTCGATTGACCGGAAAGAAAAACACTTTGCAGTGCAAAACGAACTGCAATGTGTGATATGATATTTCATGACGTGCCTAAGTAACGTATGGTCTCCATTGAAAAACGTCTTTAGTTTCAAACTTACTATTTTAATTAACAATCCTTCAGTCTTTTTTTACTAAAAATATGTTTCAAATATAACTTTCACTTCAATTGTTTTCACGCTAAATTTACGTATTTATCGTTAGCAACAAAAACCGTTGCAGAGCTTGCAATAAATGCTTGAATTTATTGTTGAAATCGCTGACAGATTCCTTACGGCTGATAAGCTCTACCACTACCACAGCTGGTCTGCTTTAAGTTTATCTTCCAGAATATCACCGACTGGAATCGCTTCGAACGCGGCTGTACGATGTGTGCGGGTTTATTTTGATTTCCGATTCCATGTGGCAGCACCTTTGCTGCTACCATATTTATCTATTTAGTCACGGTGCTTGAATCACATATCGAGCACCCAGCAGCATCGTTCGGAGTTCAGTTTGTTTTAAACCGAAACGTTTCGTTTTATTGTTCGACAGTATGGGGAAGTTCAACAACTGACATTTTTATGACTAGCAGCGTTTTTGCCCGTTAGTTGCTTCGGAATATGTGTATGAATTCAGCAGTCGAGGAAAAATGATGGTAATGGAAAAAAAAAAAGAGCCAATATTATACATCCAATTAACATGCTCTAATGAGAGTAACAGTTTAACAGTTCGGAGGGTTAACAATTAGAAAAGTACATTGACTTTGACACAATGTTGAGGTGAGATAAAAGGCATGAATCAATGCACATTGAAATCTTTATTTACAGCCGATCGTTATTTTTAATTGCGATTTATTCGAGTCACATTGAAACTAAAGAAACCGGTGTTGTTTTAGCAGAAAAGATATTTGATCCTAAAATGTGTAATACAGCTGAAGCGAAGTATTTCTCCGGTGAACCGTTAGAATCAGAGCTCTAAAGATCGCTAATTTTTTGCAACTTTGCAAACTACGGGATTTGTCCGTAGAAGGCCTTATACGATGATGCAGCTCATCATGTGATTGTAGAACCCATATCGAGCGTATCAAAATATATGAATTTCTCGGCCACTTCAAACCAGTCCCCATCCAGCTTCTCCTCCAACATCATAGGGACTCCCACATTACCTAGCAGCGTACTTTGTTTTGACATAGTTAGTGATATCCTTCAACCTCGCAACTTCTCAGTCCTAAAACCTTGTTCCACCACCTTTCGCATGATTCCGATAATGTCGTTGTAATTCGCAAAATCAAGAACCACGTGTCATTTCCTACGCGAATACTGGCGCGGTAACCATAGTATGGCGGTAGAGGAAATGCTTCATCAAACACGAGCGTCTGTTCACCAAGGAGGTGCGGCTTAAACAGCGTCTGTTCTCCATGTTAGGGGCGGCTGATTATTATACTCGTCCTCGTGCCAACAGGGACTCTAAACAGTGTTGTGCACGATGGTCCTCCGGCGAGACAGGGGGTTAGGAGCAGGCCCAACAAGCCGTCCTGGAAAACAAAAAGTTACCAACAACGAAGAAGAAAATAGGGATCGGAACAATCGGCGTCGACCTACGCGACGAAATAAGGACTACGATTGGAAACTCGTGACATGGAATTGCAAATCGCTCGGCTTCCCGAGTTGCGATAGGATAATATATGATGAACTACATCCCCGAAACTTCGAAGTCGTAGCACTGAAGGAACTTTGCTGGACAGGACAGAAGGTATGGAAAAGCGGGCATCGAGCGGCTACTTTCTACCAGAGCTGTGGCACCACCAACGAGCTGGGAACCGGCTTTATAGTACTGGGAAAGATGCGCCAGCGTGTGATTGGTTGGCAACCGACCAACGCAAGGATGTGCAAGTTGAGGATTAAGGGCCGTTTCTTCAATTACAGTATCATCAATGTGCACTGCCCACACGAAGGGAGACCCGATGACGAGAAGGAGGCGTTCTACGCGCAGCTGGAGCAGGTGTATGATGGCTGTCCGCGACGGCGCGTCCGCGCGTCATCGGTGACATGAACGCGCAGATAGGACGAGAAGCTATATATATACCGGTAATCGGGCCAAACAGCCTGCATGCCGCAACGAACGACAACGGCCAACGATGCGTAAATTTTGCAGCTTCCCGCGGTATAGTAGTTCGAAGTACCTTCTTCCCCCGCAAAAATATCCACAAGACCACCTGGAGATCACCAGACCAACGAATAGAAAACCAAATTGACCATATTCTAATCGACGGTAAATTCTTCTCTGTTGTTATAAACGTTCGCACCTACCGCAGTGCGAATATAGATTCGGATCATTTCCTAGTTGAAGTCTGCATGCGCTCAAAACTCTCGACGGTGCATAACACGCGTCGAAGTCGTACGCCGCGACCCAACATCGAGCAGCTACGAGACACCTGAGTTGCCCAGCGCAGCGCAGGAAGCAGCGCTACCAACGGAAGAGCAACTTGGCGCAGCAACTCTTGAAGATAGTTGGAAAGGCATTAAGACCGCCATCGGTAGTACTGCTCTGGCGGCACTAGGTACAATGAATCCGAACCGAAAAAACGATTGGTTCGACGGCGAATGCGAGCAATTAGTGCAGGAGAAGAATGCAGCACGTACGAGAATGCTGCAACACCGTACGAGGACGAATGTGGAGCGATATAACCAAGCACGGAACAGGTGAAACTCGGTCTTCCGGAGGGAAAAACTCCAACAGGAAGATCGAAATCGCGAAGCGATGGAAGAACTGTACCGTGCTAACGATAAACGGAAGTTCTACGAGAAGTTAAACCGTTCGCGCAAAGGCTATGTACCGCAGGCCGATATGTGTCGGGACTCAGACGGTAATCTGCTCACGAACGAACGTGAGGTGATCGAGAGGTGCAAGCAGTATTATGGCGAGCACCTTAATAGCGAGGCAGCTGAACAGGAAGGTGACGATATGGCAACAGATCTTGGAGCACGTGCAGAAGACGACAGAATACCAGCCCCGATCTCCAGGAGGTAGCAGAAGAGGTCGGTCGGCTGAAGAACAATAAAACAGCTGAGGCTGATCAGCTACCCGGCGAGCTGCTGAAATACGCACTGGCAAGAGCGCTGCACTGGGTCATTGTCAAGATTTGGGAGGAGGAGCTACTACCGGAGGAGTGGACGGAAGGTATCGTGTGTCCGATCTACAAAAAGGGCGACAAGTTGAATTACCGCGCAATTACACTATTGAACGCCGCCTACAAGGTGCTCTCCCAACTTTTATGTCGTCGATTATCACCATTTGCAAAGGAGTTCGTGGGGCAATATCAAGTGGAATTCATGGGTGCCCGTGCCACCACGCAAAAGATTTTCGCGCTTCGGCAAGTGTTGCAAAAATGTCGCGAATAAAACGTGCCCACGCATCATTTATTCATCGACTTCAAATCGGCGTACGACACGATCGATCGAGATCAGCTATGGCAGATTATGCACTACTGCGGATTTTCGGATAAACTAACGCGATTGGTCAAGGCGACGATGGATCGAGTAATGTGTGTTCTTCGAGTATCAGGGCAGTCTCGAGTCCCTTTGGATCTCGAAGAGAGTTACGGCAAGGTGATGGGCTTTCATGTTCGCTGTTCAACATCGCTTTGGAGGGTGTGATAAGAGAGCGGGTATAGACACGAGTGGCACGATGTTTACGAAGACCGTCCAGCTTCTGGTTCCGCTGACGACGTTGACATCATTACACGTACCTTTGAGAGGATGGCGGAAACGTACATCGGACTGAAAGCTGAAGCCAAATGGATTGGACTTGTCATTAATGTATCGAAAACAAAATACATGAAAGGAAGAGGTTCTAGAGAAGTGAATGCTGACCTCCCTCCCCGGATTCATTTAGACGGTGATGAAATCGAGGTGGTAGAAGAGTTTGTGTATCTGGGCTCACTGGTTACCGCAGACAACGACACCAGCAGAGAAATACAAAGACGCATTATGGCAGGAAATTGTGCCATGAATTGCATCAGCTGCTTAGGCAACCACCCATCGCTCACACTGCAAAAATCGGTCGCCTGCGATGGGCCGGGCATGTCGCGAGTATGTCGGACGACTGCCCGGTTAAAAAAGTTCTCAATAACGATCCGACTGGAACGAGAGGGCCGGGCGCGCAGCGACCAAGATGTATCGATCAAGTGGAAGGCGACCTGCGGACCCTACGTAGACTACGTGGCTGACGAATTGCGGCCATGGACCGAGTGGAATGGAGACGACTTCTTCGTACAGCATAGGAAACCACGGCCTGGAGCTGACTAACGCACGTGTCATTTCCTAATACCTACTGTTCTTCACTGTATTTCACTTCCAAAGCATTATTGAATAGTGAGTTTGAGAGTAACTACATCCGCATGATTCAGCCCATCCAACGCGTTGTAACGTTACAAAAGTTATTTGTACGCATTTTAGCCTTATTCATTAGCCTAACTTATTCAAGTTAGTCGGTAAACCGCATTCGAGCATCATCTGCCGTAGCTCATTTTGCTTAATTGAATCGTACGCTGCTTTGAAATTTTCTAAGCGATGTTGAGTCTGCCGTCTCCAAGAACTTAGTTAGGATCTGTCTCAAACTAGACGTGGCATTCGCCAACAGAGAACTCCGCTAACGATCTTAATTTGAAAAGCAGATTGCGGGAGAGCTTGCTTGTGTAAAATTGAGCAAAAAGTGATGTTTCAATTGAATATGAATACTCTTTTTTATAAAGAGCTTTTTTATGAATGAATACTTTAGCACTCGTTCCCTAATTTTAGAAAATCAACCAGTATGCCGTTCCTACCTGTGACCATGTCGTTTCTCAGTGCGTTAATTGCTTTTTAAATCTTCTCTTGAGCGGGTTGCCCTCATCCTGCTCCTGTATAACATTGCTTATTCTTCACCCATTAGCAATACCTGAAAGCCCTCCTTCCATCTAACCTCATTCATCAGAAAACAAGTTGTCAGCGGCCATGAGAATTTCTTGCTTCTAAAAATAGTGTTATCATGCTAGAAGCCCGATTTCGTGGTCGCACATCTTTCGATAATGGGCTTTATTTACGGCAGCTATGGTCTTCCTGTATTTTCTTGTAATATGAAGTGTACGGGCAGTGAGCATGCAACTTGTGGTCTGATTCTTTTCGATTGTCACTTCCAGACACTCTTCATCGAATCGGCTATTAAGACTGTCTTCCATTCCGCCGTGCCCATCCCCTGCACAGCCTATTCACATCTTCTACCCATTTCTCCTGCTATTCTGCATTCCGCTGATGTGATGGGGTACGTTTCCATCAGCTTCTAATCGCTGGATGTTGAAAAGCATATTTCTCAGTGATTTTAACATTTCAGCACGTTCCCCAAAGGAACCCAAAGAGTTTTTGGAGCTTTGTAAATTCCAAACGGAAAACTTCGTCGGTACCATCAAATGTTTTTCTTGACGAAGTGACTGCCACGTCAACTGCAGCCGCCTGTGACCTATTTGCTAAACATTTCGCTTCTGTCTTCAATCCCGCCTGTTCTACCCAACAGGAAGCCGAGTATGCTGCCTCCGATGTCCCAATCGATTTAGTCGATGTACGTACTTTTGTAGTTACAAAGGAAATTGTTGTGGCAGCTGCAAAGAAATTGAAATGTACATTTTCGCCTGGCCCAGATGGAGTTCCTGCAGTGGTTTTATCCCGTTGTATAGCAGTACTTGCGGATCCTCTATGCTGTATTTTCAATCGCTCGTTCCTGGAAGGAAAATTTCCTTTCGTGTGGAAGCACTCTTATATGTTTCCAGTTTTCAAATCCGGTGACCGTAGAAACGTGAAAAACTATCGTGGTATAACAAGTCTCTCCGCTGCATCGAAGCTGTTTGAGATCATTGTGAGTGGAGCTCGTTTAGAGCGATTAAAAAATTATATCTGCTTGCTTTAACCAGCATGGTTTTATGCCCGGCCGTTCAGTGACAACTAATTTGATGCAATTTATTTCTACGTGTATTACGAACCTGGAATTGAAAGCCCAGATGGATGTGATATATACCGACTTAAAAGCTGCTTTTGACAAAATTGATCATCGAATACTGCTTTGTAAACTCTCTCGACTGAGCGCTTCTGAGGAACTTGTTTTATGGCTGAAATCGTACCTCTCTGATAGAGCATTGCAAGTTAAAATTGATTCCTGTACATCGAGACCATTTTCCAACATATCTGGAATTCCACAAGGAAGCAACCTGGGTCCATTGCTTTTCATTCTGTTCTTCAATGACGCCGCCCTGTTGCTCGATCATAACTGCAAGCTCATTTATGCAGATGATCTGAAACTTTACTCCGCTGTGCAGGCCATAGAAGATTGTGAGCGTCTTCAATCATTGCTTAATGTATTCGCCGGTTGGTGTAGAAGAAATAAGTTATCGCTTAGCACCGACAAATGTGTAGTGATCACTTTTCATCGCATCTTAACGCCTATCACTTTTGCATACCAAATTGATGGTGTCACACTCTCGAGAGTAAATCAGATAAACGATCTGGGCATCCTGCTAGACACGAAACTTTCATTTGACTCACACCGCTCAGCTGTCATCTCTAAAGCGAGCCGCCAATTGGGTTTTATCTCGAAAATTGCAAAAGATTTTACTGATCCTCACTGCCTAAAGGCGCTATATTGTGCGCTTGTACGCCCTCTTTTGGAAACCGCTGCTGTAGTTTGGTGTCCACATCAAGCATCTTGGAGTATTCGAATCGAGCGCATCCAGAAACGTTTCATCCGGTTAGCTTTAAAGCATTTACCATGGCGCAACCCATCTGACCTTCCTCCGTACCCTGACCGATGTCGACTTCTGGGATTAGATACATTACAACGACGACGAACCATTCAACAAGCAATACTGATTGGAAAGCTTTTAAATAGTGAAATCGACTCCCCCTGGCTGCTTTCCGCTTTGAATTTGCGGGCCCCGCAAAGGACGTTACGTAACGATACACTACTTTTGCCTAATTTCCATAGATCATCTTTCGGATATAATGAACCAGTCACGGCATGCATTCGCGCCTTCTCGTTGGTGGAAGAATTGTATATTTTTAACGAACCCAGTCACTGTTTTAAAAATAAGATTTCTAGATCTTCCATGATATGAGTTACTATATTATACCAGTATATTCATTAAGACTTTAAGTGTCAGATGAATCATGAAGACAAATAAACAAATAAACGTTCAAAAATCACAGTCGTTGTTCGGTTCCCGAAAAGACCTCACATCGATGGTAACCGAAAAGTAACGACCTTAAATTGGGACAAGTCGATCTCGAAGCGTCTCCATTTCAAATGTAGCCCCTGCATAAACGTGGAAAGTATGTACTATAGATGGCCAGATGTAGTTTATCATCTTCAGGCAGTTGTTATTGGTCAACGGAAGAAAGCGGTATTTGCCAATACCTGAATAAAATCGTTCCTCCAGTGAGGGTTCCACCTCCAAAAATGATATTCGCTCCATATATTGCATGGGCTTTTGCAATGGTTCATTCGAACGTATTGTAGGAATCGCTCTTGATGTCATCAGATCTGTAATTATTTGTAGGTGCGTAGGTTTTTGATTAGAGATCTCCACTGTCTATAGTTACTCACCATGGCTTTCACCTTTCGCCAGGACAGGTTCTCGTGAGCAGCCCGGATATCGTTGGCTAAGCTGCGTCGCCATAAGCCGCTGGGTCAGCCTCTTCTAGGTTGTCTTTGCGGATTACAGTCGAGTACTTCTCTGCAGATCTCATTCGCTCCTTTACTGAAGGTGTGTCTAATCTGCTTCCATATACGTTCTCGAATTCCTGTTGCCTGTTCCTGTTGCGGCCGTTGATGACAGTGACGATGGAGTTCCTCGCTGGATATCCAGTTGTCAGGCCACCAGAGTTCCCGCAGTTCTTGCGTTGTCTCCGCTGAGACGCACCACATTTCGTAGGCATAGACCAATACGGATTAGACGTTTGAGTTGAAAATTCGGGTTTTGGCATGAAGAGTGAATTGGTTTGAGCGTCAGATGTTTCGCAGGCCTGAAAAGGCACAACTGGCCTTCCTGATCCATGTGGCTAAATCAGTCTTGATACCACTATCGAGCGTTGTCTAACTACCAAGATATTGGAAAGTTTCCACCTACTTAATCTGTTGTCCCGCTACCGTCCCATCCCGTTGATGCTTGGTGAGATTGTTTTCACGACCATAGACTTAGACTTTGCAATCTGGAAGCACTCGAAGAGATCATTTAATTTGCTCTGTATATCGATGCAACATTGCTGCGTCCTACAAGTGGTATTTGGCGCGGAGGTGCCACGTCGCCATTGTTGCGAGCATAAAGCTGAAGTGGCTAGTGCCGTTTCAAGCAGGCGTCTTAATTGAATTCGATCTTGTGCCACTCGTCGCCAACTTCCTAGGCGTCTAACAACTCGCAAGTCGCTTTCAAACTACTCGAGCTATCTGTTCCTGATACCGGCGGGATTATCGAAGAGAAGCGTTTCCACTGCACTATTGTCCGACATCCTTAAGGCCTGTCCGCCCCATCATAGCCTGCTGACTTTCGCCAGATGTATATACGATGCAAATTTCGTCAATCAGTGCCTGTAGACGTGCGAATGACGTAGGCGTCATTGTACGTGCGAAGTGCATTTTTGTCCTTCCTCGGCCTCTACCTGTTACACAGTTGGTCTTCGATGCATTTATTTTTAGCCCAATTCTCCTAGCCTCCGCTCATAGTCTGGCGTAGATTGCGTTCGCCATCACAAAGTTTTTGGCTGTTGAAGTTATCTGCAAACTTGCCAGTTGGCTTCCATTTGTCTTAACCCTCACTGCGTCTCGAAGGGACTCGAAGGTACTATTTTACTGCCAAGCGCACGCAGCGATGAAGCTACTTTTTCCTCGGTCTTCCTCATCAGCATCCTTGGGAGCTTCTTGTCGCTCAGGGTCGTCGACCGTCCGGAACCGGGCTTTCTTTCGATGCTCTGATTGTTGCCCAATAGTGCCAAGATGTTGTAGATGCCGGAACGAGCGTATCCGGCGTCCACAAAGTGCCGTACGATGTCCGTTTTGGCACGCGGCGGGGTACCGTTCTTTGAACGCGCACACTTCTGAACGAAGTAGCTTCACTATTCTCGCCATCACGGATATAGTTCGACTGATAGAGCTGTAGATTTTTTTTGCAAATAAACTAATATAATTACCTTCCATGGGAAATTTATCAAACTCAATTAAGTGTCTTAGTTTTTTTATCACCACCCGAAAAAAAGTCCATTTTTTCATGCATACGTCAGCCGGTCTCGATCGACTGTATCGTTCGCTGCTTTGAAATAAATAATGATATGGTATGTGGACATATTCTATTCCCGACATTTCTGCAAGATCTGTCGGATGGTGAAAATTTGTTGTTGCCACAATCGTATTGAACAGTCGGCACTCTTTTTATACATGGGATTATACATGCGACAAACAACTCCTTTCATACATTTCCACCAGAGAAATTACTTCACTTGTTCCCAAATCTTATAAATAACCCAGGGAATTAATGGAAATGTATTAATGGAATTGCTGCCTTCGCTTGTAAGTTCAAAGTGACAAAGTTGCGAATCTTTATTATTTTTAAATAATTCTTAGCTATTGTCCTTGTGTTCAGTAACGTTATTCGATCAAATATTTTCCATTTGATAATTGAAGTTTCAAAAACCATATCGTAAACGGTAACTTCAATGAATGGATGAACTTCAATAGTTTTTTTTTTGTCAAATCCAAACTGCTTTTCATTAAATTTATCGATTGCATCCGAATACTCTTATAAATTATCATGGCTTCATATTTCAAACCATCCTTTTCCTACTATCGAATTAAATTAAGACTCTCGTAGCGGCACGAGCTGCCGGAATACTAAACCGTCAATCGTGTCATTGCGTTGTGCGGCACTCTCCTTCTGTCTGCGGTTTGCGGTCGGTGTGGTGACCCACTCTCACTTCCGTTTCAATTTACGTCCAGCAGCAGTAGTAGTAGCGCGCCTGCCGAAAGGAATGTATATCTTTTGAAAGCCCAGTACTGTCCACGGTTTACAGGCGCATTTCCAAACCACATGATTAAAATATGGTCACCGTTCATTTGGTAGCAAACCCAGAGCAGTGCTGCTACCGTAAACAAAATTCAAACTTCGTTTGACGGGGTAGGCACAATTTACGAGATTTACGAGTGAATGTAATCTGCTAATAGGATCTTTCCGATCACAAGTCATGGCTACAGCCGAGGAACTTATAGTGATCTGCTAAGTGCATTTCATGGCTAAGTGACACTACTGTTGAGCTGAGTACACCGTGAGCAAAAGTTGTGTTTTCCTTACTAGGATTACACTCCAATCGTGGTTACTATTTTGCGCTGCTGGTCAAACGGCGACGGCAACCTAGCCGTGAGGGGTTTCGATTCAACGTGAAAGTATAATTAACATATATCTTTTCTCTGTTTGGTTTTGCGCCTCACCAGAGCAGAGGGTTAACAACGCGCTGGTCGAGGTCTTCCGCCTCAAGGGTATTTTAATTTGAGTGAAAATCTGTCCACTTCGTTCGACAGCAGCGAACTGCGTTCGCAGTTCACGTGATTGTTTAGTGTGTTTAGTTGAAGCAAATCTTTCACAATCGCAGCTAATACAGCAAACTGGGGAATCGAATTAAGGCCTATAATGATCAAAATTTAATTTCCTGGTCTCCCGGAAATTGCTCAAGATGTAATGGTCTCCGGATTGTTTGAGAGATGGAATATAGCTGTTTTAATATTAATGCTTGTCGTTGCTAGTTGGTTTTTTTTGACAATCAAGCCCAAGGCAGGAAGGTTGTTTATATTGAGTATAGTGGAAATTTATTGTACCTGCGTTTGATGAGATTTCTTCACCGTAGTTAAGGAACCAGCCTTTATTGCCTGACAATATGTGTTATAAAAACGGTGAGCAGACTTGAGATATTTCCTAGCAATCCGTTGAATAATGAATAACCTTTGAAATAGTATTCAGCGAATGAATGTGTCGTTTGTCAGAAAAGTATCATTTTCTAGTTTAGCGATGGTTTGCATTAGTTACTAGCTCTTAGCCAAGATGTCAATTCATTTTCTTACTACATAGATACAAGTCTAAGACTACACAGCAAACTTTTAGCGAATTCCTGATACTGATTTTTGAAAAACTGAATTTTTAATATTTTTTATTCAGCAAAGTTCTGCAAGGTAGTGGCAGAACTAAATGGAAAAAACCCACTTTACTCATAGAATACTGTTGCTGACATGATCAGTAATCAGTAATGGTATGTGAAGGGTACCGTCGATTCGGGCGAAATTGATCAGTCGGGTGAAATTGATCACCTTGGACCAACGAGTAAAAAACTCTTTATTCTACGTTTATACTGATTCATAAAACTGAATATGCACCCATCCATATAAAGATTGAGTTACAGGTCAAAGTCACTTGGCTTTCAGCAAGATTGATCTCGTAAATGGCTTGATTTTTTAAAATTTACTATTTTGATCGAATCGCAATTTTCAACATGCCCGATAAAACTCCTTGCTGTTAACACAAATTTCGTTGCAGAAGGAAATTTTGATAGAACTAATTCGATTCTCTAATTATCTGGCTGTGCTTTGATAATTTCCATGAATAAAATTATGCGACAGAAATTGTTTGATTTGACCTTTTACGAAATAAAACGATTGATAACATCATGAACTGAGGCAACATAGATTTCTAGATCGCTATGGGTGCGAAATGGAGCTGCCACCTGCGAAAGTTTATTCTTTCTGTGAAGCAGAATGGAGATTTATAAAAGGGTGCAAAAGACAGACAATACTTCGCACAAATTTTACAAACGCTCCATATGGCAGTTGCATGAGAGTGCAAGAGATCGGTTTGTGCTTACATAGCGAAATGCAACTACACATTCAAAGAGACAGTCAAGCTCCCGTATATGAGGAGAATTAAATTATTTGTTTCACTAGATTGATGAAGATTGTATACGAAAATCGTACATTTACACATATATACAGCAATGTTTAAACAAAAACAAATGATAACGATGCTAAAATTGGCTTAATATCTTTTTTATCGTTCATATTTATTTAGCAGATGCATCAACCATGCTAATGTAGAGCTGACTGTTTGATTTTTGTGCTAGTTGCTGTACGCGACATTGTTGCCTACATACAGGCAATATCTCGATTACGCCAGATTTTATACTGCACGTTTGGTTATTGCTGTCAGAGCGTATGGTTTAATAGCAATATCGTCTTGATTTCTACGTGATCAATTTCACCCGTTATTTGTAAATTTCCAATTTCACGATTACATTAAGTTTTATCTAAAATAAAACTATTTATATAAGATATAGATGATACTGTCGTGTAGCCAGCACTACAGTACTTATTTTAAAATTGAATCATCTTCCTAAATATGTTTCTATTCAAAGATATTTAAAAAATACTCGAAAAAGTGATCAATTTCACCCGAATTCACGGTACCAATTAAAGCAAATTTCCTGTTTTCGTCGAGTGATTTTATATGTCTGCAAGCTAAATAATATTCTATTTCAAATAAAGAAATCAAAACATTTTTATTAAAAACTATTTTTTAAATTGCCTACGAAGGTAATAGACAAAGTTTTTAATAGACGGGAAAAGCGTCAGATATCTGCTGATCCTGGGTGATTTGGTAATTTTGGTAATAACGGGATTTGCAGTCTTGTCACACCGTAAGTATAAAAAAAACTAGCTTTGGGGCGAACCAACCAACGGTTGAAAGCCCCATCAAATAGTAAATAAATAAATAAAAAAACTAGCTGATTGCAAGATCTTACTCGGGGCCCCTTTGTCATTCAGTCATTTGTATATCTGCTTTTGGAGCGAAAACTCTCATAATGCAAGAAAACAAAACCCTTTTTTCATTTAAATATGTCTACTCCCTTTGATAGTTCCTCTCACGTTATCCCCCAATCACATGTAAATCTGTTTTCTCGGTAATCCCTTTAAATTGACACAAAGCCTTTTTTGCGTTTTTGAACCTCTCCCTTTATAATGGCCACCCTATTCCCCTTTTCAGAAGTGAAACAACTTGTATAGCTGCTATCGTTCCAAATGCAAGAGAAACGCACCCCTTTACCCATTTGAACCTTTCTTTTCCCTTTTAAGAGACCGTGCTCCTCTTTTGTTAACCCCCTGGAAAAGAATCATGTCAAAAACATGTGTTTGACAAACAACGATGAAGAACAGTCAAAAAGTTCCGGAGCTATGGTGGAGCATACATTCATACTCACGTTCCTCGTCCCCCTATATGTCAGTTCCTGCCTAGTCAGCTCCTCTTCTGCCACGTAGCATCGGTTTGCTGTATGAAAGTCCCAATAATGGAGACGAAACAAAAGTTTATTTACCATATATTCGTCCTCGGTGGAACCCCCATCTTTTCTCAAAGTTAGTTGCACAACTGCAATTAGTTTAAATGCAAGAGAAACGCTATCCCTTTTACTTATTTAGATCCCTTCCCCTTGTTAGGGATTCCCTTTTGTCAACTTTCCAGTGCTGATTCCCTAATGTCAAGGAACATTTGTGTCACGTTTGACAAAGAATTGTCCAAGCATTTCGGAGTTATGCGCTTTTCCCTGTTCTGAGCCTCCGCTCATCTTATGACCCCCCCCCCCCCCTTCTTTTTTCAACCACCTGAGTTCTGATTCCCTTATGCCAAGGACCATGTATGCCAAGTTTGGTGAAGAACCGTCCAGGCATTTCGGAGTTATGGACATCCCCCTGTTACGACCTCCTCCTCTCCTATCAACCCCCCGGTGCTGATTTCCTTATATCAAAGAATATGTGTGCCAAGTTTGGTGGAGATCGATCAAGGCGTTCTGGAGTTATGGTGTAACATACAAACATACAAACACAGAAATATACTCACGTTCAGTTTTATACATATAGATAACACTTAATCCAGTAATATCATCTATATTGCTAACACTAAGGCGAAATAAAATGCTATCTAATCCATAGCTTACAGCTTTTTCCCAAATAATGCGGTTTCGAACAAGAGCGTTCCCAAAATTGAAACCGAACTCTGCTGCATCTATTCATACCAGATCCTAAAAGTAGTAATCAACCAACAAAATCGTGCAAAAATGAAACAATTTTCAAAACATAAATGTTAGGCGAAAACCGCATTTGCGACAGTTTGCGTGACTGGTTACCGTACATAAGAGTACGTTTGCTTATTATCATGTACGTATTCGAGCTAGTTTCGACGCATGCAAGAGATAGGTACTCTCGATACAGAAACAATACGGATCAACGGATTGGCTGAGACTCTGATATGGCCCTGCATACTGGCAAATGTATAGAAAAAATGTAACCGTTTCGGTTCCTGCTTCGAACTTCTTCAAGCTTCGACGTCCAACCAATTATTGACATCTCGGCAGGATCTGCCAATGAAAACAGCCATCCGATGTATTAAATGTATTAAACGATTCCTGAGGTCGATCGCATTTATAGAAATGCACAGCATACGATGCAACTCTCCGATGAAAGCAAGCGAGATTCCTTACCTGAAGATCTTGTGAGAACCATATTGTAACATTCTGCATTAACAACAACAGGTAAATGAATTCTCTCAACGAGTCTATTTGATATTCATTGACTACGAAACAGCTTTTGCTCGACTCAATCACGAAAATCTCTTTGGGCATCATGAGACGCGAAGAACTCGTAAAATCGTCAATCTCATCGAAGCACAGTACGAGGCTTACACATGCAGAGTCTTGCATAATGGAGCCTCGTCCAATCCGACCTGAGCAGCTACCATCATGGTTGCTCGCCGTAATTGACGAGATCATGGCAGGTACAATTGACCGAATCAAAGAATGCTTTGCCAGCATATTTACTACGAAGCATCTTAATGATTTCGAACTGGCTGACGATGTTGCAACGGCATGCAAATATGCAGTCTAAGCTAACTGACGTCAACAAGACCAAATCGTTTGATGTGGACAATCGCTTCAACGTTACAGTACATGGTGGTTCGGTTTCGAAAAAGTGCGGATATTGACAATATAGCAGTTGGGTAAAAATGTGTAATTTTTCAAGGGTAGTGTCTTCGGAGAAGTTTAATAATAAAATATCGCGCATCTTTCTGCACTATTAGGGTGACTTTTTGTGAACTTTTGTTTTAAAAATACATAAAAAAATCTCCCGGAAAATTGTAGAACATACTAAAATAAGCACTTTGCTGAATATAGTAGCTATCTATGTCTTACTGGTTGCGAAATATAAAGATATGTTTGAAAAGAGCACTTAAAAACCAATTATACTCAATAACTGTACACACAATTTTTTTATTGCTTTTAAATGTTCTACAAAGTTATTCAGTATGCTAAAATACACATTTTCTCTCAACACTGGTTTTCACTAAGATGCATATTTAATGAGTTATAAAATATTTTATCAAAAAAAATTTCCATTGACTTTTTCTGAAATTCCTTTGGAGATCTCATGATGGAAACATTTTTGTTTTATAGACAAAATATAGTATTTTCACCTAACGGTAGTCTGGTTTGCGCATAGTTGCCCGAAATTAAATTTTTTGACGTAGGGCTACGTCTTTGTTTACTATACTGGGACTGGATAGCACTTTGTGAAAACGAAAATAGAAGTGTAACGCTTGAATGAAAGATTTCAAATGCTAATAACTACTAAACTATTGAACCAAACTGAACAATTTATATTTCGTTGGATAGATAAAATGATCATCAATTTTATAGGGGGTAAGAGAGCAATTTAAAGGATAGCGTAAGAGGGGGGGGGGGCTCCTATACAAATTAAACACAAATTTCCTCAAAACTCAAGAACTAATTAAGCAAATGGAAACAAATTTGGCATGTGGGGGTTTCAGGAGGTAGGTTTTTTTCTACGGTGTACTGAGACCTCTTCCCCTTCTAAGAAAGGGGGCTTTCATACAAATGAAATACAAATTTCCTCATAACTCTAGAACTAATCAAGCATACCGAACTAAATTTGGCATGTAGGGGTTTCAGAAGGCAAGAATTTTTTCTATGGTAAATTGATACCCCTCCCCTCTTTAGGAGGGGGGGCTCCCATACAAATAATATACGAATTTCCTCATAACTCGAGTACTAATCAAACAAATGGAACCAAATTTGACACGTTCGGGTTTTTTGAGGTAAGAATGTTTTCTATGGTGTACTGAGACCCCTTCTTCTTCTAAGAGGGGGGGCTCCCATACAAATGAAATACAAATTTCTTCATAACTCGAGAACTAATCAAGCAAATGGAACCAAATTTGGCATGTGGGGGTTTTTGGAGGCATGAATTTATGTTAAATTTATTTATTTTATGATGATTTGAAACCCCTCACCCCTGTGATAGGAGAATAAGGATTCTCATACAAATAAAACAGAAATTGGTCATTCATTACCATTTCAACCTTTCTGATGCACACAAGTGATTTTTAAAAGAAATCTATGTTTCAAAGGTTGCTGGCGTTGTACTTATGAACCCCCGTCCACGTATTTCAAAGCCACCATTGCATTCAATGAATAATTGAATCTGAATTTTGCGCTCTTCTCTTTTAAACATTCACTTAAACAATGGCACTCACAGATTGCTATAAACATTCATATGCCAGAAATTCAGTTTACATTACTCTTTGATCTGATGATCTGATATAGTCCTACGTCACCCTTTCGTACAACCCTTAGGGCTGTATACCTTTTAGTTTATTTTGAATAGTGCGCATTTTATTTTTCATATACTTTATAACTTATTAAATAGGTGTCTTAGCGATAAACAGTCTTCAAAGAAAATGTGTATTTTAACATACTGAATAACTCTGTAGAACACTCGAAAGCAATAAAAATATCGTATGCAAAGTTATTGAGCGTAATTGATTTGTAAGTGCTCTCTTTTAACACATCATTATATTTCGCATCCGGTAAGAGATAGATAGTTACTATATGCATAAAAGTTGCTTATTTTAATATGTTCAGCAACTTTTTGAAAAAAAAATTTTTTCGAAATTGTTTAAGAAAACAAAAGTTTGTATCATCCTAATAGATGAATTCACGGTCACCTTAATAGTGCAGAAAGATGCACTATATTTTATTATTAAACTTCTCCGAAGACACTACCCTGAAAAATTACGCATTTTTTACCCAATTGCTAGTGTCCGCACTTTTTCGAAACCGAACCACTGTGCAGTAGTGAGGCAAACACCGGCGAAAGTTATCAGTATCTTGGTAGCCAAATGGCAGTGTCAGACGGCGGTAACAAAATTATCATAGCTGCATGTAGGCAAGGTAGACAAGGTCTGCTTTTGTGGGTTGGCGAAATATATGTAGATTAAACCAGATAGCTTTGCGTACCAAGATCAGAATTATTAACTATAATGTGAAATCTGTGCTGTTACACGGCATCAACGGCAAACACCCTGACACTGCATAAACTCAAACGTATGACTCAGTCAACGCCGTCTACCGAAGCCGATATCTACCGAAATCCGAGAAATATGACTCAAATTTCTCTCAAC
Organism: Sabethes cyaneus; assembly: GCF_943734655.1. Classification (NCBI taxonomy): domain Eukaryota; kingdom Metazoa; phylum Arthropoda; class Insecta; order Diptera; family Culicidae; genus Sabethes; species Sabethes cyaneus. The sequence continues at coordinate 97,554,715 of NC_071354.1, read as the reverse complement.
TTTTTTCATTTCATTATCGAGTATGCGTCGCCACGAGACCATGGATCAGTCTCTGCTGCGATATCCTGCCTATTCAGGGCTTGCTAGCAAATTTCATTTCAACCCATTCGTAGTGGGTGGTTGACCCAGCTCTACTTACGTTCTCGGTGTTTAAAATACCGCTACTGAAAAATAGAATAGACAATTTTAACGGAAAATGACAGCTGGCTGGTTTGTTTTGCCATCCAACACCCCTGATCCAATTTTGGTCAGATCTCACGTTGGATAAATTTTTGAGTTACGACATTGTCTTATTGACTTCTCTAGGGGCTCCCGAAGTCCCCCAAACATATCCAGATAGGACCCACGTGATCCTAGATAGCAGATTTGGCTTCCATTATTCTTGCTTTTGAACTGTAGTGCGATTTAAGGTGTCGCACGATAAGTTTTTGTTTGTGGACAAAACTGGCCCCTTGTTTGGGTGTTCCCGGAAGTTTTCAGACCTTCTCCAGATATTACCAACGTGGTGCTAGGTAGTTGATTTAACTTCCTTTGATCTGATTTTTGAATTCTAGCATAGTTTGAGGTGTCGCATGGTAGGTTTTTGTTTATGTTTGACTTTAAAAGTTCAAAAGATGCCAGGTCGTTCTGTGGCGACGAACTTGATGGATTTCACTAGTACCTGCATCTCACAGATGGAAACAGGAACTCGAATTGACGCTGTGTACACAGATATTAAGGCCGCTTTCGACACGGTGAATCATCCAATACTCATGCACAAGCTCTCTAAACTTGGTGTATCTGATAGACTGACTTCTTGGTTGAGATCGTATCTTACAGACTGTACTTTACGTGTCAAGCTAGATTCCACAGTTTCACGTGCATTCAGTAATTCTTCTAGTGTTCCATAGGGCAGTACCCTAGGGTCTTTGCTATTCGCCTTGTACTTTAACGATATTGCCATTTTGCTTGGTTCCAGATGTGCACTGATATATGCTGACGATCTAAAGATCTATATCGTTGTGCAACCTATCGCTGATTGCTACCGATTGCAAGCGCTATTGGTGTTGGACACCTTTGCTGATTGGTGTAATAGAAACAAAGTCACAATAAACATTGCCTTTATTTGTGGTTATAACATTCCACCGATGTAATACGCCCATCTCATTTGATTACCGGATCTTAAACTACGACTGGGTACATAAACGTTAAATTTGGATAGTATTTCACTAGACTGTACCCGTTGAAAAATAATGTCATTGATGAAGCTACCATTGCAAGTTCATGGCGTTCTTTAAGTGTTTCTATGTTTATAAACATGCAGTGTGCTCTATACGGTGGTAAAAGAAATTCGGTCCAATTCAATTTACGTAGTGCGTACAAAAGGAATTGTTTTTGGACAGATTCGATGCGATAAACGGTGCTATGCTTGGACGCGTCGATCAGATTAACGATGTTGGAGTTCTGTTGGATAACAAGCTCATGTTCAACCAACATTATATTGCTTCGCAACAGCTTGGGTTCATCACAAAAATTTCCCGAGACTTCACAGATCCCCATTGCTTGAGAACATTGTGCTGCGCGTTGGTAGGGGAGTGTCGTCGTGGTTGGGCCACGTTTTGGAATTCGCCCATAACTTTCGTTTCAAAAAGAATTTTGGAAATCTAAATACAACGTTGCAAAGGTCTAAGAAAAAGGTATATTTCCGGAAAATTTTGAACTGATTGCTTGAAAAATAAAAATGTTATAGGCATCTACGTGAAGACAAAAAAATGATGTCATAGTCGGGCCATGTTGTACAGGTTGGGCCTCCGCAGAAAATGTAAGACATACGTATTGAAATATTATTTAGAGACATGAAAAGAATGAATTCCGTGAACAACGGCTCAGATAGGTATACTCTATTTTTAATTGCATTTTTGCGAAATTTTGGCGATCTTGTAAAATTAATATTGCTACAATGGCCTTTTCCGAAGTGTACAACTACTAGGAGAAAACACCAAAAATCTGGGTTTTTATCGTATTAATTATGCTTTATTTCATCACATTTTACGAAACTGACATTCTCTAGCGATTATAGTGGCCCAACCGTGACTACTCAAGTGGCCCGACATGTGCAAATAGCGCTTTTCTAGTATTTTACCTTAGCCTTCCCAAACACCTTACTGGAGGGGATTTTTCTAAAGTCTTCGTATGCAGCACAACACACTTCATACATTTTCACAATTTATCTCAATAATTGCATTTCATGAATCATTTCTTGAAGAAAAGTTCCTCGCGCCTGGAAAACTTTTTTTCTAAAAGTCACTGAATTCAGTACGGGTGTTTTGAATACATGTTCGACACCCACAATATTGTGAAAAGTTAGCTGTCACAGTAAGAAGTTTTACAATGGTTGTATCATAGATATCATGAGTTTTTTTTTTTTTTTCATGTGTGGACTCATTACTGCGACCAGTATAGTTGATCTATTGTAATATCGCCCGGGTGTTTGCTGTATGACCTGCACTGCATTTCTTTTTGCTATAATCGCTATTGAGTGAGCGATATGCTTATTAAATTTATGCGTGCTTGTGTGTATTGGGGTTCACCCTTCCTTCAAAGCTTGATCTACTTTACCCACTTATTCCTCGCTGCCAGCACTATCCCATATTACAGCCGTCCCTGGCGAGGACTCATTCGTACCTCTGACCAGTACACTTAACTATAGGAGGGACATTTGCACTGTCAGGAGGCTTCAGTGGGTAAATATAGAATTCAGCACGAAGGAAGGGTAAATTGGAGGGGCCTGAGAATAAACCCATGCTAAAGTCACTTTGACATCAAATGGCTTGATTCTACTAAGATTCGAACCCACGACCACTCACTTGTCAAAGCAGACTCGGTAACCTTGCGGCTACGGGGCCCCCCTATCATGAGTTACTAAAACTGTAAAATCGTGATGGCCCGACCATAACAGTGGCCCGACGATAACGACAATACCCTACGTCCAATACTTGAGAATGCCTGTGTCATCTGCAATCCTCATAACCTGTGTTGGAAAGCCAGAATAGAACGTGTTCACCGAATATTTGTTCGTATCGCCCTGAGACATCAACCCCGCCGTCTACCTAGCAATCTTCCCACTACGTAGACCGATGCCAGCTTTTGGATTTAGAGACATTCGAGAGTCGTCGAAGGATTCAATAAGCAACTTTTGTGGCCAAGCTTCTTACCAATGAAATAGATGCCCCGGCTCAGCGGTCCCGCATTGATTTCCTTGCTTTTCGTAGACAGCTTCGCCCATCTAATTTACTAACAACCAGATTCCATCGGACCATGTACGGGTTTTATGAACCACTGACTTATCCCGGGTCGATGTGTCCACCGGCCTTTTGTGGAATTAGACCATGCCCGCCGCCATGTGATCATCGAGGCCGATCTTGTGGTACTCCGTATGCCTCTAGTTCCACGTTGGTTGAAGCACTCTACGTCCTCGCTGATGATGATACCAATAGGCATCATACCCGCTAAGACGCAGATTGCGTCATATGAAACTGTGCGATACACACTCGCCACTCTTAAGCACATGAGACGATAGGTGCTTTCCAGCTTGGCTAGATAGCTTTTGGTACCTAACGCCGATGACCACACCGGCCCGCCATACTTAAGTATGGACAGGACCACGTTGGCTAATAGCTTTCGTTTGCTGCCATATACCGCAGAACTATTAGACATCATACGAGACAATGCCGAAATAGCTGTGGAAGCCTTCTTGCAGGCATAGTCGACGTGGCTCCCGAACTTGAGCTTGTCGTCGACCATGACTCCAAAGAGTTTTAGGGACCGCGTTGAGGAAATAGTGCATTCCCCGACGCTGATATTTGCTTGCTGCACCGACTTGCGGTTGTTCACCACGATAGCCTCCGTTTTATGATGCGCTAGGTCCAGTTTCCTGGATCGCATCCAATCTTCAACAATGCTTATAGACTGGGCAGCCGTCAACTCAACCTCTCTGATAGATTCCCCGTAGACTTCCAAAATGATATCGTCCGCAAAGCCGACAATCACCACCTCTACCGGGAACTTTAGCTTCAACACCTCGTCATACATGACGTTCCACAACACCGGGCCCAGTATGGAAGCTTGCGGAACCCCTGCGGTGATTGGAACGCACTTCTGACCCTCCTCCGTGTTGTAGCATAGCACATGATTCTGGAAATAATTTTCTAGATTTCTGAACAGCGACACCGGCACTTGGACGTTCCGAAGCGAGTTGGCTATGGAGTCCCAGCTAGCGCTATTAAACTCATTTCTCACGTCGAACGTGACAACTGCGCAATAAAGGATACCTGTCCTCTTGGGCTGGATTGCCACCTCGGCTGTCTTAGTGACAGACAAGATGGCATCTACTCATTACTGCCCCGAATAATTCGGGAGCCTCTAGAATAGCCGCTTTAATGGCCATATTCGGGATACCGTCTGGCCTCGGTGCCTTGCTCACCTTTAGGGATTTAGCGATCTCGATGAGTTCCTCGTTCGTAACCGTCACTTCCTCCTCGACCTCCAAACCGCCGTCGCCCACGTTACTTTGGATGGTCGGCTGGGAGGCCGACCATCCTACGCTATGGTCTGAGATACTGGAACGTCGGCCGTGGGACGACTCAGCGGCCTGGGGCCAGGGCCTTGGCTCGTGGCGCGGAAAGATGCCCTCGATGATCCGCTCCAGCATCTCTGGCGATTGCTCTGCGGGCGCCATCACGCCCTTGGTCTTTGCCATTACGACCCTGTAGGCAATACCCCACGGGTTTGCATTGGCAGGGCACTAGCACATAACCTTTCAAAGCAGGCTCGTTTACTAGTTTTTATGCCACTCTTAAGCGCTGCGCGTGCAGCAACAAGTGCTACTCGACATTCAACCCTGCCTTCGTCCGAACGAGCTCTTTGCATAATTCTTCTCGTACGAAATCACGCTCCGCGGAGTTCCACAATTTCATCTGTCCACCAGTAAGCCGGTAATCTGATACTTCGGGATCGAAGTATGATGTCTTCCATCCACGGATGGTTGGAGTGTTGGCTCTACTCGCCACCTGCCGCCTCGTTATCTGACCGACACCATAGCGGACCGCCTGATGGTCACTGTGAGTGTAGCCATTGTCTACCCTCCAGTCTCCTATCAGACCAGGACTGCCGAATGTCACGTCGATGATAGACTCCGCACCGTTCCTACGGTATGTCTTCCCGCTGTTGGTAGCGCTCTCCGTGGCTTCCAGGGCCACGTTGTGACACGCCGTCAACGAGCAGGCATCCGTTTGTACTGACTTCGACGCCTTCACGGTCTTCACCTCTACTGCACGCGCCACGAGGTCATTGTGCACGTTGGTCGCTGCACACAAGGTTTTCCGAAGCATGAGCAAGCTCTGCTTCAAGTCCTTGGAGAAATCGCCGCGACCTGATGTGAACTTGATGATTATACCGAGCTGCTGTGACGCAGCTACCACTTTGGGTAGTTCCTCCCTATTCTTTTCCATCGCCTTAATTAGCGATGGGCCGTTCATCGCTGTGTCTGGCGTGGCAGGCGTACCACTGCCCTTGCCACCCACACTAGCACTTCGGGTTGCATCCTTCTCCACCCTTGGTGGAGAACGCTGGATACCTCCCCTCGCGAACGGGTTTTTCACCGTATCTGCACTTGCTGTAAATTTGTTTAAAAGACTCATTTTGATTCTAAAGGATCCCCCTTCAAGCCGCTATCCAAACCCATTTGAAGTAGTCGCTTTAATGATCCCATGGCGATCTATGGAACATGGAGAACCATGCGAGGGTTGGGGCAGCGCCTTATGGGCAACTGCACCTCAGAGCCAGATCGGCGTAAATCAGGAAAATGCATCTGAACCTACTCCCGCCCGGTGGTCGCCGGTCGATGGATTTGGAACGTACTTGAAGGCCTGCCAGGTTTGACGGGACGGAGACACATGCACCGTTTGCCACCTCGCCGTTTCAAGTCGCTACCACGTGACTTTACTAGGGGAGCTCGTCGCAAATGCCAGCCCTAAGTCGTGTTGTATATCGTGTCCGAATCATGTCCAATAACATAGCCGCCAGTTTACCGAAGTTGAAACCTTACTGGCATCGGCCCCAATGGGTCCCAACGGACCGTTCAGACACCTGGTAGACCAGAAGTCTAAGGTCTAGGTGTCCCTCTCTCCCTGTCTGTTTACAACCACGCGGGTCCAACCAGAGGGGAGTTTCTGGTTTTACCCGGGACTTGGTTGTATTACCAGCTGGCACCACGAGGAGGTAGGGATAAGAGTTGCTATAACTAAAAGTGGTCAAGTTACACTGTTATAGCCATTCACCAGCCGATATGGTATGGTATGGTGCATTCCAACAGACACTTCGAAAACCACAGTAAATTAACGATGTAACTAATATTTACGTTAGTCCGTTATTTTCCTGCTCCAAAAGCTCTGCTGCTGATTTGACTCAAACACACTTACCTTCCGATCCGTGCCCTTTGAATCCACTAAAACGCAATAAATAAAGCATTTGATCGAAATTACGCAACTGACTTTATATTTTAAACTCGCCGTACCGTTTTAAAATTCGTCCATCAAAATTTTTCATCGTCTGAACTAAAAAGTTAGCGCGCATGTATTTGTTATTGTTGTATTGTTGTTATTGTATATGTTATTCTGCAAAATTTCTGTAGGCTATGCAAGTTTTCCCGGCTGCAGAATAACAACAATGCGTTGCGTGAGTTATTTTCATTTTATGAATGACGGAAATCGAAACGATTAGTAGACACTTTCTTCACTGACGAACTGACATGACACTTAGAATAAAATCCTTTGAAAACCATCGTCCTGCACATTTTGCTTGCACACTAGCACCCTCTGTTATGCATGTTGCGGAGTAGCTTGCATTTGCAGGGCTTTATACTGTAGGGTTTTGTACATTTGAATGGTTTTGTACTGAAAACACAAATAGTGATGTCCGTTAATCGTTCGATTAATTCAACTAATCGAATAACTATAAAAATATTCGAATAATTTTTAATCGAATACTGCCAGCACGAGTGGTTGAATTAATCGAACAGTTCAAAGGAAACAATATGAATGCGATTAATCCCCGAATAATGGCCGTTAATCGTTCATAATCGTTCGATTAATCGAATTAATGAAAAAAGTATTCCAATATTTCTAATCGAATACCACTAGTGCGAATAGTTGAATTAATCGATTAGTGCAGACAACGCTCGCCGATTAATCGGTAATCGAATAATTGAAAATTTTGGACATCACTAAACACAAAGCAACACTCGCGCGCCGCGTTGTGGCCATGTTGCGAAACATGCTTTTTTGAAAAATGAGTGGTTTTTGATTGGACGATGGAATAATCGCGAGTGTCTCGTCTGTTTGTCTATGCTAAAACGTTGGAAATTTGGCTACTAGGAATTCTTTAATGAAAAAAAAACATTTAAATAAACCTCAGCTCACTTTGATTGATCGCATATGAGAGGCAACAAACTAAAATATTAGGGAATAACAAATTTTGCATTGTGTGTCATAAAAATCGCTGATATTTTTAAAAATTTGTGTTGGATAGGACGGGAATAGGCAATTACGAAGAAGCAACAACATTCCCTAGTAACTTTTATATCTCTACATGTCCGGCAATTATAACGACTGAAACGATTTGCTTATAGTGACCTTGAGAGCCAACATTTCTTAGTGCTTGTTGTTTTAACAAAATGAATATATTCAGTTAGTCAACTTCACTTTCTAGCAAAATCATTTTAGTTGCTTTCTGTGACAGGAAAACCGATTGATAATAACTTTCTTTCTGCAAAACACTTTGCACTTTGATGAACTTTTGTTTGCATGCTAAAACAAAATACTAGAATATGACAATACGGCCTCGCATCAAAAAATGATCTCGGTGTTGAACTGTGACATATATCGTACATAATAGCAACAATAAATCTGTTTGATGAGATTGATTGTTCGATGAGATTTATTGCGGTTTGACAAGCAACCGTAATAAGATCAATTTTGATTGGTGTGTAATATTGTATTGCTGCGCCACACTTGTGGTAAGTTTATAAGAGACTATAATGAAAAAACGACCGTTTGTTTTTTTGTTTAAAATTATGGTTGGCTTTCGGTCACGGGTTGCGTGCGAAAATATTTATTTTCCGTTTACAGTCGACGTTTCGAGGGATATCCCCTCATCTTCAGGACAGCTATTGATTAACAAAAAATTTTTTCAAAGTTATACATGTTTAACACTGATTACAATTTAACTACTCACAACGTATACAAATATTTTTTTGTCAAGTGGATTGTGTCATTGTACTGTGGAAAGCTTGTTATTCTACACTAAAAAGGAAGTAGCACATTCGTAATGTATTTTTATGACTATTGATTTAAAAAATTGAACTTACACAGGTTTTACCCGGGCACATCGAACACAGATTATATAATGAAACTTTTCAAAGCAGCTATGTGAGACGGCGAAATTGTTTAAGAAAAAAAGCTTGCAAGGAACGCTTGGAAACAACTAAGAACAGAGATGGCGTAACAAAAAAGAACGCGTTGGTTGAGAGCTTTGATGAAGATTATTGAGCAAGAGAGTACAAAATGCCAGCGTAGGTAGAATTCAAATTGTCGGTATCGGTTCTAAAATTAACTGTGGAATTATCAGAAAAGATGTGACACATCTCTAATATTTGTAAGGCTTGAATTCTACTATCTTGATCGATAATTTTGACTCTCGATAAATCAAAATTATGATCCTCTTCAATTATGTGAACCATGAGCGCCGTTTTTTTGAATTCGTCTCTTTTGTTGTCGTCTCGTCCAGAGTCTGATTGTTTGAATTCTTGATATCGCTTTATCAATGAACGATGCCCGGATAGTCGTTGCTTAAGCTGCTGCGTTGTAAGTCCAATGTAAGAACTTTCGCAGTCGGCGCAAGGAATACGATATATCACATTGCGTCTCAGAAGCATAGATGTCGGGTCTTTCAGCTTTGAAAAAAGCGATGCATTTGTTTTTGCACACTTGAAACTAAGGCAAACGTTTTTTTGATGTTTGTGAATGATCTTCGCAAGTGCGGGAGTAAGATTGTCCACGTGATGAAGCGATCGATATACTTTTTCTTCGCCTTCCGCTTCACTATTTGAACTAGTACTGGAACTTTTTGTGGTAAATCTGTTTATCAGACGATTTATTAACGTGCTGGGATAGTTGTTATTTTTCAAAAATTCCCGTACTATGTTCTTCTTCTCATCAAAAGACTTGCATGTTGAAAGTTTAAAAACTCTTCCTATAAAACCAGTGGCTGTGTTTAGCTTTTGTGTGAGAGGGTGAAGCGAAAGGAAATTTAACATACGTCCACTGGATATTGGCTTACGGTACCAGTCGGTGACGATTCTTTGCTCATCCGTTCTTATTAGAACCATGTCCAAGTACGGCAATCGGTTGTCGCTTTCAACCTCGCACGTGAATTGTATGTGTGCGTCATACGTATTGAGCGCTTGCTTTACGTATTCAATTTTGTCAGCTGGAAGAGCGGTGATCAAATCGTCGACGTATTTTTTGATAAACGGTATTGGTATATCGATTGCTGCCATAACGTGATCAAGTAATGTTTCCATTACCAGGTCGGCAAGTGCAGGACTTAAAGGATTGCCCATAGCGGTTCCTGTCTTTTGCCGAAAGTATACTCCCCGGTAAACGAAATAACTGGATGAAAGATTAAAATCAATCAGGTTGGTGAACAAATCTATGTTTTTTATCGTTGTGTTTTTCTCGATTGAACTCCAGTTGTTTCTTACCGCTGCCATGATCAAGTTTCTCGGTATGCAAGTAAACAAACTGACGACATCAAAAGAGATCAGTACATAGCCTGGTGGAAGTGAAACGTTGTTAATGAATGAACAAAATTCATATGAATTTTGAACATTGTATTTGTTCTGATCTATCGATTGCCGGATGATGCTTGCAAGATATTTTGAGAGATCATACGTTGGGCAGTTTATGCACGATAGTATGATTCTCAATGGACTTCCAGGTTTGTGAATCTTTGGAAGCCCATAGATTCTTGGGCATGTAGCATTGTAAGTTACCAGCAGAGATCTGGTTTTTTGATCAATCATTTTTTGATCGTGTAAAGCATTGACCAGTTGATTGTTTTTTGTTTGTACTCTGTTGGTCCAGTCCGTGTTTATCCGTTCATATGTATCGTCATCGTCGATAAGGGTTTTCATTTTATCTTCATATTCTTGTTTATTCATTATTACAGTTTTGTTTCCCTTATCGGCTGGTACAATATATATGTCCGGATTATCACGGACGAACTTTCTGGAAATATGGTAAGCTCTCATCGAGAAGTCCCATACTTTAAGATTATAGCAGATTTGGAATCAATTCTCAAACTGGAAACGGACGAAGCTTTACAAGCAGCAAACCGAAACCATTTCACACACATTATTCAAAATCACCTCAACAAAAGAAAAAACGGCTTACTTGATCCTACAGCTGATTCGGTCAACCGTTTTTTGATGAGAGCTTACCATATTTCCAGAAAGTTCGTCCGTGATAATCCGGACATATATATTGTACCAGCCGATAAGGGAAACAAAACTGTAATAATGAATAAACAAGAATATGAAGATAAAATGAAAACCCTTATCGACGATGACGATACATATGAACGGATAAACACGGACTGGACCAACAGAGTACAAACAAAAAACAATCAACTGGTCAATGCTTTACACGATCAAAAAATGATTGATCAAAAAACCAGATCTCTGCTGGTAACTTACAATGCTACATGCCCAAGAATCTATGGGCTTCCAAAGATTCACAAACCTGGAAGTCCATTGAGAATCATACTATCGTGCATAAACTGCCCAACGTATGATCCCTCAAAATATCTTGCAAGCATCATCCGGCAATCGATAGATCAGAACAAATACAACGTTCAAAATTCATATGAATTTTGTTCATTCATTAACAACGTTTCACTTCCACCAGGCTATGTACTGATCTCTTTTGATGTCGTCAGTTTGTTTACTTGCATACCGAGAAACTTGATCATGGCAGCGGTAAGAAACAACTGGAGTTCAATCGAGAAAAACACAACGATAAAAAACATAGATTTGTTCACCAACCTGATTGATTTTAATCTTTCATCCAGTTATTTCGTTTACCGGGGAGTATACTTTCGGCAAAAGACAGGAACCGCTATGGGCAATCCTTTAAGTCCTGCACTTGCCGACCTGGTAATGGAAACATTACTTGATCACGTTATGGCAGCAATCGATATACCAATACCGTTTATCAAAAAATACGTCGACGATTTGATAACCGCTCTTCCAGCTGACAAAATTGAATACGTAAAGCAAGCGCTCAATACGTATGACGCACACATACAATTCACGTGCGAGGTTGAAAGCGACAACCGATTGCCGTACTTGGACATGGTTCTAATAAGAACGGATGAGCAAAGAATCGTCACCGACTGGTACCGTAAGCCAATATCCAGTGGACGTATGTTAAATTTCCTTTCGCTTCACCCTCTCACACAAAAGCTAAACACAGCCACTGGTTTTATAGGAAGAGTTTTTAAACTTTCAACATGCAAGTCTTTTGATGAGAAGAAGAACATAGTACGGGAATTTTTGAAAAATAACAACTATCCCAGCACGTTAATAAATCGTCTGATAAACAGATTTACCACAAAAAGTTCCAGTACTAGTTCAAATAGTGAAGCGGAAGGCGAAGAAAAAGTATATCGATCGCTTCATCACGTGGACAATCTTACTCCCGCACTTGCGAAGATCATTCACAAACATCAAAAAAACGTTTGCCTTAGTTTCAAGTGTGCAAAAACAAATGCATCGCTTTTTTCAAAGCTGAAAGACCCGACATCTATGCTTCTGAGACGCAATGTGATATATCGTATTCCTTGCGCCGACTGCGAAAGTTCTTACATTGGACTTACAACGCAGCAGCTTAAGCAACGACTATCCGGGCATCGTTCATTGATAAAGCGATATCAAGAATTCAAACAATCAGACTCTGGACGAGACGACAACAAAAGAGACGAATTCAAAAAAACGGCGCTCATGGTTCACATAATTGAAGAGGATCATAATTTTGATTTATCGAGAGTCAAAATTATCGATCAAGATAGTAGAATTCAAGCCTTACAAATATTAGAGATGTGTCACATCTTTTCTGATAATTCCACAGTTAATTTTAGAACCGATACCGACAATTTGAATTCTACCTACGCTGGCATTTTGTACTCTCTTGCTCAATAATCTTCATCAAAGCTCTCAACCAACGCGTTCTTTTTTGTTACGCCATCTCTGTTCTTAGTTGTTTCCAAGCGTTCCTTGCAAGCTTTTTTTCTTAAACAATTTCGCCGTCTCACATAGCTGCTTTGAAAAGTTTCATTATATAATCTGTGTTCGATGTGCCCGGGTAAAACCTGTGTAAGTTCAATTTTTTAAATCAATAGTCATAAAAATACATTACGAATGTGCTACTTCCTTTTTAGTGTAGAATAACAAGCTTTCCACAGTACAATGACACAATCCACTTGACAAAAAAATATTTGTATACGTTGTGAGTAGTTAAATTGTAATCAGTGTTAAACATGTATAACTTTGAAAAAATTTTTTGTTAATCAATAGCTGTCCTGAAGATGAGGGGATATCCCTCGAAACGTCGACTGTAAACGGAAAATAAATATTTTCGCACGCAACCCGTGACCGAAAGCCAACCAGAATTTTAAACTTTATAAGAGACGTCGTGGTGCCAACTAGTTTTATCGTGACAATATAAGTAAGTCTAAAAATTATCCCACATCGAAAAGCTATGAACGTTTTTTTCTCACACTTTGTCTCTTATGAAGAATTGCCTACATCATGACTCAACCCTATCCAGTCAATTGCCATATGGGCGAGAGGTCCAGCGCACAATAATGGATCTCAATTAATAAGATTTAAACCACGACGATGTCTTATGACGAACGCCAACTGCCGACGAAATTTGTGTTAGTGATTGTGAAGAAAAAGAAAGAAAAAAGATGGGAAAAGCTGTGCGTAGTCACAATAAAACAACCAACTATACATATGCCCAGCAGGAAGCCAAGATAAACAAACGAAAAATGTGATTTCGAATGGTCCCGGAGAATTCATCGGTTGTTGCTGCGCTGCGCGAAGACGCGGTTCGGTTCGGATTTGTTTTTATTTTATCATCCACGTAGTGGCCTCGTCCCATCCGTCCGTCCGTCCGGCGTCGTATCTGAAGCGCGTCAAGATGCGTGTTGAAATTCGGAAACCCATGAAGACAAACAAGTTCAACCCGTTAGCTTTGGTGATTGTTTGGCTTGGCTTAGAGGCTGTGCTGATACGTGACACCTTTTTCCGAGTTTGGCAGGAACGTCCATCCATCCATGGTACTGATTTGGAGTAAATAATTCCGAATCCGTTGAGTAATCGACCTACGTCGTTGGTAAATATGTTTGTCCTAGTCCTCCTACTCGCTCGAAAGGTTCATATTTCAACCGATTTGGATTTGGATTTAAATCATAGCAGGGAAAGGGTTTATTTAGGCGCAAAACAGACGATCTATTTGTGGAATGATTGATAGATGCGGTCAGTGGTTGAATGTGGGATTGTTATTTTTTCTCAATAGTTGGGTGAAATTCAAATGCATACAATTCTGAACACTCGAGTAAGGCTTTTAACAACAATATGTTCGTTTATAACCATCTTATATAAATTGATGGAAATGTTTAAAATATTTTATGTTGGCCACATTCCTGCCAGTTGCGATTTTACAAACATTTACACTGCATTTCATCTTATCCAAACCCATTACAAAATTAGACCTCAATCAATTGATGATCAGTCAGAATAAATTGAATGACATGTTTTCCACCCGCCCGCTTCACGGACTTCATTCAAACGATGAGGAAACGAAATTCCAGCAGATGGAACGTGATGATTGATGGTGCTCTCAATTGTATAATGTCCCAGTTACAGACTGCTCGCTATTAGCATGTCAGAACGAAAACTAAATTCATTTCTTTTTCTATCTTCTTTCAGACACATCCTACGAAAAGGCATGCCGAAGAGGGTCAGCACCAAGCACACCCATTTTGGGACAAAAATCTGAATCCACCTCCCGCTTTACCAACTTCTTCTCGAAACGGTAGCTAAGAATTCACATTCACATACACCGCATGGTAAACGACTAACAGATCCTTTCACGTTTTCAGTTCCTTCCGATCGAACCCGCTGAAGCGAACTAAATCCGTCACCAAGCTGGAGCGTTCGAAGCGCGGTCAGGGTGGCTTACGGGGTTCGCGGTCGCACGAGAGCCTACTCTCCAATCATGCTGTGATGTCCACCATCGATCTATCCTGCATCGGTGCAATCGGAGTGGTTCCGGTACATGCCTCCGTGCTCGGCCGAAGACACTGCTTCCAGGTGCGGGGTGGTCCTCGCGGTGAGCGGTACTACAGCTGCGGATCTCGACAGGAGCGGGATCTTTGGATATACAGTTTGCGCAAATCGATTGCACCCAACGCTGAGAACACCAGGCGAATGGACAACTCACTCAAAATGTGGGTGTATGAAGCCAAAGCACTGCCACCGAAGAAGAAATACTTCTGCGAGATTAATCTCGACAAAACTTTGTATGGACGAACGTCCGTGAAATTACGTACCGAGCTACTCTTCTGGGGTGAGTACTTCGACTTTCCGGACGTGCCGGATATAAACGTTATAACGGTTAACGTTTACCGGGAAGGCGAAAAGAAGAAAAAGCGAGATAAACATGCACTGGTGGGCTGCGTGAAAATCCCAATCCACGAGGTAACCTCCCGGACATTCTCCGAAGATTGGTACCCGATCATTGCGGAAAAGCACGATAGTATCAGCAAAAACTCTTCCAAAGAACCCATTCCTACGTTAAGGATAAAGTGTCGCTTCCAAAGCATAGATATTCTTCCCATTGGAGTTTACCAGGAGTTTCTGGATTACCTGAAAGAAAATTATAAGAAAGTTTGTGAAATCTTGGAACCTGTGATTGGCGTGAAAGCTAAGGAAGACATAGGACAAGCGCTGGTTTTGCTGATGCACGCACAGGGCATGGCAGCGGCGTTTTTGACCGATGTCGTCGCTTTAGATTTGCTACGCGTAGGCGATCAACGGTTAACCTTCAGGGGCAACTCACTTGCCACTAAGAGTATGGAAGCTTTCCTCAAACTGACCGGCGAACAGTATCTACAGGACACTCTCTCCGCTCCAATATCGGAAATAATCTCTTCAGATCGCGATTGTGAAGTAGATCCTCTGAAGGCAAATGGCTCCTTGTCCCGTCAGCAGCAAGCACTAAGAAATGCGGTGAAAACTGCTTGGAGCAGTATTGTAGACAGCGGCAAAAACTTTCCAATGCAACTGAGAGATTGCTTCTCTACATTCCGCGAGCGATTGCAGCTACTCGATCGTGAGGATATGGCTGACAATCTGATCAGTGCGTCAATTTTCCTACGCTTTCTCTGTCCGGCAATCCTGTCTCCTAGTCTTTTCAACATCACCAATGAGCTTCCCTCTGCGCGAGCAACCCGTAATTTGACGCTTGTCGCCAAGACCCTGCAAACGTTAGCCAATTTCACGCGCTTCCAAGGCAAGGAAAATTTCATGGAGTTCCTCAATGATTTTCTGGAACAGGAAGCTCCCCGAATGAAACAATTCCTCCACAGTATTTCAACCCGTACCGAATCCCCACTGCAGGAAAGCATCCTCGATTGGGCTGGTTACATTGATCAAGGCAAGCAACTCTCGATTCTGCACACTTTACTTGCCGAGAGCATTCAAAAGATTCCCACATCGAAGCAAATAGACTTGCACCCTCTTCCGGCGATTCTAGAAGCAATCACCATTGCCAAGGAAACCAACAACTTCATCACCACTCAGCAACAAAACCCTCAACCGCAGCCGCATCCGAACAAGGAGAACCATAACACGGTAACCGTACCAGTTAAGCAAACTGCCGAGCGAGGAATCATTCGTGGCGTTCTGACACCAACCTCGCTAGAGAAGAACATCTTCCGTTATAACGATCCGACGGTTCGACCGCTGCTGAGCCAAAACCAAAGTATGAACTCTCTGCAACACTCGCACTCCACCTCAAGTATTAATTCCGCCACCAACCTGCACGTAGTAAGTGCAAATATTCAACATCACAACGTTTCCAGTACCAATTCCAACGAGAGCAAATATCAGTACCCAATTGGCAGTATTCGAACGTACGGAACCGTTTCGCAGTACTACCCGAACAATTCGAACAATATTGGCAGTCTGAAAAATGAGAAAGAGAAAAGTCCGGTTTTGAACTGTGGCATTCGGGCTAGTACCCTGCCCCGGAACAATAACGTCACTGTCAGCAACGGTAGCATCAGCAATGAAACGGATGATCATACCAACGCAAACAACCTCATTCAGATTGGTTTCGATCCAAGCAATCCTTTCAATCGGAAAAGTCCCACCCCTTTGCTGAAGTCCACGACGGTACATATCAACGGCAGTCGAAGCCGAAATCTGAACGGCTCCCAGCTGAGCTTGCTTTCGGATCTCGGTAAAAACCCGCTTAGTCTCGGAATCCCCCACAGCGACATGGTAACGAGTAGCACTCCAACACCGGCAGTCCCTGCATCGAATCCATCAAACATGCCCATGAGCTTGGATGATCTGGAAGATCTGCTGAACTACGCCGACGAACAGGGAGTTACGGAAAATCAAAAGGGAGGAAAAGAACAACTGACCGGCAAAGGAAGCAACATATCGATCGGGCAAATTTCCAACATTTGCAGTTCCGGTTACCAAAGCATCACAACACAATCTCAGAGCTCGAGTCCGGTGGAACTCGGACAGCAGCAAATTGAATACGTAACGAATAAAGTTCCACCCCCGAGAAAGATAAGCAACAACAAGTACGGATACATTAACCAGCAACGGTACACTCCAGCAAGTAACACGGCAACCGTATCCAGCTTGACGTGCATCAACAATAACAATAACAATAATAATAATGATCAAGATAGTCAGTATGCTCCTCTGGGATACAAAAATGCTCTGTATCATCAAAGTACCAATGTTAGTGCTGGGACTGCACTAAATGCGTACAACAACAATTTAATTATTGGCTCGAACGCCGGAGCTGGAGGCAATGGAGGTCTTGTAGGCGGAGTAGGCAGTGCCTATAAAAGTCATCTCAGTACGATTGGAAGCGGCGGTAATCTGCACACGTCCAGCAGCGATGAAAGGTTAAGCAATAACGATAACTATCGGGATATAGACTCGTTAAACACTGGGAATGGAAACGTTTTCGAATCATTCGGTGGGCTGCACGGAAGGCGACTTGGCAGCAGTCGAATGCCACGGACTAATCCACTGATGCAGGTAAGTACGCTAAGGTTATGTTTTATTTTTCACGTGGATTACAATTTTGCGCTTTCTTTTTAGTATAAACGCGAAGAACCGTTGGAGATGCAACCGATTAACAGTTATACTAACACCAACAATAGTCGGGATCATCACAACCACCACCACAGTAGCAGCGGAGGAGGAGCAAGCAATCGTTACCAGCGCAGGATGAGCATCGATTCCGGTCGTACTCTCTCCGATAGCTCTACCGACACGGAAAGTGGTTCCAAACAGCACCCGTCTTCGGTTGCATTCAACGGTCACGTCGGTCTCGGTGGGGCGCTGAGCAGTCACCTAGATAATAAACGCCGTCATCGTACCAGTACCAGTAAATCGGTCGAACAATGCGAACGAGAAATCCAGCGGCTTCAGGCATCAGTGGACGAACTGCGACAGAAGCTGGAGGAATCGGAACTGAAGGAGGTCGCCGAAGATTTGGAAGCCATTTCGCACCACAGTGACACCAAGATTCGAAGCATTATTGGGCGGTAAGTAGAGGGACCTCGTTGGTCTTCCCTAATATGTTTATATGCCAATCTTTCTTGTTAAGCTCTACATTTATTTTTTGACAATCAATTTGGGTTTACTTTTTTCGCAGTCTGCTGGCAATGGAAGAGGAACTCCGACGGGAGCAGTACAAAATGTCGCTTGTACTAACGCACAAGCAGCGCGTTATCGAGGCACAAGGACAGCAAATTGCCGCCCTGGACGCGGCAAACAATCGGCTCCTAACGGCTTTATCCAGCTTGCGGAATCGTTACGAAAATCAGTCAAACCAAAGTGACACCAGCTCACCGCAACCAACCAATGCCAGTGCGTCCTCCTGCTAAACAAATACATATAGCTCTCTCTCACTTTTTAGCAGACTTTCCAGGATGCAAATTCCAAATTTTAAAGTGTCGATTTGTTAGAACAAACTTGGAAATCAAACAAAATGCAATGGTCGAATTGATTTGAAAGAATATTCTGTAAATAATCGTAACATGTAGAAGCTTTGAATTATACATACTCTACGTTTAAGATTTTAAATTATTTATTGTACAATATGATGCACCCTGAAACATGTATTATTCAGCAGGAAGTTTTAAGAAATGATAATTGTCTATCATTATTAGTTTTTACCCGTTTTAAGTAGTTGTTGAGTGAAGCACAACTGATTCATAGTTAGATCAAACACCAATCGACTCTACTAATTCGTCAAATGATATATTCACACATGTTGAGTAAATGCTGCCACCCTAACAAACGAACCACAGTGCATAAAATCTGCTGACTGAAAACTAACCAGACGCCAATGGAAAAGCAAATTGACTGCCTCAAATTAATAGTTTATTGTCTTAACAAAAAAAAACTATATAGTATCGATCAGTTCGAACGTCTCTAACGACTCATACCGAACAAAGTTTATATGCTTTGTCCCAACTTTGACGCTCTGGTCGTCTAAATGGTGATGTTTCTTTTTCGTTGTTCGCGTATCGTTACGAAATAGTAAGAGCAATTCCGTAAACTTATCCAATGTAACCAAAGAATCATTTCATATATAAAATAAGCGATCAAACCGATCTTCAGTTCAGTTTATTGGTAGTTTAAAACACAATTCCGTACATCTTGAGAGCGCAAATTCAGTTCAGTTTTGTTAGAAAATTACACACATATTATAGCCTTTTGGTATAGAGTTTCCGTTCCTCGTTTGTTTTGTGCACTATTTTTCTTCAATTCAATCCAAATTGAGTTGTTTAATATGTACGGATGAATTGTTTTTGTGTATGAATGAATACTTTCTCATAAGTAAACCACACCACTATACTTGCAGTAGGGGGTTCTGTAATCAAGAAATATATGAACTATTTATAATGTGACATTATGAGTAGTAGTAACTGCTAGTATGTATTTCCCTGAATTTTGATAGGATTCTAATCAAATATTAATAGGGTTTATAAATTCCCGTCGTAATAAGGAAAGCCACTCTAATTTTCATCATTTCTTAGGTGGATTTAATGAATATCCCAAAAGTTCATGTGCTGATTTGACTCAAACACATTTACTTTCCGATCCGTGCACTTTGGATTCACTAAAAAGCGATTAGTAAAGCATATTATTGAAATTACTTTCTTACATTCTTCGTACCGTTTTAAAATCCGTCCATCAAAATTTTTCATCGTCCAAACTAAAAATCACAATAATGTTTACGAAGCTAGCGCGCATGTATTTGTGTAGGACAGCATGACAAATGTTATTCTGCAAAATTTCTGCTGGCCATGCAAGTTTTCCCGGCTGCAAAATAACGACAATGCGTTGCGTGAGTTGTTTTCATTTGATGAATGACGGAAATTGAAGTCGACATTGTCTTCTTCGTCGCACGAAAAAAGTAGAAAATTTGGTTGCCAGGAATTCTTGAAAAAATACATTTAAATATAACTCAGCTCACTTTGATTGATCGCGTATGATAGTCAACCAACTAAAATATTAGGAAATAACTAATTTTGCATTTTATGTCATAAAAATCGCTGATTTCATTAATAATTTGTGTTGGATAGGACGGGAATAGGCAATTACGACGAAACAGCAACATATCCTAATACTTCTTGGCCGCCGCGCCACTGTGATATAGGAGGATGACATGAAAACTATAAAAAAAATCATAAATTTTAAAGTGGTACAAATAATCACAATTCATTATTATATTTGAAGTAGACAATTATTTAAAAAAATTTAGGCAGTGAAAAATTGGGATTAAATGTTTTATAATTATTAATTATCAGAATAGACACACATCAACGAGATTCCATATGCTTGTTTGCTGCTACATTGCTGGAAGTAGTTTTATCGATTTAAACGCGAAAATCTGGATACTCCAAATTGTTTAGAAGATCCAGCTAAGATTTATGTAATCTATTGTAACCAGTCGTTACAGTAGGATCAGATAATTTTTTATTTTTGTTTTATGCATATTTAGATAAACGCCCACATATTTTGAACTTGTACTAAACACTAAACGCACGCAAGTTTTACGGAACAGTAGATAATGCGGTTGACAATCCGCTAAATCAATTGATAAAGCTCTTGGTGGAAGTGCAAATATTTATTATAAAAGGTATTTTATTTGTACCAACTGAAAATTTCGGATGGTTTGAACATTTGAACATTCCTACCCTACCCCGAGCATTCAGGTAACACCAAGAAAAATAAAATCCATAAGCCGAACTACTACTAATGGGATAAAATTTACGCCCTCATATCGCCTTTTTGTATACATTGGTATACCGTTTTCTTTAGCGATCGCGTTTCGGAAGCTAAGCGCTAAAGAGGACATTAACCCTCGGGCATGGGTCCTAATCACTAAGGAGGATTACCTTCTCGGTCTGGCAGAAGGCGGTCTCGTTTGTCGTCAACAGATCCCTGTCAACGCAGGAAGCGCCTGAAAGAAGTCGCTGGTCATTTCACCGTCGACCGGCAAGGAAGATGACGATAGCTGCATCAAGGATCAGCGAGCGCTCGCCAGTCAAAACTCACGACCACCGTCGACGAGCAGTTGTGAATAGTGATACCCGTGAACCACCCGATCAATACACTACATATCAGTTCCAGTTTCAGTGAGAACTTTGTATCGCGAAATCCCTCCAGCTTGTCCAATTGCGCGGACCTTGCGACGAAGTTTGGGTCTCGTACTGCTGCAGTTTGTCCGGGTCGCAACTCACTTGGGAGTTACATGCTTTTTCGGCCGTTTCATCGTTATGCTGCTTTATGAACCTGCTATCACCCCAGCTAGTGAGCGTGTCCTGCCGTAAAACCTCCACTAGCAGTTTCTTCAACAACTAACCCGCCGTGATCTGTAGGATGCTTACAATAACGGATAGACGCAAGTACGGTCGGTATTCCGTGGTCCAGCACAACTCATCACGATCCAAACACTGTTGATTTCCATACCCGTATTGAAGATCGCTGTAAAAGCTGGGTTTCGATTGTTCTTTGGTAGGACACGATAAACCGCCACCTTTTGCGCGATGCCACTCACTGCACAGTTGGAGATCTGTCAAATTTAGCTGACAATTCCTCAATGTCCTAAATATAAGATGAATTGGAATGCCCAAAAACTTCTTGGCTCCCGGCCTCGAGGAGATTCGGCGAGAAATGCTAACTAGTTACGCTACCGGAAAGGATCAACTCCCGGTAGAACTCTACAAATATGGTATGGAACCAGTAGTAACGGCAGTTCATTGAATAGTTTCTAGAGTTTGAGAGAAGAAGCAATGAAAACAATGGTTTAACTCATCTGCAAAAAAAGTATTTGGTTGTTGTAATTAAGGCTTGTTCGCGACAAAATCTGGACACCTCAATTTTGCAATAAAACAAATTTGCTAGAAGATTAATCTATGAAACAATTTTATATCATTTATGCGTGTACCGTTAATAATTATCAAATAAATTAACATTACTTATTTGGTCTGCATGAAAAATTGGCGAACTTTGGAGTTTACCGCTACCATGAGTGTCAGTGGAGACTTGTTGGCAACCAATTTAGCGGCGTTTGTCCAAGATTTCCGAAATTTATCAATAGTTGTTGCTTGTTGTTTGTGCTGGGACAGCTCTCTCTTCACCAAAGCCCAATACCGCTCGATGGTGCGTAACTCTCGACAGTTAGGTGGATTCGCCTCCTTCGGTACAATATGGACTCCATTAGCATCATACAATTCCAAAACTTATTTGACGTAGTGACAGGATGCCAAATCAGGCCAAAACAGCGAGGGTGCATCATGGCTGTGTAGGAACGGTAACAATCGTTTCTGCAGGCATTCTTCACGGTATATTTCCTTGTTAACCGTTCCCGTAGTGATGCAACATTTACTTGCTCGACCACAGCTGCATATGGCCTGCCATACTAAATATTTTTTGGGGAACTTGGCTTTCTTCTTTGTCCTAAGATGCTCTGCAACGCCATTCCGCTTCATGGCAGTGTAAAAAGACATACCAGGGAGCTGTTTAAAGTCTCCTAGGACATACGTTTCATCGTCCATTATAACGCATGGAAACTTCGTTAAATACTCGCGATAAAGCTTACGAGCGCGTGTTTTGGCCGTCGTATTTTGCTTATCATTACGGTTTGGCACAGTCCCCATCTTGAAAGACTTCATGCCTTGTCGTTGCTTAGAAGTGTGCACGAATGTTGGCGACATTTTTATTTTACGAGCAATGGTACTTACAGAAAGATCTGGTCTCCTCCGTAATATTTGTTTTACCTTCGCAACGATGTGGTGGTTCCTCAGATCCGTTTTTGTTCCACTTCCCTTCTTCCTAACTGTTGTCAAACGAGTATCGAACGATTTTAAATCACTGTGAACAATGCTTGGAGGTAATCCAAGCTTGTTGGCAAGTTTTCTCAACGAGAGATCCGGATTTTCATTGCTGCTGCACACAATTGTTTTTCACACCTGCTCTTCTTTCGACGCCATTTTACGCTGAGCGCTTGTACTATAAACAAGTGTCATATTTTCAGAAAGCACGTCTACCACTCTGCAAAATATTTCACTCATTAATGTATTTCCGAAGCTGTGTGTGTTTAGGGGTGTCCAAATTTTGTCACGAACAAGCCTTACCATGCACTACGCTGGTCAACATCGCACTTCCAAATCTTGTCTATATCCAAAAACAAAAGAATTCGTAGAATAGTATCAAACGGACTCTATGGGAACACCGTGTATTCTCCACCAGATCTCGACTCACCTGGTCTAACTGTCTTGCTCGATATGCTCCTGGTTGTCCTGTTCTTACCGGGTTTAAGGCGGAACCGAAAGTGGCTAACGTTATTCTGTTAGTGCGACAAACACTGTACTGTACATCTCATGTGTTCGTCAAAAACCTAAACGTTTATTTGAATATTGTATCAGTATTGGTAATATATGTCAAATAGCGGAGCTTGCAAACATAAACAGCTGATCCGCAGCCAACCGCACTGACTACAAACATCGCGAAAAAGTGTTTGTTTTCTTTATCAAGGCATTCCGATTCAATCAAAATTAACAGCAGCAACTGAATAATGCGTAGGATCACTAGGATGTTTAATTAATCCGCTTGCATCGGATTGCGTTTTTGATTCCTGCGTTTGCGTTTTGTTTGTTTACTTCGCTCTAAGCTCATCGATGCGGCGAAAGTTGAAAGCTCTTTAAAAGCTCATTGACGTGACGAAAGTTTGATACTGTGTTGCTGCTTTTTCGGAAATCGCTAGTTCAACGAAATATGTGCGCAACCAAATATCTATTCACTAATTCCAGATTATACGTTTTATGAACACTTAATGATCTATATGATCAATTAAATTTATTTTCCATTAGCAATTATGTTTTGCTGAGCGTTTATTGAGACATAGCAGATCGATAAATTGAATTACAAGTTTTAGGAAATTGTAACAGCGCTGGAAGCACTGATTACGTGGCGAAAGCGTGCTCTGCCAATACAGATGCATTTTTAAGGCACAAAACAATACATGCTTCGAATGGTAGCCATTTACCCAGCCATCTTTGAGCCACTTTCGGTTTCCCCTTAAAGCAAACACCATTTTTTCAGGGTAGTTGTCCGGCGCTCTAGCAACATGTCCTGCCCATCGTATCCATCCAGCTTTAGCCACCTTTGTAATACTGGGTTCGCCATAGTTCTGTACGAGTTCATAATTCATCCTTCGTCTCCATACTCCGTTCTCCTGTACGCTACGAAAGATCCTTCTTAGCACTCGTCTTTCGAAAACTCCGAACACTCACAGGTTTTCCACGTTTCATGCCCGTAGAAAACAACTGGTTTAATGAGCGTCTTGTATAGGGTACTTTGTACGTAAGCTTAGTCCGCTCATCCGCAATTGCTTGTGAAGCCCATAGTAAGCACGAATTCCACTGGTTTGAGGTAGTTGACGAATTTGTCTATCTTGGCGCACTGAGGGCCAAGATAGACAAATTCGTCAACTACCTCAAACTTATCGCCGTCGATCGTTACACATGCACTATTGCCCAAGCAATAGTTGTCTTTCAACTATATAAATATATAGTTTAAGGGTATAGGCACAGCCTAACAGACGTAACACTTCGAACAAATTTTCTAACAAAACATCGTTTCAATTGCACCCCTAAAACTTGGATAAAACACTAGCATCACCTGGTGCAGTCTTCGCGCTACGCCAGAGTAGGTTACTATAAATTTATCGATGCTATAAATTTACTTGTATATTATCTGAAAACAGCGCCACCGAATATGTTACGATAAAGACTTAGCTTGCACTTCAGTGGTCAATTACAGTCAGTCCGCAATCATGGGGCACACACAATTGTGGGTCATTTTAGCTTTGGCTGCTAATTTCCATTTGAATATCGCCTTCCAGTTGATTGCGAGGTATGACGCTGGCCTAATAATCCAGTCGTCGTATGTTCGAATCTCGACTGGGAGAGGCTGTTAGAGTCAATAGGATCGTAGCAACTGGCCCTGCAATTGTCCTGCACTCTTACAGCTGGCTGCGAAGTCTGTCGGATAAAAACAGAAGGTCAAGTTTCGATAACGAAATGTAGCACCTAGGCTTTACTTTGCTATCACCTAATGATTGATCAAATTGTTAATGTTACTTATGAGTAACAATTTCATCAATCAATTAGTATAATATTCATGCATTAATCGGCAGAAAAAGCTAAAATTACCCATAATTGTGGACTGACTGTAATTGACCTCTGAAGTGCAAGCTAAGTCTTCGTCGTAACTTATTCGGTGTAGATGTTACACCAATGTAATTATGTTTTAAAACCCGTTAAACTCGTTCATAAACCTGCATATCGCTTCATGCTGCGAATAATTTCTGCTTCGCAGAGGAAGTTCAAAAGTTCTGCGCCGACGAAGGACAGCTGGGCTCCTGTTCAAACTCAATTTGTCGCTTAATACCTGGCTTCTTACTCGACCAGATAACATCCGTTATTTTATGTCTGGCAGTCACAGTGTCCAGATCGACAGGCATACAAAGTTTCTCATATGAAGGGAGTTGATCGTTGTTCCGTACCAAGTTACTCAAAGCAAATCTTACGAATTTTTTCTGCATGCCTTCCAGCCGATTGATTTGATAGGTGTACTGCGGCCTCCAGACGGTACTCGCAAAGTTCACTTTGGGTCGAACTAAGCCAGTAAATATAGCGAGCAGTGCATGCGGATCGTTCAGTTCGCGGTCAAATCGACGCACTAGTGCAAGCATCTGCAAACATTCCTTTACTAAATTATTGATATGGCAGTTGACGAGAGTTTTTCATCGAACACAACTGCTAAGTCCCGTATCACCTGCGGGTTATCTGTTTCTTCGTAGCTATAGGGTAGACGCACCAGTAGTAGTGGTAGTACCAGTAGTGGTGGAAACCTAAATTATTTCATTATTTTTGCAGATTTTGGTACAAGTTTGATAAGTATCGAACTACCAGTAACAGTATTATTTGATAAGTATCCAATTTGTACCAAAATCTGCAAAAATAATGGAATAATTCGAGTTTCCACACTACTGGTACTACCACCACTAATGGTGCGTCTACCCTATTTGAATATAATTGGTGTTGTTCTCCTAGTAAACGTCAAGGCAGAACACTTCCCGGGATTTACTGACAACCCACAGTCAGCACCGAATCTTCCGACGTTCACTAAATCTAAGCATTCTAATCTATTCCGTTAAATCAGGTTAATGGTTAAAGGAATTGATACAAGAGGCCGTATAAATAAAAGAGTTGAAGCAAACGCTTCCATAAGATTTACACGAGAAAATCAAAGCAAACTGTTTTAGGAATCTTCTTACGGATTATCTTGCAAAGGATCTTAAGGAGGGAACACCGGATGGACACTTTCATCGATCTGAATAGTCAGAAATACCCCTAGGACTTTGGACAATTCTTTAAGAAATCCACTTGAATCCATCGCAGATTTTTGGGAAATCTGATTCACATGATATCATTTCTTTACCACTTTAGCAAAGCTGTACCTTTGATTAGTAGATTTACCTCTCACCCGCGTCCGAGGTAACTAAAACTTGGGACCAAACACACCAAAACCCAAAATATCAACTCAAACGTTAATTCCGTATTGTACGCCTGCGAAACGTGGTACGTCTCATCGGAGACAACTCAAAAACTACAGGTATGTATTTATTAATCACTGCCTGCACGAATGATACGCCTGGTAACATGACAACTGGATATCGAAAGAGGAACTCAATCGTTGATGTCATCAACACCCGATAGTAACAGAAATTCGTGGAATTGAATCGACTGGCAAAGCGTGAACATGTGCATTCCATATCCTCTGTTCATTAACTCCTATTCCTACCTCCACGAGCTGCCGGCTGGGGTACGCAACTTCGGTTGTCGTATGCTAACAGGAAAGGGGGTACAGTGGCTCCCAGTCCCATTAGGATGGCAGCCAATTGAAAGATGTGCTTCTTCAGTTATATCATTTTACTTTATCTAACGGTTTGATTAGGTTTATCACAGATATTTTTCCATCGATTATTTGTTTCAATACAGAATGGCAAGGTATCTCCATGACCAAATGCAGCATAATGCCACACACAAACGTCATCGTCACAATTGCGGCTGAGATGAAAAACTGCAATAGGTTTTAAAAATAATTAATCAAGTTTTAGCTGATAGTCGTACGTAATAAATACCTACCATATTGAAAGCATTGTACATGATGGGCACTTTCATATTAGAATATAAAGTATATATTACTGAATATTGAACAATATAGATACTGTAACTCAATCTTCCAATCACCTGCAGTACGGGATGTTCGAGAAAGGCTACGGAAATAGAGTTCGATTTGCAACCAAAATAACAGAACAGTATTGAATAAACAATTCCGAAGCTGGATTTCAGAGCTGTTCCATAAACTGCCAAAAATAATGACGGTTTTTTCGGCACCATCGATGGCAGAACAACAAGAAATCCATTCAGAATGCAGAGTGCAACCAAGCCAGCTCGTAAAACTTTTGGCCCATAAAATTGCACCTTCAACTGAAGGTTATTTCGAACAATCGAGTGATACACAATTCCGGTTATGATTCCAAAAAAATATGATCCAACGTTCGTTAATGCTGGGGTGTAAAATTCCAGGAAAAATTTGCTTTCCCGTAGCTCGCCAAGCGCGTCTCTAGAACAACAGACTAGCTATATTTTGCTTGTAGGTTTTAAACAAAATAATTTACTACCGCATATTAAAATTCATGGTTGAATCTAATTCTTCTGTGTAAATTACATATCCTGGAAGTAGAAAAACAATCAAAATCAGTACAGTGACGCATGTCTTTTTACTGCCAGGGAATCGCCAAATCAATGCCATAATTGCCAGGCCCATGAGGAATAGTTGAAAATCCGCCCCCAAATACCAGCCAAATTTCATGCACTATAAAATAGCAGAAAAGATTTGCATTCAATCCTTCGTTGACTTGCACGCAAGTTTCGCTTTCAAGCGCATAAAGCGTTCAACTCACCGGTTCATCCAAATGAATGTGGTTGTTGATGAACAGAAGGTTTCCCCACCAGTGTTCACTGCAGTAATCGATAAACTTTGCCGCCACCGGCGTTTGTTTGGTGCGTTTGAATAATGTTGCTTGATAGAAAATTAAAAATGCATATGCCGGAATGATTCGGCTCAATCTGTTCAGCAGTTTCTTCCAAAGATAACGATAATTAAAGTTCGGTTGCCGATCGATGTGATTCAGGAAACTGACGGCCAGCACCATTCCTCCGAGGGTGAAGAAAAACTGAATCATGTGCGTGTTGAATGAGTTCCACATGGGAAATGATGGGTGGTTGGTTTGCTGGAAGGTAAAATAACAAAATGTACTCTAATCTGTACTAAATTTCAAACATGAAAACATCTTCGCTTTACCTCTTCCACATCTTCCGGATTGCTTAATGGCATCCGAATTATCGGTAATGATGCATGCACAAGAAGGATCACGAGCATGCCAATGGCACGCAGGCCTTCTAAATAATGAAGATTTTCATTGGATCTATTAATATCCAGCAATGCTTTAATGCTGCGGTTCAGAGCAAATGGTTTCAGAAGGCGATCGACTGGAACAATATGTAGAAAACATATTATTCGCTTGTTGGTTTGACTGAGGTGAATACTAGGTGTTAAAAATTACGTGTTGTTAAAAGTAGTTAGGCTAGGTTTTCAACAATATACTTACATCTTCCTTCAATTCCGCGAAAATCGCGCACTGTGGCGATTTTTACTAGTAAAATCAGCACTGCCGTTAATCCGAGAAAACATTTTTCGTTAAAACCTAAAATAAAATAAAAAATCTACATTTCATGCCAATTTATTGTCCTCACTACGGGAAGGCATGCTCCAATAGTTACTGAACTCTCGTTGAAAATCATCCTCTGAGAGGCAGTGCAAGACTGTCGATGACCCAAGCAGCCGATGTGATTCATAGATTTCTCTGTTGACACATTGGCCGACATAGTTGATTTGACGATCCAAATCGCCGCCTTTGTAGATTTGTCCGGTGGCCTCCGAAATCCGTCGCAGGCAGTTTTGTACGCAAACACCGCGTTCAAGCTGATCGCGCGGGAAGTTGAGGGAATTTGCCGAAAGTAGCTGTTTAGCAAACATAAATAAAATTGAATAAAGGTGCACCGAAAGTTGGATGGTTTGATGCATAGAAATGTTTAATTCAAATATTTGAATGCTTTTGGCTCACTGACAATTACAGTTGAAAATCTCTGAGCCGGCTAACCGTTTTCTGTGATCTAATGTTATCATTTATTCAGGGGGCAAAGATCAACACCCAAAATTTGAGCAAATAATAAACTTTCTCTTTTACGTAATATTATAGTTATGTAATATACCAGTAACTATGTACATAACAAAAAGACATACCAAAATTTATAACTCTTCTGATTTTGTTCAAATTTTATGTATTCTTTTCTATAAAATTTAAGATCCGTATTTTTTATTTGGCGCTTAAGAGAGCGCCCTACCCTAGAGATGTGTTTTGGATTTTTTTTCAAATGCAGTGTTTATTGTTGGCAGCTGGTCGCGTGAATGCGCTCTAGTAAACAGTTCCTTACTGGTGGTACCAGCCAGGAACCAACAGAGTATCGGAAAATGGATTTCAATGATGATCTTGAAACTTTAGGTCAATACCTAAATTGTTACGTAGCGGTTTTCAAACATTCAAAAAAAATTTCAGAATGGTGGCCATTTTATCAAAAAATGTGCTATTTTATCAAAAATTACTCATAAAAATATTAAAAAATTGTGATTTCGAGAAACGTATGCATAACAATTTTTATTGTTATATGCTGAAATCTTTTTAGCCAAATTCTTAGTTCTGACATACACGTCTCGCAAGGTGATAAAACATGTTTTCGAAAAAAGGCGTTAAATACAGCGAAACACTTCTCCTGAGGGACCCCATAGTTTTTGCTGTAACTTTTCAACGAAATCAGATATCGAAAAATCATTTCTAAAGGTACTTCATTTGCTTCTTCTTCTTCTTCTTCTTCTTCAACTAACAACGTAGGGCCGGAGTGGCTCTTGCCATCAAGAGTTCCTCTCCACTGTACCAGGGACCGGTTACTCGTCGCAATCTAGCACGTTGGGCCCTCTATTCCTGGTGCCGGTGGGGCTCTTGAAACGGATTTCACTGCACAGCCGTCCGGCTGGTAAACGGCTGAATAATACGTACCGTCGGTGCCTTGTGCACGTGTAGACATAAAATAGACCCTACAGTGGTCCATAGCCTCTTATTCAGCAACTCCTATTCCTACCTCCTCGTGGTACCAGCCGGGATACGAGCAACTTTTGTGGAGATCGGGTAACCAACCCCGGTGGAAGCCAAGGTCGTATGCTGACAGGAAAGGAGGGCTCTTTCGAGCTTCGTTGGCCCTCCGGCGAAACAGGGGGTTGGTGTAGCAGGCTTTGCAAGCCGTCACCACGAAAAATACTAAAGCACGGAACGAAGAACAAATATATTCTTACTGGAACAATCGGAATACACCCACGCGACGAAAAAGGACTATTGATTGGATACTCGGGACGTGGAACTGCCGATCTCTCAACTTCCGAGAGAGCACTCGAGTGCTCTCCGACGTATTGAAGAGCCGCAAGTTCGACGTCTTAGCGCTGCAGAAGGTGAGCTGGAAGAGCTCAATGGTACGTACGTTCAGAGATGGACATACCATCTACCAGAGCTGCGGCAACACACACGAGCTGGGTACAGTTTTCATAGTGATGGGCGAGATGCGGAAACGGGTGATTGGGTGGTGGCCAATCAATCCTCTAATGTGCAGGTTGAGAATCAAGGGCCGATTCTTCAACATAAGCATTATTAACGTGCACAGCCCTCACCTCAGAAGTACCGATGACGACAAGGATGAGTTCTACGCGCAGTTGGAGAGTGAATACGACCGCTACCCAAAACATGATATAAAGATCGTCATCGGGGATTTCAATGCTCAGGTCGGCCAGGAGGAAGAGTACAAACCGGTGATTGGAAGGTTCAGTGCACACCAACGGACCAATGAAATGGGCCTAAGACTAATCGACTTTGCCGCCTCCAAGAACATGGTCCAAGTACCTTTTTCCAGCACAGAATCCACGATAAGTACACCTGGAAGTCACCATATCAGACAGAATCACAGATCGACCACGTTTTGATCGACAGTCGGCACTTCTCAGACATTATCGACGTCAGATCCTATCGAAGCGCTAACGTTGACTCGGACCACTACCTAGTGATGGTTAAGATGCGCCCACCTCTCCGTTGTGAACAACCTTCGGTACCGACGCCAGCCTCGGTTAGACCTCGCGCGGCTGAAGCAGCCAGACGTCGCCGCAAACTACGCGCATTCACTTGAAGCTGCGCTGCCGGAAAAGGACGAGCTGGACGAAGCCCCTCTCGAGAGCTGTTGGAACACTATCAAAACAGCTATCAGCAGTGTAGCGGAGAGCTCCATCGGGCATGTGGCCCGGAATCACCGGAACGATTGGTTTGACGATGAATGTAGGAGGGTGATGGATGAGGAGAACGCTGCGCGAGCGGCCAACATGCGCAGTGCCACACGTCAGAACGTGGAAAGACACAAACAGAAGAAGATGCAGCGAAACCAAATCTTTCGGGAGAAGAAGCGCAACCTGGAAGAGCAGGAATATGCAGAGTTGGAGCGGCTGCATCGTTCTCAGGAAACGCGGAAGTTCTACCAGAAACTGAACGGGTCCCGCAAAGGCTTTGTGCCGCGAGCCGAAATGTGTCGGGATAAGACTGGCAGTATTCTGACGAACGATCGTGAGGTGACGGATAGGTGGAAGCAGCACTTCGACGAACACCTGAATGGCGCCCAGACGGAAAACCAAAGCGGCGGGGAAAGCGATTTCGACGGTGCAGCAAACGGGGAAGAGGTGCCAGCCCCAACGATAGGCGAAGTTAAGGAGGCCATCATGCAGCTAAAGAACAACAAGTCAGCTGGAAAAGATGACATCGGAGCGAAGCTTATTAAAATGGGACCAGAAAAGCTGGCCGTTTGCCTGCACCGACAAATTGTTAGAATTTGGGATGCGGAACAGCTACCGGAGGAGTGGAAAGATGGGCTTATCTGCCCGATCTACAAAAAGGGCGACAAGTTGGACTGTGAGAACTATCGAGCGATCACCGTTCTCAATGCCGCTTATAACGTGCTGTCCCAAATCATTTTCTGCCGTCTATCACCAATTGCGAATAGATTTGTGGGAACTTATCAAGGCGGCTTCGTCGAAGGTCGGTCTACAACGGATTAAATATTTACACTGCGGCAAATCCTCCAAAAGGGCCGTGAATACAGAGTTCCCACGCATCATTTATTCGTTGACTTCAAAGCCGCATATGATACCATCGACCGGAAAAAGCTATGGAAAATCATGGACGAGAACAGCTTCCCCAGGAAGCCCATAAAACTGATAAAATCTACGATGGATGGTACACAGTGCTGTGTTCGGATTTCGGGTGGATTGTCAAGTTCATTCGAATCACACAGAGGGCTTGGTCAAGGTGATGGTCTTTCATGCCTGCTGTTCAACACAGCGCTACAAGGTGTTATGAACCGAGCGGATATCAACACGCGGGGCACGATATTCAACAAATCTAGTCAATTCGTCTGCTTTGCCAATGACATGGATATTATCGGCAGAACATCTGTGGCGGTGGCTGAACAGTACACCAGACTAAAGCGCGAAGCAGAAAAGATTGGGTTAAAGGTAAATACGTCTAAAACAAAGTACATGCTGGCCAGCGGAACCGAGGCCGAACGACACCGCTTGGGCAGTAGTATATTGATCGACGGCGATGAGTTTGAGGTAGTCGATGAATTTGTCTACCTTGCCTCACTGGTAACGGCGGACAATGATACCAGCCGTGAGATTCGGAGGCGTATTATCAGCGGAAGTTGTGCTTACTATGGGCTCCACAAGCAATTGCGGTCGAGCAGACTAAGTCTTCGTACAAAGTGCACCCTGTACAAGACGCTTATTAGACCGGTTGTTCTCTACGGGCATGAAACATGGACAATGCTCGAGGAGGACCTGCGAGTGCTCGAAGTTTTCGAACGACGAGTGCTAAGAACGATCTTCGGCGGCATACAGGAGAACGAAGTATGGAGGCGTAGGATGAACCATGAACTCGCACAGCTCTATGGCGAACCCAGTATCCAGAAGGTAGCTAAAGCTGGACGGATACGATGGGCAGGGCATGTTGCAAGAATGCCGGATAACTACCCTGCAAAGATGGTGTTCGCCTCAAATCCGGTAGGAACAAGACGATCAGGAGCGCAGCGAGCAAGATGGTTAGACCAGGTGGAGCGAGATCTGGCGGAGAGTACTCGATGTCCGAGGAATTGGAGAGCGGGAGCCCTCAACCGAGTTACATGGAGAAACTTTGTTCAACAGGCTTTGTCTTAGGACGGCAGGCCACCTAAGCAAGCAAGCAAGCTGTACAGCCGTCCGGCATCCTTGTGAAGTAGCCGGTCCTATGTAGTCTCTTTGGCCAGGTGTACGATAGGAATCTCTCCAAGTAGTGCCTGCAACTCGTGGTTCATGCGCCTACACCACTCTCCGCTGTCCGTTTGCACTCCACCTAAAATAGTCTGCAAAAGGCAAAACCTTTCGTTCAAATACGACAAATGTACGTATATTTTCTATTGTCTAAAGTCCGTAGCGGACTACTGGTCTGATTAGCGTTTTAAACATGATCAGTTTTATGCGGCTTATGCTCCATGATCGAAGCGTCTTGCGGAGAGAAAAGTAGGTTCAATTTCCAGCTTGAATGCATCGTTGGATCTCCTTACTCGCATTATTGACGGTGATGACCAGAGATCCCAAATATTCGAATTCATCAACCACTTCTAGTTCATCGCCGTCCATAGTCGCTGCCCGTGGGAGGCAAACGTTGCTTTCTCTAATGCCTCTTTCTAACATATATTTGAGTTTTGACGCATTGGTTTGTAACCCTATTCTCGTAGCCTCCGCTTTTAGTCTGGCGTAAATTGCCTCCACCGTCCCAAGGTTTCTAGTAATGATCTAGAGTTCGCCTGCGAAAGCTAGGAGTTGGCTACTCTTGCTGATGATCGTTCTTCTCATGTCGATGCCTGCTCACCGGATCACACCTTCAATAGCGATATTGAAAAAAAACACAGGACAATCCATCCCCTTGTCGCAACCCTCTACGGTCTACACAATTTAAAATGACTCGAGAGTGTCCCCGAAAGGCACACATAGCACATCACTCGCTCCAGGGTCGCTTTGATCATGATCAGTCGCAGTCGCAGTTTATCCGGAAAACGGTTCTCGTGCAAAATCTGCTATTGCTGTTTGCGTTCAACTGTATCGTATGCTGCCCTGAAATCCTCCATTTCTGGAGAATTTGTCGGAAAATAAAAATTTGATCCGTAGTAGCACAAGTCACCATTAAACCCGCCTGATACTGCCCTACGAATTCTCTTGCTATTGAGGTTAGACGACATAACAAAATCAGGGGTGCACCTTGTGGGCGGCGTTGACCACCGTAATACCGCGGTAAGTATAGCAATCTAGTCGATCCCCCTTTTTGTAGATGGACCAAATCACTCCTCCGACAGTTTCTCCTCCTCCCAAATCCTTGAAACTGAAAGTGAAATGCCGTTGCTAGCGGTTCTTGACCGATTCTGCCGGGAGTCGGTCCGTTCCGGCGGATTCTATTGTTCTTCCGCTGACTGATTTCTCGCCGGATCTCTTCGAAATCGGGAGCCGGCACGTTGTTATCATTTGTACGCACTCCTAGGTTAACTTCCGTTGCGTCTCCTTCTGTTATATCGGTGCTCATCGAAGAACTGCTTCCACCTGTCGACCACCTCGCGCTCGTTTGGGATTAGATTCCCTCCCTCGTCCTGAAGAAGAACTTATCAGCCGAGAGCCGGGGTCGCTCTTGCCGTATCAAGAATTCATCTCCATTGTACTCGGTCCTGGGCTATTCGTCGCCAATTCGTTACGCGTCTCGACACACGCAAGTTTGCTTCAACCTGGTCGAGCCATCTAGCACGTTGGACCCCTCTATTCCTCTATCCCTGGTGCCGTTGGGGTTCCTGAATGAAGAGGATGGATTTCACTGCACAATCGTCCGGCATCATTGCGACGTGGCCGGCTCACTGTAGTCTCCCAACTTTCGCCAGGTGTACGATGGGAATCTCTCCAAGCCCTCTGGGAGAGCACCTTGAGGTGTTGACCAACGTGATGCTGCGGTAATTACAGCAATCTAGCCGGTCGCCTTTTTTGTAGATGGGGCAGACTACAGCTTCCATCCACTCCTCCCAAGTCCTAGAAATTACCCAATGTAATGCCGTTGCTAGTGGTTCTTGGCCAATTTTGTAGAGCTCTGCCGGGAGTCGGTCCTTTCCGATGGCACTATTATTCTTCAGCTGACGAATTTCTCGCCGGATCTCGAGATCGGGAACCGGCACGCTTGTATGTACTCCGAGGTTAACTTCCGTTGCGTCGCCTTCTACTATACCGTCGTTAAGGTGCTCATCGAAATACTGCTTCTATCTATCGACCACCTCGCACTCGTTTATGATTAGATTCCCTCCCCCGACCCTACACATGTCAGGTTTAGGTGTGTAGCCCTTACGAGTTTGGTTCACTTTTTCGTAAAACTTGCGCGTGTCTTTAACCCCGAATAGTTGTTCCAGCTCCTCACGATCTCTGCCCTCCTTCTGGCGCTTTTCCTTCTCAGGACCGTGGTCAACTCATTCCGCGCTCGTCGATACTTGGCCAACTTCTCTCTCGTGGATATGCTCAGATAGTTTTCCCAAGCTCTTTTTTTCCTCTCTATCGGTTCTTGGCATTCCCCGTCAAACCAATCGTTTCGTGCACTCGAGGTTTCCACACCTAGCACCGCGGTTGCAGCCTCGTTGACGGCCGAGCGTATCCTACTCCATCCGTTTTCGAGGGTCGAAGCATCTAGCTCCACAGAGGAAGGCAGAGCTTCATCCACTACACGCGCCTAGTTTTCGGCAACTGGCGGGGCGGGTTGTTTAACTGTCGAATGTTTAACCGAGGAGGGCGGCTTTGTCGCGAGGTATAAACCGTCGATAGTTTTGAGCGCACAAGTTTCCATTTCATGTCCTTATTTCGTCGCCTTACAGTAAAATTATAACTTAACTAAAGGAATGTTGTTACGTACCGTTACATTGTTTTAATGTAATTGCAAAATCATAAATATTACCACAAACAGCGTTATTGAAAAATAAGCGAGAGATTTCAATCTTCCTGTTACTTTCAGGTTACGTAACTATAACATGAAATCATACCACTGTTACGCCTTACGCAACTACCTGGTTAATGTTATGTAACAATGTTAGACGGACAGTGAAATTAAAAAATATGTCTCTTGGCTCGAGAAGAGCCAATATATCCAAGAACATCCTAATGCAGTTCGGCTCAGCTTGTATCAGGATGATATCGAAGTGTTTAGCTCCAGAGCTAGAATAAATAAAATATCAGTCGTCAATTTTAGAATACAGTATTTTCCGAATAAATAGGTACAATAGTTCGCCGAAAACAATATTTCCGATGATTTATTGTATCTTGTTAGATGCCAAGATGCATTGCTACAATAAAATTCTTCAACCTTTAGTATCGGATCTCAAAAAATTGGAAATAGGTGTTACAGTATATTGCGAAAAGGAACAATTCGTTATACGCGCAGTAGTTTCGACTTTTTTGTAGAGACACGCTAGCGGCTAATGAAATTTTTGAAATTACCTGGCCCTGGTGCGAATATGTTTTGTATTGCACTATTTCGCGGCCGCATATAAGGAAAAGCCGCAATCAGTGACAGTGTTTCCTTTGCGGACACAGAAATGGTACAACACCCAGTTAGAACTTTTAAATAATGGTAGCTATAGTGTCTCAGACTGCGGTTTGTATGGCAACTGTATTTTAAACGAAAAAAATTACCAAAAAATTTTGCACTACGTGTAATGCATGACCTTGCTGAAGGTGTCATTGCTTTGACTATGCAATTAGTTCTAAGTCGATATGTTAGGAGTAAAGAAATTAACTTTGATATAAACTATCGTATAAAAAAACATTTGAGTATGGTAGCATGGACAAAAAGAACTAGTCTTGTTCCAATTTTACAGATGAGATGTTCTCGAAACCAAGCAATCATAAAATGCGACAAACAACGTTACATAACTTACCTTATTACGATCACATTCCCTTTGCTTTTTTGCCATAAAATTTCTAGGCAATATATGCTGATGTCTGATGAAAAGTCACTTAGCTAGTAAAATACGAATGTTACGATTAAATGTTGTAGCTACGTAACCTGAAAGTAACAGGAAGGTTGAAATTTCCCGCTTTTCTACATAACTGTGTTACATAACACTGTAACATTGCGGTAATGTTCATGAAGCATTGCAATTACATGAAAACAATGTAACGTTACGTGTATTAATTGGTTATGTAAGTAGACACTAAACGAGGATGCTATGCTGGCTGCTAATAAGCCATCTTACAATACAAGCTTGCATAAGAACACGTAAAAATCGGCTTCATTTTATTTATTTTATTTTAAAACGGCTAGACGTGTAACCGAGCATACCACACCGAGTGCTGGTCAACAATCCGATCAACTAAACTAACGTCCCAGTAGTAAAGTGAACAGACCAGCATGCTGGTCACGGCACCGATATCTTCACGCAAAATGGGTCCTACTGTGCGCGAACAAGACAATTTTTACTCTTAATAAATATACATACACAAATTAATCGCTTCATCAACGTCACTTTTGGGCAACATTAGCTTGTCCCAAGCGTTCGGTAATTTCAATGTAACAATTGTGTTGTGAGAAAATAATTTTGTAACACAACAAACTAATGATTTTGTTACATAATGTGGCGGTAACATTCTAACGTAACAATGCTACCATTTTTCCATTTCAATGTTACGTCATGTTTCGATAACTTTGCAGTGTTATTTGTGTGTTACATATAGCTGTGTTACATTCAGTGTTGATCGGGTTGATCAATATTACTCGCATATTGATGTCACCCGTTATTCCGGATAACCTCTTATTAGCGGACCTTGAAGTACACATCAAACTTTTTCAAATTTTATTCTACAATCATTTCAACGACAAGATTATTAAACATTGCACAATGGGTAAAATATGCTCCGAGAAGGTTAACTTACTGTCCAATGTGATTCCCAAATATTTGACGGTCTGCACTCTGTCCAGGTCAGTTGATGACATAGTGTAATTAAAATAGATTGGATTGCGCTGGCGAGTGAACGTTATGATGTGACACTTTTTAACGTTAGCTTCCATTCCATTTGTTGCACACCATTTCACAAGCACATCAATGTCTTCCTGGAGTGCGATATAATCATCACTGAAGTAATCGCACGGAAGAACTTGAGACCATCGACGAACATAAATTTCAGTGCTTTGAGTAAGTTGCATAAGTTATTGACGAACAAAACAAAGAGCAGCGGACCCAGGTGGCTGCCTTGTGGGACGCCAGAGCAGATATTGAACGGTTGGGACAAGGTGCCTCCAATTCGTACAGACGCGCTTCGGTCACTCAGGTATGAAGAAATCCACGTTGTCAACCAATCGGAGAAACCGCTCCGTTTCAGCTTTTCTACGACGAGTCTATGCGGTACACGTTCGAAGGCCTTTGAGAAGTCCACATATACAGCGTCGACTTGCACTCTTTTTTCGACGCTACGTACTTGTGAGGAGACATATGACATCATATTGGTTGTTGTAGAACGCTTTTTCATAAACCCATGTTGATCTTCGCTGATAAAATGATGGGTATACAGCATCCAGGATTAAACACTCTAGGACTTTTGGAAGTCTACTAAGGATAGATATTGCTCTGTAGTTCTTCACGTCATGAATGCTTTCGGCCTTATGAATGGGTATTATCGTAGCGGTTTTCCAGCAAGTAGGGAAGACACCTTATTGTATTGAATATGATTATGCGTAGTTTGACAAGTTTCTATAATCTTACTTTAACTCGCTTGGCCTTTAAAAGGGTCATTGGTTACAAATAACATTAAAGCCAAAGTACGTTCATCGCAAATATGACGTGCCAATCGAATGTCCTTCTCTTTTGACATGAATGGCAACAGGCACGTAAATTAGCGGCGTCGATTCACTGTCTTTTGCTCCGAGAAGATTTTACTAGTTTACTTTCACAGCTTACCGCTTGTTACATAGCAGAAAATATGGCTCGTACGAAAAAATTTCTATTTTACTTGTATGAGAGTCTTTATCCTTAAACAATCATAAAATAAATTCATGTCAAAATAACCATCCCATGTCAAATTTGGTTCCATTTGCTTGATTAGTTCTCGAGTTATGAGAAAATTTGTATATTATTTATATGGGAACCCCCCTCTCAAAGAGTGGAGGGGTCTCATTACACCATAGGAAAAATTTTTGCCTTCTGAAACCTCCACATGCCAAATTTCGTTCAATTTGCTTGATTAGCTCTCGAATTTTGAGGAAATTTGTCTTTCATTTGTATAGGAGCCTCCCCTCTTACGCCCTCCTTAAAAGTGGTTTCTAGCTCCCCCATTAAATTGCTGGTCATTTTATTTATCCAACGACATATAAATTGTTCAGTTTCGTACAGTAGTTTAGTAGTTAGCATTTGAAATCTTTCATTCAAACGTTACACTTCTATTTTCGCTTTCACAAAGTGTTACCCAGTCCCAGTATAGTAAACAAAGACGTAGTCCTACGTCAAAAAATTCAGGAAATCGATTGGCGATGGTTTCATCCTGCGCAAACTTCGGGAAGTGGTCCATTTTGCCCTATTTCCCCCAAAAATCATGTTAAAAGCTAACTAAACAGTATAAAAACTTATTTGCCGCCCATGAAACGAACTCAAATAGCTTCCAAATGTTGTCAAAACATCAGAAGAATCAAGTCCCATCCATTCCATACTGTGCAAAATGCAGGTATAGTCCATTTTGGCTATCTACCTATATGGGGGTGAATTGGGCAAAATGGACTAAAATCGCGATACGGAAAACTACGGCTCCTATCGCTTGCGTTGCTAAACAAAAAGCAACACCGCAGAGATGTGAACTGTCAAATGCGCCTTGCAGAAAAACAGGGGTTGGGATAAGAAACACAGGTGTGCAATAAATTTGGAAGGAGTGTCGTACGTTGTTCCAATTATTGAACTTACGACTTATCGGCAATTTGTGTTATAAAGACCCTATTTTATTTACTTATTGAGTATAGTAAGTTTCTATCAATGCTACAAAAACCATAGAACATATTTATTTGCATGTAGCATTCGGTGAGAACTTATTATGTAAATTTAATTTCTTAATAATTTTGACAAGAAAATCTTTTGGGACACATGTAAGAAAATTTATCATTACGCTTAAAAATCACGTTGATTTACAGGAAAAATCATAAGATTCGATGGATAATGAAATTATATAGCCGATAGTGTTGTCAAATTACATTTAACATAATAAATTGTCGAGCAAAGGTGCAAATTCTACGAAGTGTGCAATAATTGGGTGGTTTAAAATACAGTAATATTCCGACAAAATGGGAAAACTGAAAAAATCGAGAATTTGTTCTTTTCGGAAACTTTTTTCAAAATTTAAGAATTAAGGCCTTGCAATATCCTTCTATTAAAAATTAAATTTCAACCCTTAATTGGTCAGCCGAAAGCTCTATGAACCAGGCACAGTACATTGGTCCAGAATCTTTTTTTGGTACGCATTAGCTTTGAGGGGGAAAACGTGGTTTTAGGTTGATGAAATCTTTGGAAGACTTTCTTAAAATTAAAAGTTCTATCGTCCAGTGGAACTCACGTTTTGATTAATCTCCCTAAAAGTGAAATAAAAAATCTATTTTTCTTCAGTTTCAATATAACACATTGATGTGTTCTGCAAAGTTTTACACCATATTATTACAAGAAATTTTGCTGAAGACAGTAACCTTCTATCTCTTCACCAAAGATAGAAAAATCCTATTTCTCATAAATGAAAAATCGTTAAAATCAGTTTTTCTATTTTTTGCTGTTTTTACACATGTTGTATGACTTTTTCATGTTTTACAAAGTTGTACAAATAGTAAAAATACACAATATTGCTGGATATAGTATACCTCTATTTTTGCTTGTTTAGGAACTATAGAAATATTACTATAAAAATACCCTAATTTTGACCCCGAAGTACTCGCAAGAAGGCATCATTTTATTCCAAAACTCTCCCCAGAGAATCAAAATAGTTTCAAGTAGGCTAAAAAGTTTTATAAATTATGTTTGAAAGCACAAAAGTTAAACAAAATTTACAGGCTGACAAAATCGGGATAAAAGCTGATAAAATCGGGGGTAGACAATATCGGGAGCTGATAAAATCGGAACATTACTGTTATTGGCAAATTACCCTAATAGGCCTGCAACGTATACTTGCAAAACACGATTCAATATTTACAAGCAATATTTCAGGTTACTATTCCTACCTTAGCAAAATGTATGGAATTTGTGCTTACAAAGCAAGAACAAACAGAAACCGGCTCATGAAAATGTTTTAAAGAGGTGCGACTCCCCTACAATTCTGTGCAATGTTGTCACAATCACCTCATCAGTTCTAGAGATTACTAATTATTTTCATCGTACTGTTTGATATAACAACACCGTAACACATAAAGAATAATTCATGCACTTACACTAATGTTTCGCCATATTTCTGAACTTTCATCCGGATATATAACGGTACGCACCACACAGTATTGGTAAAAAGGGTTTCCTTTTCGGCACTCATCGAAGTCATCATACTGGTATAACTTTGGCAGCTTCAGTTTTACATCCACTGATTTAACAAAAAATAAGCGGGTCAACAACCATTGCAGCCAACTGTAACAGTAATCACTTTTAACTTACTCCTTTGCGAATTGACAACCCCATGTATCCTCGAAAATAATAAACAAAAACAACAAAAGCACCATCGGTACCTCGCTAACCAGCTCTGTGTCCTGCCCATGGCAAAACTTTATTTTCAATTAGCACGACGTGCTCACTGCGAAGCTATAGTTTCATCTGTACCGAACCGATCGCGCTTTCCCTGCCGCATGCGATGCTGCTTTGGTACTGAGATTCACCTGTGATAAGACTGCAAATAAGTTCGTCGGGTACGCCACGGACATACGGACTCGGACTTTTCAGAATTCGGAGAGGTGTTGACAAATGTGACACATCAGAAGAGATTCACATAAAATATCGTTGGTTTGCCCTAATGGCTGTGTGAAATTATTTCCTGCAGATCTGTCCGTATCCGTATTTATTTTGCTGGTTAGAGCAATTCAAGGACCAACGGAATATGCACGATACCGTATACTTAACAAATAGGATAACGAATAAATGATGTACACCTATCATCGGTGAAATGTTCACACCGTTATCATATTGCAAGAATTTGTGGTCAATAACAAAATGATTTATACAAAAAGGTAATAAAAATTATTTGAAGTCACCGTAGCTGTCACACATTTCTAACACCAGCTGAGTAAGGTGTTTAATTTACGCCTACTAATTGGCATTCAACTTTGAAGTGATCTTAAAAGGGAAAATTTGTAAAATGCACTCTCAATGCTCTAACTAGTTAAATTAAGCCTGCGAGGGGGGTAACTCTGGGCAGCACATTATTACGCGCATTCATGCCAAAAACTATTTAAAACTTCACCAAAACTTATCGAATATACACATATAGATATACACATGTAGATACACGTACCTATCATTAAATGATCCCTTTGGCACTGCTATTAAAAATTGACCGTTAATGATTCGTCACGCAGCCCAAAACTAGTGCTATTCTTTCGAGTGGTATTTTCTCCTTAAATGGTATTATTTTTTCATTAGTCGAATCAGAAGACGGCGAGCAAACCATGCACTATACCCGGGAAAGCTTTGTAGACTTGTTGGGGAAACTCAAACCAGGTTGTTCGGACCAAAATAAAACTAATGTATGTTACTAAGTATATTTCAAAATATCGTGTTTAACCGTATTGACGGACTGGAGACTGTACAATAAAAAAAATCCTGGCATTTCAATTCTGACCACTTTTTTTCTGGTCTGCTTGTCTGTGGTTCCAGTTCACATCCGATAATCGAGCCGGTAATATACTCGTTTTAATTTTAGACTAGTTTTACTTGTGGGTTTTTTTGCACATAGAACACCGTTCCGTTCCAAATTTCGGACTACCTCAAACTTCGGACCCTTCAGCATAAGATGCTTGCTAATATTATGGATGGGATAAAATCATGTGCTTATTATTCATCGCCGGGTTCGTTAGAATGTCCTTTAACCGGTGAGGTATACAGGAATCCCCCAAATAACGCGATGGGTGGTGCTGTATATCTCAGCGGTCCATTAACCAATAAAGTTGATTTTTGGTAGTCGATTAGGTTGTACCACATACTAACAATGTACCACTGTATGTACCAATGTACCAATGGACAACTAAGAAACCGCCATGGGCGTACACCACCACCCGCCGCGTGATTTGGGGAACTGCTGTACTATCAAACTGTAAGACTCAAGTAGACTGGAAGACAGAGACCGCTGGGAAAAAGTGACAACTCCGATTTTGACTTGATTTGCTTACTCTTAGCCATTTTACATAGAATGGCTATCTTTTCGTTTGCATAATTTAATCAGTTTTAACACGTCGCCTGAAATTAAATGATTAATGCTTTGTTATAAACATATTAGCAAAATTAAAGCGTCCGTAATTTGAATCACATTTTGCAGGAGCGATTCAAACTTCGGACAGCCACGAATAATATCAGCTTATTATCTTACGACAATGAATTATCTTGATTATAAATCTGTGCAAACTGCAAATTGAACTTGCTAAATGCGGTTGATTCAGTTCGAAAATATCATCAAGTGTTTTTGCGTGTGAAAACACAAATCATACTGCTAAGTGGATTTAAAAGGGAAGTGTAAAAAGCTGCCTGATGATATAAAATTACATTATCTTCAGACATGTTGCTTGGGACAAAGTTACAGTATCGCTCGAGTGTCCGAAGTTTGAATCAGGACGGTACATCCAAGCGAAATTAATCGATCCGTAAAGTGGTGCTAGGAATTATGTGATGTGCACTAGTGCGAAATCTGTTGAAGCATTCTTGTTTGTGTTTTAGTTTTACTTACCACAAACTTTCATATTTTTTCGATATAAAATCTATCCATTGATGATATCAAGATTATCCTATCTAAACATTTGAGTTTTTGCACTGATTATAGCACTACCCATTCCTTAAGTGTGCGGGATTGCCCGCAGTCAAGTATAATGAAACAGAAATCCGAATCACACCGACCCGTTTTTTCCCAGCGTTTTAAGGCACAGATCAAGCGATCTATTTCAACCAGTTCCATTTTATGTTTCTGTAACGGACTAAAATTAAGTCCGCTTAGCATGCGCGTCAACACAGAACCACTATCCTACAAGCCGCAGTTTGTTCATTTTTTGTTCAAAAATTAGATTTTTATATCAGTTTACCAACAACTTTTTAGTAACCGCGAGGCAAATTTCTATAATTTCAATGCCGACAATAAAACGGAATTGAATCTTGCAAAACAATCCAACATAATCCGCTTAATGGTGAAAGGGACCCTAGTTAGTTAAGAGCAATTCCAGCTCAACTAGCAAAATGGTTTGAATAGTCATTCTTGATTGGAATGAAATTTTACTGATGTGTTAGATACACATCCCTGTCACGACAGTTGTCAGCTGAAGCCGCCTCCGATAGTGGTGATAATAGAGGTAGACAACAAATTTTGAAACAAAATTTAAACGAGACAACGTTTGTATTTAATGC
The DNA here is from genome assembly GCF_943734655.1 of Sabethes cyaneus. Classification (NCBI taxonomy): domain Eukaryota; kingdom Metazoa; phylum Arthropoda; class Insecta; order Diptera; family Culicidae; genus Sabethes; species Sabethes cyaneus. The sequence goes on along the minus strand of NC_071354.1, from coordinate 97,509,850 downwards.
TGCGCAGTATGACGAAAGCAGCGTGTTGTTTCCCTTTTTTTGTTTATCGTAAAAAATAAGACTATAAAAAGTCAGAATTTTTCCTATCTTATGTTGCCGATAGCACAAAAAAACGAACATCGTTCATTATCTACATCCTGCAACATATTTTCTGAACCATAAAACCCTATGATTGCGTAATTCTTACAGATGCTGTCAAAATCGAGCCAGCAAGCTTGGCTCAAACGGCTTCAAGAAAAATGTATGAGAATGACGTTCGTGCCAGGGATGTGGTTAGATACCACACAAGAATTAATTTTTCACTAAACTTGATTTTTTCGTCAAGAGTAACTTTTCAAAAGGGCGTATTTCGAAATGAGATTACTTTTTTTCCAAAAATCATATCTTGAAAACTACTCAAACTGACGTCAAAGGAAAAGCTGCAGGAAATTAAATGTATTCTCAGACACAAATACACTTAAAGAAAAACTTTTCAGAACCATGATAAAAATCATAAAATGTCAATTATCACAAAACCATCTCCTTCGATTTGCCTATTTTTTCTAAAGATAGCTTAAATTATGCTCTAAGATCTGGTGAAGAGCAATCGTTCGGCAGTCTTTCGGATTTAAAAAAAAATCTTTGAAATTTGACAAGTTTTTCAAAAATATTCAAATTCTAGAGTTTTTTGTCAAACTCAAACAAAATTCTACGTATCATTTTAAACATTTTTTAAACATTTTTCTTAGGCCAAAAATATCCAATTTTTTTTATAAAACTCAAACAAAATTAAAATTTACTCATCACAAATTTTCACATATAGACTTTTTTCTTAAGCCCAGCCGTTCTCAAGTTATTGCAATAGCATGAAAGATACGCTGTACAGCACTCGTGCGCTAATTGCACGTCCTCTAACTGCACCGTCTTTTAATTGCACGTTCGCTAGTTGCACGATCGTGCAACTAAAAAACAGTTATCTGTCAAACTACACGTGGGTTTCCAAGTGGTTGCTATAAACAAAAATGCAGCGTTGCCGAATGCAAACTCTCTATCTCTGCATTACGTAGATACATTACAAATAAATTCTTGCAAATTTGGCTAAACTTTGACTAATTGAACACATATTCATTAAGCTTTTAGTTCGTTTGTAAAAATTTAGATGTTCTTCCCAAAATTTAGCGTACGTGTGAATGCATGTGAAGAGTTCTTTACAGTGATAACGCATCACGTTTTACAATAAATATTGGCAACTATCGTGCAATTAAAAAACGAAATTCGCTAATCGCATCGCCTCATTCGTGCAATTAACGAACGAGTGCTGTATTCCGCAAGCTATACCTAAGATGGCAGACCCGTCAGCGGGATGTAGGTATCGCGACCCCGGTGAGGTAGTATTCCGAAAACTCAATTATCACGAATAACGAAGAAAGAAATTCAGGACGGAACAAACGGTTTAGGACACGGCAAGGGACAAGGAAACGATTAAGGGATAATGACACATTCCAGCGTTTCGAGACACTATCCCTACTATGCAGATCGGTTCCTGTTTCATCAAATCCCTGGTATTCTAGTGGAAGATAAGGTACTCTTTAAACAACTATTTTACAAGGTATCTGCTAAAAAATTGGTGAACAGGATGCGAATCACACGGTAACAATGGGTGCTGATTGTGTCCCGTAACGCTGGAATGTGTCTAATGATTAGAAACTTGGTACCTGGAATGTCCGAACTCTCCATGAACCGGCATGGGCTGGGTTGCTTGCTCGAGAGCTGCATCAACTCAGAGTGGAGATCGCTGCTATTCAGGAAGTTCGGTGGCCAAATTCCGCAGAAAGGGAGTTCCGTGCAGTAGACCCTATTGCAGGCTCTTCTTTCAAGTACCACATCTACTACAGTGGCGGTAAGAAAGCTGAACATGGAGTCGGTTTCGTAGTGTTGGGGAAACAAAAGTAACGACTTATCCGGTGGAGGCCCGTAGATGACCGTATATGCGTGTTGAGGGCAAATTCTTCAACTACAGCCAAATCAACTTATACGCACCGACAAATGATAAATCCGATGATGCTAAGGACGAGTTTTACGACAGGCTTGAGAGGACGTATGGAGAGTGCCCAAAACACGACGTGAAAATCATCATCGGAGATTCAAATGCGCAGATCGGGAAGGAGGAATTCTTCCGTCCAGTCATTGGAAGACATAGCCTTCATCTGTCGACCAATGATAACGGTTTGAGGCTCACAAATTTTGCCGCAGCCCGAGGAATGGTCATCTGTAGCACCTACTTTCCACGTTTGAATCACACACCTGGAGGCATCCAAATGGAGACTCTAGCTCTCAGATCGATCATGTCTTGATTGACGGTCGACACTTTTCGGATATTATCGACGTGCCGTCTTTTCGGGGACCAAATATCGACTCTGACCACTATCCCGTAGTGAGTAAGATTCGTGCAAAGCTGTCGAACTCGGCGAAAACTCGCACTGAGAGGACGCTGCGTTTCAACATCCAGTGGTTAACGGCAGACGGCGTAGCAGTGGAGTACGTTAGGAAGCTTGACCGACGAATCGCAGAACAGCAGGTAGATGGAAAAGATATAAATGGGCTGTGTAGGAACATCCATGGTACCATCAAAATAACTGCGAGAGAAGTGGTAGGTACGACGCGTGGAAGACAGCGTAACAGCTGGTTTGATGCCGAATGCCAGAAAGTGACAGATGAAAAGAACCAGGCCGAGAGTCGCATGCTCACTGCTGCAACGCGTCAAAACAGAGGGAGGTACAGAGAGACTAGAGCTGCGGAAAAAAGAATCCATCGTCTAAAGAAACGCGAGTACGAGGAGCACGTGCTCGCCGGCGCAGATGAGCAATACGCCAGCAACGACATATGGAGTTTCTATAAAACGGTGAGATGCAGGAATTTTGCCATGCCTGTGATGTGCAATGACAGTGCTGGCAACCTGCTTACCGACAAAACGGCGGTAGCAGCCAGGTGGAAGGAGCACTTCCAAACACTGTTGAATGGATAGGTAAATGCGGAGATCAGCAGAGACAAGATAGGAATTGTAAGCGATGGTCAATCAGTGAGCTAAAAAACGGTAAGGCTGCTGGTAAGTGACGATATCCCGGCTGAACTTCGAAAAGCGGAGAGCGAGTGGCTGTACGAAGCAATCCACCGGATCATTGTCAGGTTCTGGGAGGAAGAATAAATGCCAGAGGAGTGGTTGGATGGCCTCATTTGCCCAATTTTCAAAAAAGGGACGTCGACTAGAGCGTAAAAACTGTCGAGGAATAACATTGCTCAATTCTGCCTACAATGTGCTTTCCCGTATCCTGTTCTGCAGACTGAGACCGTAGTCACCGTTAGCGTTAGCGGAGTCCTTCGTCGGCGAGTACCAAGTTGGTTCTCGTGAAGGTCGCTCCACGACGGATCAGATGTTTACCCTGCGTCAGTTGCTAGACAAGTTCCGGGAGTACAACTTGCATACATACCATCAGTTTGTGAACATTAAAGCTGCGTACGATTCAGTTAAACGAAATGAGCTGTGGCAGATAATGCTAGAGCATGGTTTTCCGACGATACTAGTAACGCTGATTCATGCGACGCTGGACGGAGCCAAATCATGCGTTAAAAAAGCGGGTGAGACCTCAGCTGCTTTCGTGACGTTGGGTGGACTGAAGCAAGGGGATGCACTCTCTAACCTGCCATTCAACATTGCCTTGGAAGGTGCATTACGAAGGGCAAACGTGGAAAGGAATGGAACTAGCATCACGAAATCTCACCTGCTTCTTGGTTTTGCGGATGACGTCGATATCATCGGAATCAACCGTAGAGCAGTGGAAGAGGCCTTCAGGCCTTTTAACAGGGATGCGGCGAGATTGGGACTTACCATTGACACCACCAAAACGATGTACATGGTTGCTGATAGGGAACGTGGGAGCCCAAGTGGTGTTGGTGGCGAGGTGGAGTTAGATGGGGAACGATATGCAGTAGTGGAGGAATTTATATACCTTGGTACACTCGTGACATGTGACAACGACGTAAGCCGTGAAACGACGATTTGCAGCTGCGAATCAGGCTTTCTACGGATTACGTAGCCAGCTGAAGTCCCGTAATTTACAAATTCGCACAAAACTGGCACGTTACAGAACACTAATCCTCCCGTTGGTCCTTTACTGACACGAATCATGGACGCTAAAGGAAAAGCTGAGTGCTTGGGGTTTTTGAGCGTAAAATTCTGCGATCTATACATGGTGGCAAAATGGAAAATGGAGCGTGGCGTAGACGCATAAATCACAAGCTTTACCAAGTATACAAATATGCTCATATAGTGAAGGTAGTGCAATGTGGCATACTGCGGTGGGCTGGACACGTGGCCAGAATGCCCGATGAAAGAGTAGCCAAAACTATTTTCAGCAGACAACCAGGAAGAGGCCATAGACTGCGGGGCAGACCCCGCACCCGGTGGGTACGTGCCGTCGAAGACGATGCGTTATCTGCTGGTCTCGATAAACTGTGTTGTATGCTGCTTTAAAATTAATAAAGATATGATGTGTGAGCACGTTGTACTCCCAACATTTCTGCAAGATCTGTCGGGTGGTAAAAATCTGGTCCGTAGTTGCGCGTGCTCCCATGAAGCCCGCCTGGTAATTCCATACGAAACCCTGCGCTTTTGGTGACAGCTGGCGTAACAGGATCTGGGAAAGTACCTTATAGGTGGCGCTTACTAGCGTTATGGTGCGATAGTTGCAACGGTCGTGCCGATGTCCCTTGTTGTAGATTGGACAAACCACTCCTTCCATCCAATCTCCGGTAGCTTCTCCTCTTCCCATATCTTGGAAATAGCCCAGTGAAGAGCCGTTTCTCGGCCATGTTTATAAAGCTCGGCCGATAGAGGTCCTCACCAGCGGCTCTGTTGATCTTAAGCAACACGAGTTGATTTCTTGGAGACCAGTTGCTGAGACATTACTATCTACTATGGATACTTCAAAGTTAACTTCCATGCCGCCCCCTTCTGCAACTTCACCTCAATGGTCGAAGAACTGCTTCTACCTGTCGACCACCTCGCATTTGTTTGTGATTAGATTTTCCCCTCGTCCCTACACATGTCAGATGCGTCATTGCGTAGCCCCTAAGAGTTTGGTTCACCTTCTCGTAAAAGTTGCGCGATTCGTTAGTTCGGAATAGTTGTTTTAATTCTTCAAAATCTTCACTCATCAGGGCAATTCGTGGTCAACTGGTTCCTTGCTCGTCGGTATTTGGTCAAGTTCTCCCTATAATTTTTTTCTCTCCGCCGCTTGTTGGAATTTCTCATTAAATCAATCATACTCTGAGGCTCTGCACCAAGTGCGAAAGTGGCATCTCCGATGTCAGTTTTTAGCGTACATATACTGCTACTAGGTGATGTTCAGAGTTAATGTCCGCATCCCGCAGGAAACGTATATGCAGGCTTCATTTTAGGGTTTTTTGCTTAGTAGATGCTCATTTGACTACTGCGCCTCAACGATACAGAATTCGAAAAAGTAGTATAAAAGACGAAATAGATAACAAACCATTGTATATAATTTCAATCGTCTTTTTATCAATACAGTTAGATTTCTATCTGCAGGTGTAATGTGTGTTTTTTGTACCGTTTAAAAAAAATTGTAATTCGCGAATTTGATTGTTGAAAAATACCTAAATAGCACAATTTAATGGTAATAAATATTTACAGGCGTCAGACGATGGTTGAAGAGTAGTAGGCTGAAACGTTACGCGATATATTCATCAGTTTCATTATTTCACCGAAAATTTTCAACTAAACCTGAAGATAGTGATTTTGAGGTGACTTAAAATCAAAGAACAGTTAGATTTCGATTTTGGCACGAACCGATTTTGGCAACACGAAAATATGCTTCAACATCAATCAATTTTCGCATACAGGTTCAAAATTACCCTGAATGATGACGTCAATATGTGCATGAAAAATAGTTTGTGGTTGCAGAATGTTTTAAAAGGTCTACGTCTTACTGCAAGGTGGCAAAAACTTGCTTGCGTCGATCTAACAACTCTCGTCTGGCTTTTTGAGTTTAAAATGGTTGCAATTGTAAAAAAAATCATTGATTATTGATATTTGGCCCATTTTTGACCCATTTTCATTAGATTTTTCTTTATCAAAAAAGGGTCTCGATTTTGGCACGGTATCGTTTTTGGCAACATAGGCGACACGCATTTGTTGCCAAATTCGAAATCCTACTGTATAGTGATTTTCTTTATGGGACTGATATGCGGGTACCGGCAGTACAGCATTATAGATTGAAATTCCATACGCTACCCAATCAGTAGACCTTAACCCATTTTAAGTATAAAAACAATTACTGATTCAAGTGATTGACTGCAATCAAGTGTTTGATTTGCTGGTAATTAATCAAGTTGAATTTTTAATTACAATGGCGAAATTCAAATTCAAAGGTTGTATACTTTCTGAAATATTACTATGAAGTAACGAGCGGCAGATAGACACACACTCAGATAAATAAACTTACCCACTCTAGATACGCACATCATGGAATGAACAATAAAATATTGACCTTTTATAAGCTTTCAGCAGAGATGCCGATTTCAATTTTGTTTATTCGTGGTAAATTTCCAGCGGTACCGCTGGATATTTACACGTTACGTTGGTGAGTGACTAAATCTATCGATTCATACTGGTAACAGGCCAACTTTTTGTTTTCTGATGGAGGCTCCGAGGGAAGCAGCACATCTTTAACCGCCAAACGTATTGACCTAAGCAGTCAATGTAACTTTGTAAACTCTTGACAAGCAAGGTGCGAAGAACGCTTGACGGCGACGCCGTTGTTGGCCAGATTGTGGCAAAAATACTTTGTGTACATAGTTTTCCTACAATTTGCGCTATCGCAGCAAATGCGCAACCGCTAAATCACTGAGCTAAACCTTGATATCAATTGCTAACTAAATATTGTACGTTCAATGCATCGCAATTACAGTAGAGAGAAATATAATGCATAAATTAAAGTAGGCAAGTAACACAGCCTCCCAGTTGCCCTCGAGGGATGATGCTGGCCTAATAATCCAGTCGTCGTATGTTCGAATTTCGGCTGGGAGAGGCTGTTAGAGTCAATAGGATCGTAGCAACTGGCCCTGCAATTGTCCTGTACTCAACAGCTGGCTGCGAAGTCTGTCGTATAAAAACAGAAGGTCAAGTTACGATAACGGAATGTAGCACCTAGGCTAAAATTAATTTTTAATCAAGATTTAACAAGTAATGAGTTAAGAAAAAGTGCATGTGATTTTCGACATTGAAACTTTGCTTTTATTGCTATACCGTACTCTCAGGAATATACCTTTCTGTTATGGCATAGCATAACGGGTGGCAGCTAAAATTTTGGAATTTTTTCGAGGCCCCTGTCCACAACACAAAACGAGCTCAGAGAGAAATGAGAGTGTGTACGTGATAGCTCTCTCTCTCTCTCCCTCTCTCTCTCTCCCTCTCTCTCTCCCTCTCTCTCTCTCTCTCTCTCTCTCTCTCCTCTTTCTGCCAATATTCTTTGTTTTGTTTATATTTGCCAAGTTTTGCACAAAATGGCGTCAAAACAAGAGGCATTTCATGAGCGCATTGTACACTTCTATCAATTGTACAAAAAAGTATACGGTAGTAGGGTACAAGAGGGTATTCCCAGCACGCTACTAATTTCGGCATGCATTACCTATTTTGGCTACACATTCCCAAATAAAAACTTTGCCGCTATATAACAATACTGAAACGAATGTAGCACTCATAAGCTTTAATGTGTTATAACTATTTTCATAAAAATGTAATTTGCTAAATTTTGTTCAATAAACATCAAAACCACTGTTTTTCCACTGGCACGTAATTAGGCTGAAAAAACCAGCAGCAATCGCTTACGCGTATCCGCCCTTGATGATGGTTTGGAAAACGCACAATTATGATCACGTTTACTTATTCTAGAAACTAAACAGCTGTGAATATGGTATCACAGAACAAATCTACTTCTTTTTATCACGGAAGAACACAAAAATTCCCTTCTGATATGAAAATATAAATCAATTTTCATTCACAGCATTTTGTTTTAATTTCAGCATATGATGCTCTAGTTACACTACTACCAATGTGTGAGGCAATTACTCCTGAAACTCTTCTATCTGGTTAACATACCTAGTAACACCACTGACAACCACTTGCTTCTGGTGCTAGTGTATATGTACGATTCAATGATACACTAGCGCCAGCAGCAAGCTGTTGTCACTGCAAAACTAGTTATCTTCAATGAGCCGGTATCTAGGCAATACCGACATGTTATCTATCGGTCTCTGTTCTGATCTGTTTTTGAAAAGCATTAAATCCCTGTGCTGGCTAGCTCGGCCTGCCGGATTTAAAAAACACAGACACCACTATAGAAAATGGGCTCAATTTAGCCGCAGCGACTTCCTCATTTCTCGCGACTATAACTCAAATTCAGTAGCGTTTCATTAAGATTAAAATACACGCCGATATTCAGTAAATATTATTCTATCAACTGGTATAAAAATCTTGTCTCGAATAAATATAATTTCAACGTTCAGGCTACCGCTTAGTGGGCTGGAAATACCCTCCCGTACTCTACAACATTTTAAAAGCGAAAATGTTGCAGCTTCGACAATTTACCATACCCTAAGATCCCCAACATCTACTCGCAAACAAGGTGGTGGAAGTCCAGCCAAAATTATGGGAAGCAGAAAGGCTTCGTGCTCTTTCTCGTGCCTTCAATAACAAGGATTCCGTGAGCCAACGGGATGCCGCAAAAAGTTCAACTTTTCCCACCAGTACATTTGCAAATCAGTGAAAAGAGTGGGAATAAAGTGCCGATAGAAGACAAGGGCCATGGAATACACTGAGGAACAGATCTCGACGCTAAAATCCCAATATTGCTTGTTGAAAAAAAAATTATTCCGGAATAGGCTTTATTTTGGACGACGAAAGTTACTTCCCACTTTTAAAGACGCACATTTCCGGAAATGATCGATACTATTTCATGACTAGTTCTACTGCGTCTCCTAACATAAAATACAAGTTTAAACATTAGTTTGAACAGAAAGTTATGCTGTGTAATGCCATTTCCGAGAGAGGTATTTCTAAGCCATGATTCAAGCCCTCTGGTATGGCTATTAATTAAAATGTTGTAACAGAACGAATGTTTGAAGAAAATTTTGATCCAGTTTCTACAAAAACATCATACAGATGGATAATACGTGTTTTGGCCGGATAAAGCATCATCGCATTACGCCAAAAAACTACAAGGTATACAGCTCTAAGGGTTGTACGAAAGGGTGACGTAGGAGTGGATCAGATCATTAGATGAATGACCAGCCCAGATTATTGTATTGAATGATTAGGCGTAGCTTGACATGTTTCAATACTTTCTTACTTTAACACGCTTGTGGCCTTTAAAGGGCCATTGGTTACAAATAACATGAATTTTTGACATGAATGGCAACCGGCACGTAAGTTAGCGACGTTGATTCACTGTCTCTTGCTCCGAGAAGGTTTTACTAGTTTGCATACGTTGTGAGTAGTTAAATGTTAAATGTTAGACTTGTATAACTATGTAAAAAATTTTGTACATCAATAGCTGAGGATGAAGGGATGCCCTTCGAAACGTCGACATTAAACGAAATATAAATATTTTCGCACGAAACCCGTGACCAAAAGCCAGTATCATCTATAACAAAACCAACGGTCGTTTTTATTATTATCGAAAATTACTAAGGGGCCATCCATATACCACGTGGACAGTTTAGAGGGGGGTGGGGGGTATGGAAATGTCCACGCTTGTCCACGGAAGGGGGGGAGGGGGTATGGTAAATGTCAACGTGGACAAGTTTTTTTATATCAAAAACAGAAATTACAAACAGAAATATTGAATTAATTATACACATTAGCAATCATTGATCAGTGATTGTTTGTAAGCTCAAATAATGTTTTATCTTCTAATAAGGCATATGTTGACGTAAACACATGAACCGAGCATTAGGGAAGGATTCGCGTTCAGAAAATTTTACGAAGCACATCGCGTCGGAAAGGTCCTGTGTTGTGTTGAAGTAGGCGGCCAAGCTGAGGGATACTCTTGACGTAGAAGAATCGTCAAGCGAAAGTCAAGCTGAAACGGACTTTCTTGCAGTCCATAATAATTCGCTGTAGCCAAGATTACTATGAACAGAAGAATTAAGGATCTAACACCTTGCATATAGAGTTTAACGCTGCGGAAATTTGATAGAAAATGAATGGAAAAACTTAAAATTCCGCAGCGACTCAAAATCCGTATGCATTCTGTCGGCCTTTAGACTAGAGCGTACGCTTTTTGATAAATACTGCATAAATCAAGTTGAAAACTAAATTCAGCACCATGCAATTCTGTTCTGTTAAATTATATATAAGAAAAAAATGTCCACGTGGACAAATCGGGAGGGGGGTGGGGATTGAGCCAATGTCCACGCATGTCCATGGAGGGGGACGGGGGGGGGTTGAAAGTAGGTATATTTCTGTCCACGTGGTATCTGGATGGCCCCTAATCTACTTTCACTATCAACAGGGGTGAGGGGTCTTAATTCACCATAGAAAAAATTCTTGCCTTCTAAAACCCCACCATGCTAAATTTGGTTCCATTTGATGGATTAGTTCTCGAGTTTTGAGGAAATTTGCGTTTCATTAGTATAGGAGCCTTCCCTCTTATGCCCTTCATAAAATTGCTCTCTTACCCCCTCCATAAAATTGCTGGTCATGTTATCTATCCAATGACATATAAGTTGTTCAGTTTCGTTTAGTAGTTTAGTTGTTATTACCATTTCAAATCTTTCATTCAAACGTTACACTTCTATTTTCGTTTTCATAAAGTGCTACCCAGTCCCAGTATAGTAAACAAACACGTAGTTCTACCTCAAAAATCGTTACTGACATGTCGGCCGTACAACGCTCCTGTTCCAATATCAAACGTAATCTTCGCAGAACAGCCAATTACGGACCGTTTCCAAATATTCACTAATTTTTTATCAACGATGGACAATGTATCTTTAATTTCAGTAAATCATGTCTTCTTCAAACAGCTTTACCTTATTTTGACAGGTTTAGAGATAAATTTCATAATTTTAATTGCCACCCGTTATACGCACAAGAATCACTTTGTGTGTGGTTTGTAGCGTTCCACAATTGCACACACTTTTCTCAAAGTGGGCTTGACCGATGTTGATGACTGTGATATCAAGTGAAAGCTGTAATTGTCTTATAGATTGCTATTGAATTTCATGTTGATCGGATTTTCGGTTTAAAAGTCATATATATAAGCATGATAAAAAAGAAACCCCATTTTCTTGAAGTTTATTTTTTCACCTTTGTTTACTTGCCACGTAGCTTTTAATCCTTACTAGTAAATAGTCAACCAAATCGTAATTTTAGTAATAAAGCAAGTCAAATAGTGACGAAAAGTCATTAAGGGGAAACCGAAAGTGGCTCAAAGATGGCTGGATAAATGGCTACCATTCGAAGTATGTATTGTTTTGCGCCTTAAAAATGCATCTGTATTGGCAGAGCACGCTTTCACCACGTAATCAGTGCTTCCAGCGCTGTTATAATGTCCTAAAACTTGTAATTCAATTTATCGATCTGCTGTGTATCAATAAACGCTCAGCAAAACATAATTGCTAATGGAAAATAAATTTAACTGAACATATCGATCATTACGTGTTCATAAAAGCGACCAATGTATAATTTGGAATTAGTTAATAGATATTTGGTTACGCACATATTTCGTTGAACTAGCGATTTCCGAAAAAGCAGCAACACAATATCAAACTTTCGTCACATCAATGAGCTTTTAAAGAGCTTTCAACTTTCGCCGCATCGATGAGCTTAGAGTGAAATAAACAAACAAAACGCAAACGCAGGAATCAAAAACGCAATCCGATGCAAGCGGATTAATTAAACATCCTAGTGATCCTACGCATTATTCAGTTGCTGCTGTTAATTTTGATTGAATCGGAATGCCTTGATAAAGAAAACAAACCTTTTTTCGGGATGTTTGTAGTCAGTGCGGTTGGCTGCGGATCAGCTGTTTATGTTTGCAAGCTCCGCTATTTGACATATATTACCAATACTAATGCAATATTCAAAAAAACGTTTAGGTTTTTAACGAACACATGAGATGTACAGTACAGTGTTTGTCGCACTAACACAATAACGTTAGCCACTTTCGGTTCCGCCTTAACGATTGAACACACAATATGAAAATAGTTACTCAGAAGTACTTTATGTAATCAAATAAATAATTCAAGACCTACGTCAAATGCGATTAAACAAACTTTATAGATTCCAAATCATTGGGATTGATCTAAAATCTAATAAATGCACATTTTTGGATTTAAACCCACCTATCAGCATCCATTATGCTACCACGAGATTGGCTGAAGCACATTCCAAAAACAGCTATCCGAACATTTGATTGAAGCTGCAAGGTTGCATGTAGCATATCATTATGTTCCTTCGTCGATCCGTCCTTCGCATTTCTGAACCTGACCGGGGCTGTAGATAGGGTTCCAGTCGATATGTTAGAGCACCGCTGACCGCTATTTCGTTAAGCGTTGTCACGTCGATTGAAATCTTCGATATTGTTTTTTGTAGATTCGAAAATTTTATACGATTAACACCCTGAAAGTGCTGCAGCCATGTGATGTCATTATCTTCGACGCGACGGTGGTGGTAGTCGGCAACATTGATTTGGCGGAGCCAGTTGTGGGCAATCCAGTTTCAAATGCCCATTCCATTTATAATGGTAACATTGATTTTTAAAGACATCGTAAAAAGTGCACGCAAAAAAGAACGCACAACACAATGCTTCGGTGCTATTTTTAGCTGGGTTTCAAGTGTTTTATTTTCACTCTGCAGGATGTCTGGGATCGGCTGGCCAATTGCCAGTTTATATTTACACCTCAAATATTCTTCATTTTTGATTTGATTCTGTGATCTGACGTTGTGATGACATTTTTCCTCCTACAACAATTATATTATTTTTTAAAAGCTTACGTATATGGGTCATTCCATCTCAAACGTACACAAAAACCGGAAAAATTGGATCCGACCATCAGCGATTTCAACCAAAATTGGCATAATTGTTCATTCCGACCCCACAACCAATTTCCAAAAGTTTTACGCCAATTGAGCAATCCCCCTAGCAATGGCGCTACTGCTCTTTAACAGATTTTCCAAAAAAGTCATTTTGCGGGCTTAAATATCTCTGAAACAGTTTGGTGTGAAGACTTGCCACTATACTTTTTCTATAGGTTTTTGGCCGCGGAATCGAATGATGTTATTAGTTTTTAGCTAATTTGTCAACATCATACATTTTTTTGCAATTTAAAACGAAAGATGCGAATATCTTAAAACATCTCCAATTTTGTTTTCAAATAAATATGCTTAAAATGTTCGCCAGAAAATTCTACATAAGAATCACTTAACGAGAAAAAACAATATTGGTAGTTTGGGAGATATGGCGTTTTAAATATCTGGGCCGTGCGTAATTCTGTCTGAATTGTATGTTTAAACACGCCTACCTGAAGCTTCCGGATATTTTCATGACTAAATAATGTATTTTAATGAAAGAGATTTCTGAATTTACGTCGTTTTTAGGCTAGTTTTTCTCATAGTGCAATGAACTAACTGGCACTTGTCATCTTTTTCGAATGTCATAAACCTTTTGCACGTGAAGCAGGGATGGTTCGATCACTTTAACTCAATTTTGATTCATTTGACAGTACCGTCTTAACGGGGCCAAATATGACAAAGTTGTATATGAGACATTTGTAGCACAGGTTATTGTCTATAATTTTTCTGAACAAAGTTTTGCTGTATCTTGTGTAGTTACTGCGCTACAATGCTAGTGTCTTATTAGTGACTAAATTAACGCTCATTTAATCACTGATGAGTTACTAGCGATGTAGCACCGTAACTACAAAAGATACAGCAAAACTTTGTTCAGAAAAATTGTAGATTAGAACTAGTTCTACAAATGTCTCATACATAACATTGTCATATTTGGCTCGGCTGAGACGGTACTGTCAAATGAATCAAAATTGAGTCAAAGTGATCGAACCATCCCTGACGTGAAGTAAACAGTGTATTGAAACTATTTTGTCTCATTGATGGACACTTAGAGAAGATTTTTGTAACTTTTAAGCTATATAAAAAACAAATATGGTGTTTATTTTAAAATCTTTACATTTAACATATAAGAGGCTTGCCTGAAGCCAAAAGCACGTCTCTGACAGGACGCCATAAGAGGCTTATCGGTAACTAAAAACAGGCCCATGACAAGAAGTTTTGCTTTCATAGCAAAGGGTTGTGTTCTCAGTCACCCGGTCGACTGCTGTACTGCTCGATTACTCAACAAAACTGCTCTACTGCTCGACTGGACTGTTCGACTCAACTGCTCGATTGGACGATCTACCTGACCACTGTACTGAACAGACCGATTTAACTGCTCGACTGGACTACTCTACTCAACTGCTCGATTCGACTGCTCAACTTACTACTCGACTCAACTGCTCGACTTAACTGCTTGATTGGACTGTTCCATTCGACTGCTTGACTAAACTAGATTAGACTAAAATAAAGTCGCACACTCGACTGCTCGATTTAACTACTCGATTCAACTGCTCGACATCTTCGCAAATACCGGCAAATCCGCAGTTTTCTTGACAGACATTTATATTTTCCGGATCGTAAGATTCGGGCCCAACTAGTTTAAGAATAAATCAAGGAAATTTAACTTGATATTAAATTGTTTAATCTGAAGCACACGTAAAACGTAAGTAGAGATAGTTCGTATATCAATCTATTCCATCATCCATTTGGAACATGTTCACTTCCTTTAATTTTAGCTTTCGATGTATCGTTTATATTCCAAAAGTGGGAAAAAGAATCAAATAATAAATCACTAAGTCAAGTCAAGTCAAGTCTACCAGTCGTCATAGTTCGAGTCTCGACTGGAAGAGGTTGCTAGAGTCAATAGGATCGTAGCACTAGTGCCGCAATTGTCCTGTACTCTAACAGCTGACTGCGAAGTCTGTTAGACAAAAACCGAAGGCCAGGCTTCGAAAACGAAACGTAGCATCTACTGTCTTACCTGACCTACTGCTAATGTACGTGTCATGGCAATAAACGTTACATTTTAGTACTATTCGTTTATAACGCAAGTGCAGCTAATATCGACCGATTTTTTTAATTAATGTTTTTATTATTGCATGTAACTTGTAAAAAGTTGCAAAAATAACTACTCAGTTTTAAAACAAAATCATTGCGTACTACTGTCACTTGAAATATTAGGTAAGCAATAACGTACTTAATTTTTAGTGATCAACACTAACGATATTTTCGATACAAGGGCGATATTTTACGAAACCTTTCGAACCAACACGATCTCACGAAGACACCGTATATTCGCAGTTACTCAGGTAAAACAGCAAGCTTTACTTTACTACCAAAAATTGCAAACTATTTTTGCCTTACAAAAATGAATTGAATGCACTGCCGATGCTTCTGAACTGTATCTGTTAAGATATTTTAACTCACCTTGCCCGCAACTATATCCAAACAAACCACGCGTAATTCGAGAAACCCTAAAGCAACCCAGTCGATTAATTAAACTATTATTTAAACTAATCGCTCGGGTGACAAGTGAGTCAAAATTGCTTCGGATATTTCACACCAACAATTGATTAGCGCGGTGCGCTTTTCTAACACTTTCCCTTTTTTTGGCAGCTTTAAAAGCGTCGTAATACCTGATAACAGCTTAGTTCGTTCGTGGTTGTATGTTGTGGTGTTCAGAAAGATAGATATGAAAGTGATCATTCAGCTTGTTGTGCTGATAACCCTCACCGGCAGTGTGTTTGGTTCGAAATTATGGGAGGAATCCAGCATAGAACCAAATGTTACAGTGTCCAGTAACCGCGAAGCTCGAGGTAATCGAGTCGAATAACGAAAAATTTATAAAGTTGAATAATACCTGTTTGTGACTTCCTAGTGTTTCCATTCTGGTCAATTGGGCGAATTGCCAATACGGTATGTACGGGTACAAACGGATTGATTGGAAATTGTCAAATTCGTGGAGAATGTACCGCCAATGGCGGTATAGCGTCTGGAAACTGCTCTACACTCACATGGCAAGCAGTCTGCTGTACTTGTAAGTTTAAAAGTGACATTTATAATAGAAAGGATCTACGTACGGATACATTTTCTGCTTTCAGTCGTTCAAAGCTGTGGTGCCACAACATCTCAAAACGTTACCTACTTCACAAACGCTGGTTATCCCACGCCATACAACGGAGGCGGAACGTAAAGTGAAAAATCGTTTGTTATAAACACTTACATTATTTGCAACTTTTATTCAGATGCGCGATAACGGTGGTTCCACCAGATAATACGGTATGTCAGTTAAGGGTCGATTTCACTACGCTATCACTAGCACAACCGAATGGAGATGGAGTCTGCAGTATAGATAATGTTCAAATAAGTGGTGGATCCTCAGCGGTTCCTGTAATTTGTGGCGATAACAATGGGCAGCATGCTTATGTATCATTTAGCGGAACCGCCGCAATCAGAATTGTGGTTTCAATGACTGCATCAACGTCCTTTAACCGAGTATGGTTGATGCAACTTAGTATGATATCCTGCACGAGTGCTTACCAGGCGCCAGCTGGGTGTCTCCAATATTTTTTCACAAATACTGGGACGATTGCCAGTTTTAATTACGGATCCGCGGCTAATTCGGCCTTGAACTCACTGGGAATGATCGGTACTCGCCAGCTAGCCAACTCTAACTACGGAATATGTATTCGAGCTAATGCCGGAATGTGTACAATAACCTACGCCTTGGTAAGGGCAATTCTTAATTGCAACATAGATATGGTCTTTTATTTTTTTATTTATAGCCTGCAGGCGATTCAAGCGCGTTCACCATGTCGATGGATGCCACTGCGGTAGCCCCAAACACTCTTGGAACGGCTGCTGTAGGAGCTACCGGAGTGGACTGTACAATGGACTTCATAGTTATTCCAAACCCCACTGGACTGGCTTTTGATCGGTTCTGTGGTTTAGGATTAGGACCTACCACAAGTATAGTAAAAAGTGATGCCAAAAAATTTCACATTTTCAAATGCCTCCGTTTTTCTTCTTTTGTAGGTGGTACAACGCCCTTTGTTGTATATTATGTTACTAACGCCAATGACAACGGTGATGTTGCTAATCGAGGTTTTCGTTTGGCGTACACTCAAAACGGTTGCGCCGTGACTGGAGGATAATAAAGACTGATAAGAAAAAATAGTTTTTCTTCACAACAACCCAATCCATCCAACATTTTCCGTCTACATCTTCTTCTTCTTCTTTTTCTAAATGGTTGCTCTGTTAAACACAATAGCTCCTCCCTGAAGTAATACCGATAAGGTGGTGCCAGAGGGGATGGAGGCTGGAGACTTGAGTAGGGTTTTAGTGGGTCCGGATCATCATGCCTCATTGGGGGGCTCGGGATACCAAACCCCACTCCCTGAGTTGTCTTCTCAGGTGTCTGAAAGTACCGTATCTTCTAAGGTGCTCGCAGATTTCCCTACTCGTAAAAAATGGTTGCTGTGTTATATACAGTATGCAATAAAGCAAAAAAAATTAAATGGAGTCGTGTTGATCTACAGACGTCCATATAGATTCAAGGTATGATGCAGGTCTAACAAGCCAATCGTCGTATGTTCGAATCTCAGCTGGGAGGTGCTATGGAGAACCAGTGGAATTATTGCACTAGCCCCGTCCTGTACTCCAATAGCGGCTGCAAAGTCTGTCAATAAGGAAGGGTCAAGCCTTAAAGACCTTTATACCCAAGGCTTTGCTTTTTTGACCGACAGAATGGCTGCCAACGCTTTGCTGATAAACTCACACAGCCCAGGCTGCATGCAATGTTCCGCTAATAACTAGAAATACTCTGGGTATGTTCAGCATTAACGAAGAAATGATCTCTTGAGCTGCCTCAACGTTGAAATCTCCGTCCAAAACCGGTGCAGATGATATTTCGTCTATGTTTCTAAAAAAACCGTTGAAGACCTGTTAATCTCTCGCCGTCTCATGCTTGGTTTTCTATCTAAATATCTGAAGCGGGGTATTTCTACTTGCATGGACCATATGTTTCCAACCAATATGTTGCACCCGCCATATGTTTCCTGTGGGGGGATCGGAAAGAGGTTAATAACTACTTTAGCAGATCACCGTCAAATGAACGTTATCTATGCTGATTTGTCTGCGGAGTTCGACCAAAGCAATCATTCGGTATCAGCGCCAGTGTATTGCGTTGGTTCACTTCCTACCTCGTTGGTCGTAAACTGATTGTGACAGTTGTAGATGTTCAATCAAATGCGTTTGTGGCCGCGTCTGGAATCCCACAAGGTAGTCATTTGGGTCCGTCAATCTTCCCGCTGTACTTCAATGATGCCAATCACGTACTTAGAGGAAAAAGCGCTGACGATATGAAGATTAACTTTAAGATACGCTACAAGGTTGATGCAATTCATTTTCAACGAGAACTTGATATTTTTATGAAGTACTAAAACCTGAACTGCATGCTCGTCAAGCCTGAAAAATGCTCCATTATTTTATTCGCCCATCTTCGGAAACCTGTCTTTAACCGTGGTACCGAAATTCAACGTGTCGATCAGGTGAAGGATCTCGGCGTTATTTTGGACAGTCATCTATCGTTTAAACGGCAGATTTCCTACACTGTGGACAAGGCATCCAGAACTTTGGGATACGTCTTCCGCATTGCTAAGGGCTTCACTGACATATATTGCTTCAAGGCATTATACTTTTCGTTCTTACTCGTTCGTTCGACTTGAAAGGAATAGTTCAACGCGAAAGGATAGTTCAACGCCACTTCTTTCGATTTCCTCTCCGTCGCGTCGTCTACCATGGCGAAACCCGTTTCACTTCCGCCGAGTTACGATGGTCGATGTCGATGAATCCACTTGGAGACAGTGCAGATACGCAAGTGTTCTATTTGCTGTTGCTACATCACATGGAAAAATCGATTGTCCTGCTATTCTGAGGCTTTTCCACAAATGATGACTAAGAAATTGTTAGTGCTTGTAATTGTAGTTTTTAGACTGTTGTTTTTGTAATTAGTCTAAGTTACTCTTAAGATTACTTAAGATCATTTACACTTAAAAAAGTACCGAAGCCGAACGTTGGGTAAAATCTTTTATGATGCCAAACATTACTAATGATCCGTAAACGTCGATTGGCACCACCGAATTTTTACCGAACTTTCGGCTGCTCAAAGTTTTTAAGTGTGTTGGGACTATACAGTGTGATACATATATATTCGAACAAAAATCTTTTTATGCTGTCAACGGCATATACAATTAATAAAATCAAACTAATATCATGTGTGTGTCATCATAACTTAAGTCTTACTTGACGTAGTTTCATTTTCGTATTGTATCTCGTTCGGTGTACACGTACCAATGTTCGAGTTACGGTCGTTGATAATAAGTAAATTCCGAAGCACTGCAGCACTAATTTTTGTGACCTCAAACATCTCGGTATAAAAAGAGGATTTGCATACCATATAGTGAAAAGATTTGCCGAAACGGGATCTGTTGAAAACTGTTAAAGACCCGGAAGAAAACGAAGCATTAGTATTGCAGAGGTCAAAAAGGTTGCTCGAGAGTGAATTTGTCGCAGTTTGGACCGGCCCGCATGGAAAATGGCAGTTGAGCTGAATATTAAAAGGGAATCTCTTCGTCGAATTTTGAAAAAGGATCTGGATGTGAAAGCATTCAAAAAAAGACAAATCCATGGATTACCGAAAGCAACAAAACAAAAACGGCAGAAAAGATACAAACTGCTGCTCCGTCGGCACGGTGATTTCGAAGTGATCTATTCTGGTGAGAAGTTGCTCGTTCTTCAAACCCCCCGTCATGCTCAAAATGATCGGTTGTGGTTGATTTCGATCATCGTAGAACGTCGATCAACGTCGAAACACAAACGGAATGTACCACGATACAAAAATTCATCAGCAGTCATGGTTTGAGGAGGCATTTAAAAGAAAGGAAAACTTCCTCTTGTATTTAATGACAAGGATGTGAAAGTTAATGCAAAATATTATCTAGAAATGATCTTAGAACAAAACTTGATTCCTTACGTTCGGGGAGTGTATGGTGAAGAATATTATTGCTTTCAACAGGATGGAGCTCCAACCCACACTGAAACCTTGTACAGACGTAGTGCAAAGCCAATCGGACGGTTTTCATACCGAAAAACGAATGGCCTCCAAGTTCTCCTGATTGGAACCCACTGGATTTTTGTATATGGGGCTACATGCAGCAGAAGCTCACGGATTATAAATATCATAATTTGAACGAATTTAAGTTAGCTATCAACAAGATATGGGATGATATTTCAATGGAAGTAGTGCGTGCCACGTGTAACGACTTTAAGGTGAAATTAGTCGTCATCGATTCTGCCAATTCCATAAGCAGTTTTTTTTTGTTTGAACCAAAAATTCTGTCCATGAAAATATATTTGCTGTGTTCAAATTGGCAAGAAGAATGCAGTGTTTACATTTTCATGAACAGAATCCCGCTTTTGGGCCCAAAAACTGCTTCCGAAATTGGGCTCTCCGACGAAAAGTTAATGACTGCTAGTTTCCCGTTAAGAAGCGTTCGAAGTGTGTTATCCAGGCAAAAGACGATTCAATAGAATAATGAATGTTTGTTGCGTTCTGTATCCATGAGTAAGCAACTTCTAAAACTAAAATCCGAAATAAAGCCATTATTTAAAAAAATATATGACTTTGTTTTTGTTCGAATACATAAGTGTCCCACGGAAGTAATTCTCGCTGAAATGGTGCCATTACTGACACGAGGTCTTCAAATATTGGAACTTTTGAGCTTAATTGGCTGAAAATGTTAAAAAATAAGCATTACACTTTCAATACCTCGAAATAGTGGACCCCTCGTTCGCCAAGGGGCCTAACAGTTTAAAAAAAAGTTGAATTTTGAGCAAACCTTGCAATCTATATCGTGTGATATTTCATAAATTTGCCATGAAACGACTAACAAATGGCCCGGTTC
The DNA here is from genome assembly GCF_943734655.1 of Sabethes cyaneus. Lineage (NCBI taxonomy): Eukaryota > Metazoa > Arthropoda > Insecta > Diptera > Culicidae > Sabethes > Sabethes cyaneus. The sequence continues at coordinate 97,488,718 of NC_071354.1, read as the reverse complement.
TGAAAAGAAGAAGAAATGGAGAAATAAAAATCGGTTGGGGGCTCATGGTAAAAATGGCGATTTTTTGATAAAATCCAATATGGCGACCCAATCCTAGATGACCGCTAAAAAAATTTTACTCCATTTGAAAGCCCTGTTCTTCTTCTTTACAGAATCGGGCCATTTGTTAGTTGTTTCATGGCAAATTTATGAAATATCACATGATGTAGAACTCAAGGTTTGCTCAAAATTCAACTTTTTTTAAAACTGTTAGGCCCCTTGGCGAACGAGAGGTCCACAATTTCGAGGTATTAAAAGTGTAATTCTTATTTTTTAACTATTTTCAACCAACTAAATGCAAAAGTTCCAATTTTTGAAGACCTCGTTTCAGTAGTGACCCTGTTTCAGCGAGAATTATTCACTGTAGTCTGTTGATGTCGACTTAATAAAAAAATTAAATAAACTACAACTTCTTCTATCGCTATTTCCTCGATCTCCTCGATACAAGCAATTTTAGGGAAGATCAGTGGAAACCGCATCCCCAACCTAGTGCAGCGTATAGCACTACGCTTCTTACGAATAATACAATGAAAATATTTATTACTGCAGAACAGTTGAAGCTGAAATGAAGCCCTACTTGGCTGATTGGTATCTGACTGTTGAAATCGGAGAATAAATATGCAGTGAGTTATTGTTATGTCCGGTATTCTCAAGGCAGCCATCTTGGCTGCCAGGTTTTCCTTTGCTAATAATCTCTTTCGAGTGCTATTTCGAGGTCAAATAAGTAAAAGATGCCATGTTCCTGCAAAACAACTTTAAAGCTTTTCAAGATGGTATAACGAAAATGGAATGGTGCACACCACTAGCAAGAGTTCAATTAGAGTTTATTTCTAATTCCCGTCGAAGTAAGGAAAGCCACTCTAATTTTCATTATTTCTTAGGTGGATTTAATGAATACTTCAAAAACTCTGCTGCTGAATTGACTCAAACACACTTACCTTCCGATCCGTGCCCTTTGAATTCACTAAAAAGCGATTAATAAAGCATTTGATTGAAATTACGCAACTGACTTTATATCTTAAATTCATCGTACCGTTTTAAAATTCGTCCATCAAAATTTTTCAACGTCCGAACTAAAAATCAAAATAATGTTTACGAAGCTAGCGCGCATGTATTTGTGTAGGACGCCATGACAAATGTTATTCTGCAAAATTTCTGTAGGTTATGCAAGTTTTCCCGGCTGCAGAAAAACAGCAATGCATTGAGTGAGTTATTTTCATTTTATGAATGACGGAAATTGAAACGGTTAGTCGACATTTTCTTCTTCGTCGCATGAAAAAAGTTGGAAATTTGGCTGCAAGGAATTCTTTAACGAAAAAAAAGCATTTAAATAGATCTCAGCTTACTTTGAATGATCGCGTATGAGAGGCAACAAACTAAAATATGAGGGAATAACTAGTTTTGCATTGTGTGTCATCAAAATCGCTGATATTTTTAATAATTTGTGTTGGATAGAACGGGAAAAGGCAATTACGACGAAGCAGCAACATACCCTATATCATTCTCCAGGAAAAAGTGGCCGATTCATTTCGGTTATCATCTCAGCGGCGAACTGATTAAAATAGTGTCCTGTATCAAGGGCCTACAAGTAGCATATTAACTACATATCGTTACCAAAGCAGTCTTGACCTGATTATGAGAACGGCTAAAAGCTTGACAGATATACATTGCTTGAAGAATTGGTTCTCCGTGCTAATTTCTTTGGCGCTGGAATATTGCCCGGCAGGCTGGAATCCTCATTATCTCTACGGCGTTAGAAATCGGTTAGAAAAAATACAGCGCAAATTCATTCGATTCACCCTCCATTGCCTGCCATGGAACAACCCGCTCCAGCTACCAAAGATACGAAGCGCACCTAGAACATGCTAATCGGACTGGACACCCTAGCAACTAGGAGCAAACTGCCGAGCAATACTTGAACATATTCTCATGGCGAGGGTCGATTGCCCATAACATCTCTATCGTATTAGTCTACGAGTTCAACCACTGACCTCGTCATAGTAGAATTTTCTTCCAAATACCGTTTCGAAGGAAACATTATGGAGCAAACGGAGCCATCGTCGGGCTTTCTTCAACGAGTTTTCAGCCAAGTATCAGTTGAGTTTGAATTTTCACCTTACTCGTAAGACAATTCGTAGGAACTTTTTGAATATTTCACGTACTAGATAGATTATAGTTATCAGTTATAGTTAGCTGGGTACTGTTCAATCTACGTAAGTGAGCGTAACTGAATACAGTACTTATTCTACGAATTAGGAGCGGGCTTTGTAGTGTTGGGTTGGGTAGAATGCGGGATCGTGTGATGAACTGTTGACTGAACGTTCTACTAAACTGGATGAACGTTCTACGTGCGGGGAGACAACATGCGTCAGTTGTTCGCCATGGAATATCCAGATCGTCATTGGGGATATAAACGTCCAGGCTGCAGCCGGCTAGTAAGGAAGCGATGTTGATAAAGGCCCATAACCTGCACACTGATACGAACAAAAACGGCCAGCGGTGCATCACGTACGCAGTTTCCCAAAACCTAGTGATTTGAAACCTATTCTTTTTCCGCAAAGAATGCCACAAGTTCCTTGGTATATCAAATATTGTGGTGATGGTTCTATTTGTCCACACTACGGTCAAAAGAGCTTGCCTTTTTGTCCCCAAAGTATAATCAATATATATAGAATGCCAGTGTCGCTGCAGTGCGCGTGGTAAACATCACACATGTTCAGATGATGTATTTACATTATATGCATATGTGTGTGTGCCTGAGATTCATGAAAAGGGGAATCTCATTGTCAAACTTTGAAAATCAGTTTAAAATTTCAAATATGGCTGCCAAGTAATGTGATTAGAAACTTCGCTGTCTTCAAATTTCTGAAAAAATCGGTGCAAAAGGACGCAGTTGTGAGATTCAATTCATCCAGACAAAAAGAAAAAAAGCGTTTAAAAACATTTTACTGGCATGAAAACACAGTGATGAGCGCACTGATGACAGCACCAACCAGCGCACAGATAAAGAACAGATAAATAACAATGAGCAACTTTGACAATGAAGTTCCCGATTCACAGACTTGATACAGATTGTTAGCATCATGTTTACTACAATGAGTCCTGTAGAAAAACAGCGACACTGGCATTCTATATATATTGATTCTACTGTCCCATCATGATAAAAGCTAATTAAACTGTAGAAAAACCTATTTAACACCCATGAAATGAACTCAAACTGTCTCTAAATATTGTTGAAAGATAGGGGGATTAGGGGCATAATGAGCACACGGGGCGAAATGGGCACCCCTCTTTTCTACGAAAGTACGCATTTTGTAACATCATATGGCATGCGAAACACTGCTGTAGGTACTATAGTATCAATTTATCAAAAAATGAGTGATGTCTACTTTTAAAACACGGAGTTATATTAAAAAACTTAACTAGGTTCTCAGACGCTGAAAAAATTATAATTTTGGTGCACTACCAAATAAGCTTTTACGATCATTTAAATATCTTAATCTATCAAGTGCACACTGCAACATAATGTATGCATTGTATCTCAAATTTCACCTTCATTGAAGTTTTGATTTTATACTATAATTAGTGGAAAAACCCATTTTTACTTTAACTACTTGACTGGGGGCGAAATGGGCACCCTTAGGTGGGGTGAAACGAACACTGTGTCGCATTAACTAACCTGTTTACAGTGATGGTATGAATATGCCAAGAGAATCCAGAAGACATAATTGGTTAAAAAAAGTCTTGCAAGCGACCTTGACCACTATAAGGCGAGACGGAATATCCACAAAATAAGTCGCCAAGTTCCACGGCATTCTGCGGCAGGCGTTAGCTCGGTATGTGAGGCCATACGAAAGGGCAATCTCGGGGCAAGAGGTGGACCAAATTGATTCCTTCAAAACTGTCTGTTTTCACTCCCGCTGCAGAACAAGAACTGGTGGTCCATATTTTGTAAATGGAGGTTCGACGCTACGGTATTACTACCCGTGAAATCAGAATCCTCGTATACCAGCTGGCAGAGGGAAACGGAAAAGCATATGTCTTCAACACTAAAATACAGCTAGCCTTAGCGTCATCCGAAACATTCTTTGTGTGCTCCAGAGGCAACCTCCGCGGCTCAATTGGCTTCAAGCGGCTTACGGTCAATAGTTTTTTCGACGTTTTGACACGTTTTATGTTTGTGTATGTATGGGTGTGTATGTGTATGTGTATGTGTGTATGTATGTGTGTATGTATGTGTATATGCATGTGTGTGTGAGTGTGTGTGTATGTGTATGTGTTTGGTTGTTGTACTTATATACACCCTTCAAGCATGTGTTTATAAGGGTGCTCATTATGCCCCAGGGGGAGCTCATTTTGCCCCACACACTACCGATTTTTAGTTTTTGAAGCATAAGTTTAAATTGCAATTTTCGTCATAAATTCAATTATTTTTCAATTTGTCAACCGTATGCCTTTAATTATCGTTAGTGAATGTATGTTTTGCAATGACGACCCTTTAAAAATTCAGTCATTTGGGGTGCTTAAATCAGCCAACAAGTTAGGGTGCTCATTATGCCCCTAATACCCCTACTACAGGTCGGACTCGATTATCCGGGTGAAAACAATTGTTTTATTATGTTGAAAACCTATTTAAAAAAAATGTTTTTTCACCCGTATTGTCGAGTCCGACCTGTATTTTGTCTTCTTTTCTCTTTTACTCCGCTTTTGCTTTGTAAACAAAGTTCAAAAGTAATAAAATTCTTCTCAAAGCGGCCACCAACAAAGCAAAACAAAACTTTGTTACAATGCGTTATTTAGTTTGCGAGAAAGAGGTAGGGCACGGGAGGGTATTTTCGGCCCATTAAGCGATTGTTTCTAGTTTTTCGGCCTAGGTCTAATTCTAGTGGAAGGTTGTTTTGACGTTCTTTTAATAAAAAAAACAGTTGATTATTTACATGAGAATTTACATTGAGAAAATAGAGAACATATTAAAGTTGCATACCGGCAAAGTATTTTTATTAGCGAGAGAAAAGGAAAATAGGCTGAATTTAGAAACAGAAAATATTCATATTCAAAAAAAGGCGTCACTACAATATTTGGATGTATGATTTTTGCGTAAATGGTTTTCTTGCTAATTTTTCAAAAGCGGTCATAGATGCATGGAAGAAAGATTAAGCACGTACTTGTTATTGCTGATGGCCTCTCTGAGAAAAGTATCCACCGTTTATACGGCTCGATAGAGATTGCTGTGCTGCGCGCGCGGATTTTGAACTTGAAATCGATCGTATACGTTAGTCTCGTGTGAGCTGTATCAAAGGTAACACGTTATATGCTACAGGCGCGCGGGCCGGTACGCGCCATAAGCAACGCAACATAAGCGTAAGCAACGCGACAACTTAGTTTGATAATATGAGAGTGCAAGACGTTTGGATTTTGGCGGTCGTTTGGGTTTTTGGAATTCTAGCGGAAATCCGGTGCGCGGAAAGCAAATGTAAGTCGGAAACCCAAAACATCTGCTGAAAATACCCGACCGAAAATAGTAGCGACGGAATGCATTAGAGCGATATGTGTGCCGGAAGCAATATGTTTATTAGTTTATTTTGAATACGGAATATTTTGAATTTATTACGCTTTGCGAGACAAAGTGTTAACTGTACTAACAAACTTAATACAGAGTGTTAGGTTCATAGTTCATTTAATGGTAGATTTCCAATAGTGCGATTAAAGTGGAAATTGATATATAATTAATTATATATCTGGATCGTTTCAACGGAATCATTTCAATCGATTTTAGTGGCATTAACCAACGAAGTGTTACGAAGTTCTCACAAGAATGCCATTGAGCAAAACAGTAACCAGTTACTATTTGTATTTTTGTTTACGACTAGTTCGTTCTTTCTTTGACTGCGTCATGAAAGAGCACAGGGATTTTTTCGGTGCTAAAACTAGTATAGCTAGTTAGGCCTGCGTTATTAATTGTGTACAGCAAAGTTAAGGAAGCTAAAATATACAGATTCTGCTATTGTGTTATATTCGTACCTACCTTCTTCTGTATTCTTAATTTTGAGAACAAAATTCATCTAAACACCGCACTGTTTTATGTTAAAGTGAATGAGAAAATCGTATTTTTTTGTTTTTATACCTTATTTTTTAAAGTCCAAATTTCTTAATTGATATTGGAAGCATTCAAATGGTAGAAAATAATCAATTGAAGAATTACCTATTTTTATGTGCTAAAGAAGTGTAAATATTTGTTATTTTTCTCATCGCGGATAGATTTTAATATTTTATTTTGAACCTTCTGACTACCCTCCACATCGTAGCAGGATTAATTCGTTTTTTACTTTCCGTGACTGTGTCCGACAATCGCGCTCACAAATAATTTTATAAAATATATTTAGGATAAGCTCTGTCTTATGACATTCTTCTGGTCCCTTATCGCTGCAGTTATTTTTATCGCCAAAAGATTTTTGTCCGTAAAGAACTCTTGGTCTGATCTCGGTGTCTCGGCATTCTCATTGATCTAAACGTCTTACGGAGGGCAAAAAATGGCCCGACTTCCAGCTGCAATGCGTCGTCGAATATCCTACACGTCTGAAGTATTTGGAGCGTCTTAGTAGAATACGAAACCTGGAAATTAAATAAAACTTATCCAATTGAATTCTACTATGTATGTTTTATTCTTGACAGATACGTATTTCGCCTACGACTTGCAGGCTTCCTCAGTGTCTGTTTTCGAACTTTAGAGTTTTCTCCACCTCATACTCATTTATGAGAAGATTATCCTTCAAACTTCGGCGCATATTGACTTGTGACATACAGCCTGTGCGCCAGCTGTAAAAATTGTCCAAGAACTTCTGTGCGTCGTTTGTTAATCCGTACCTTTTTGTACATTCTCTGAGTTATTTTTAGGTTTTTATAGTGCATCGTATTGGACCAACTCACCCCTTGTCGCGCCATTACTAGGCATAACGGGTTTCAGCGCCAAACTTCCTGTCCTAATACATTTTTTAGATGTACTACCGAACATTTTCAGTTCAATTACCTAATATTTATATCAGTAAAGCTTTGAAATAAAACCGAAAGGGACTAAACCAAGCTGATCCAAAAAAGAAGTTCATTAGTACAGTTTATTAGGGAACAAACAGTTTGGTCACATTTTGGTTATATCTAAAGGATGTTAATTGAAACTGGAAAGGCAAAGTTAATATAATTATGCAAATCTGCATTCTGCATTTGCATCTGCAGAATTGAAACAATAAAGTGTTGTGGTTGTTATAGGGTAACTATAACTCTTATGTGTATATCTCTACCGCATTGGGCTTGGTAGAACAAACAGATCATAATCGAATTTTCAAGTTATTAAACAATGGTTAATCATAAATTACGTCTCGCAAGAATTGGATACAGTTACATATTCAACTACATTTCATTATAATAATGCATTACAGCGTAATTGCTCACGATCTGTGTTTTATATCTATACCTATAAAAATGGATTTCTGTCTGTCTGTCTATCCGTATGTTCCTTATAGAATCGAAAACTACTGAACCGATCGACGTGAAAATTTGCGTGTAGGGGTTGTTGGGGCCAGGGAAGATTCTCTCGATGGTAAAAGACCCCTCCCACCACTAAGAGGGGGGGGGGGCTCCCATACAAATCTATGCCTATAAAAATGGATTTCTGTCTGTCTGCCCGCATGTTCCTTATAGAATCGAAAACTACTGCACCGATCGGCGTGAAAATTTGCATGTAGGAGTTTTTGGTGCCAGGGAAGGTTCTTATGATGGTTAGAGATCCCTCTCCCCACTAAGTGGGGGGGCTCCCATACAAATGAAACACAAATTTCTGCAAAACTCAAGAATTAATTAATCAAATGGAACCATATTTGGCATGTGAGTATTTTTGGAGGCATGAATTTTTTCTATGATGAACCAGGACCTCTTACCATTTTAGGAGAGGGGCTCCCATACAAATGAAATACAAATTTCCTCATAACTCGAGAACTAATCAAGCAAATGGAACAAAATATGACATGTGGGTGTTTTTGGAGACAAGGATGTTTTCTATGGTGACTTGAAACCTCTCCCCGCTTCAGAAGGGGGGCTTCTATACAAATGAAATACAAATTTCGTCATAACTCGAGAACTAATGGAACCATATTTGGCAAGAGGATGTTTTTGGAGGCATGAATTTTTTCTATGATTAGGACATCTCTCACGTTTTAGGAGGGGGGCTCCCATACAAATGAAATTCAAATTTCTTCATAACTCGAGAACTAATCAGGCAAATGGAACCAAATTTGGCATGTGGGGGGTTTTGGAGGCAGGAATTTTTATAATGATGGTTTGAGATCCCTTACCCCTGTGGTAGGGGGATAAGGACTCTCATACAAATAAAACAGAAATTTTTGCGTAACTCAAAAACTAATCGAACTCGAGAAATTTTAGACTCTTTCATAAAACATTATTCAATAACAATAACAAGGTATTCGACGAAATGGTTTGTAATGATGGCGAATATTTAAATTGACTGAAGTTTTTAGAGCGTCTTAGTAGAATACGAAACCTAAAAAAAAATAGTAGAATTAAATTGGATAAGTTTTCTTATTTTTTATTTTTAGGAATATTTAAATGCTATCCGCTTTATTTTATCAGGCTCAGCAATGGGGGGAGTTGTTTTCTACTTTACTGTGAGGAAAATTTGTATAATAAAACACCCGTGAACTCCCCAGAAACTTGCAAAACTCGAGATTGTGACAAAGGTCATCCGAGATTCACGATTTATGTACAACACAGTTTAATTTGTGGCAATACGAAGTTTGTCGGGTCAGCTAGTATTGTATAAAAAAGGTAAAAATATTAACATTATGACGGTAAAAGAACAGGAGAATTTCAAAATGTTGCTTGCTTTCACTATGCAATGTACCGACTTGTCGCTTCATCAGTCCAGAGACACCTAGTTCCTGAGAAGTTTTAGCACGCTTGCCATATTTATCAGATTCAGTTCGGTTTGTTTATAATCATAACAAATTATTGATAAAATAAAATTTGTATTTTTTCACCAAAAAAGTAATTTGTTAAAGCATCGGCGTACTGTGTTATATGAACAACGAATACGAATACGTATTAAAAGGCCGAATACCCTGAATAATGGCGTGTTTGATTTAGTACTACTTACTTACTTACTTAGGTGGCTTGCCGTCCTAAGACAAAGCCTGTTGAACAAAATTTTTCCATGTAACTCGGTTGAGGGCTACTGCTCTCCAATTCCTCGGACACCGAGTACTCTCCGCCAGATCTCGCTACACCTGGTCTAACCATCTTGCTCGCTGCGCTCCTGGTCGTCTTGTTTCTACCGGATTTGAGGCGAACACCATCTTTGCAGGGTAGTTGTCCGGCATTCTTGCAACATGCCCTGCCCATCGCATCCGTCCAGCTTTAGCTACCTTCTGGATACACTGATTTAATACAATCGTATTGATTACTATTGCAATTCGTCTTAATATGGTAGAGTAGCCTGGGGTAATAAGCACCGTTTAAGGAAATCGTGGTATTTCCTCGTTAAAGCTTAAAGCCAATACCGGTCTTATATACTGAGCATAATTTCATGAATATTAGGTCAAAGTTTCAGGAGCTATTATGCAAAAAAACCTTTGTGAAAAAGGTGTGCAAAGTGATTTTTGATATTGTGTGTGTGATACAATTCATCTCCCGTGCAATGTTGATTCTGGTCTTTACCAAATGCTGTGATTACATGTGCTAAGCGAGGAAGGGAAGATGACTTATTGGAGGTGTGTTTGCTTTAGAATTCTGTATAACCCAGTAGCATAATTGTTGAAACACAGTATTTAAGACACTCCAGTGCTGACTGCAGTTGTTTAACAGTAGCAAAAAACATATTAGATATTCGGACGTAATTGCGTATAATTTTTAAAAGAAACAAAGTGAATAAAGAATGTTTGCTGAGGATGCATTCTGCCCCGAGTTTCGGGGTGAATTTTGCCCCGAACTTACACAAAAAGTGTTCCTGGTTAAAACGGAAGTATTAAATGTCTAAACTTCTGATGTTCAATCAGAATTGTGTAATTCCAACCATAATTATTCGAATTATAACATTTACAGGCGATCAATATTGTTGGTGCAGTTAAAAAGTGTTAGCGAAACGAAGCAAAAAGTTATAGGTTATTTATAGAAAACATATTTTTGTTATTATTTATGTTTCCTTATCAGCTAAAACAGCCAAATTGACACAGCAGCCAAAGCAAACATCGATTTAACTGGGAGAATTACTTTTTTGTTTTTAAAATGTGTGCTATCTTAGAAACGAAGGGGGTGCATTTTGCCTCGACGGTGCTTATTACCCCTACATCTTCTATTTCTAGTTACGCAGATTATTTTATTAGGTAATTTCGATATCGGCATATGTTTCCCTAACAACCGCAAGGACGTGACCGGTGCCGTTATTGATCTATTTAAAGGTGTGTAGTAGCTACTGAATTATTGTACATTGAAGATGGCAAACTATTCCAAAATGCTATTTAGGTGGTTCTCTGTGCAACTTCATTAGCTTAGATCAATCACGGAGGTGCAACTACGATGTGTGTGGTTGTTCATGCTCATACTCAATATGGTAACAGTTAGCATGATCCTTGTTTCGGTGTACTTTCGAAAGCTTATTGCAGGTTTTTTATATCGTGGATATGAAAATATATCAAAACTCCCTACAGCCGGCTGTTTAGAGTTCAATTTGCTTCTAATAGTGACAATATGTATCGGTACAATGGCCCAACAATATTTCGACTGTTGGTTTAAACTATCTTAAAAAATATCTTGAACAGTCTTTTCGAAACAGCTGGCTCTATGAATATCAAATATAAGAACAACGCTATTAGAATAAATATGAAAAATACATAATCTTTACAAAAAAACGATCACATGACTTATCAAGGCGAATCCCGATCTAACGAAACCTACGTTACTAACAAAATTCAACTCCTTCCTGTAATCTTTGCTGGGATGCAGAGGTTAACACGGTCCCTAAAACAACAAAGATTACACTAACACTCCTTCCCCAATCCCACCTGATTGCAAGGACGTGACCGGCGCAGTGATTGATCCTTCGTATGTCGGAGTCACTCCCAACCCCATTCGTTTGATTCATTGTGCAATTTCACTGAATCGGATCAATCACTGAGTGCAACCATTGATATGTGCAATCAGTCTAAGCTAAGCTAAGCTAAGCTAAGCAAAAAAGTAATTTGTTAAATAACTTCCGGTTTCCAATTTAGACCTTCTGTGAGTTGTTGAAATTCTGCCATTTGGATTTCGGCTAATTGTTATTCGACCATTTCTGTCTCGGTATTGGGTTCCAGCCCAAAAATTGTTTTAATTGTAATATGATTAAGGAAAAATTATTTTTCATTTTCTTTTTTGTCGGATATTTGCAAATGAAAAATTGAATAATTTGAATAATATTATGTACATTACAGCAACTGACGAGCCATGGAGACGTTTTCCCAAGCTCTACGATTACGATGACTTCGATGACTGCAAACGAGCGAACCCGGACCGATACCGGTACTGCGTCGTTAAGGCACAACTTGAGGAAGATGCTAATTCGCAGCTGTGGCATGAAATAACCGTAAGTAGGGTCTTTTTCTAATTCCCGTCGTAATAAGTAAAGCCATTCTAATTTTCATCATTTGCTGGATGGATTTAATGAATACTCCAAAAGTTCTTGTGCTGATTTGACTAAAACACACTTACCTTCCGATCCGTGAACTTTGAAATCACTCAAAAGCGACTATTAAAGCATTTTATTGAAATTACGCAACTGACTTTATTTCTAAAATACGTCGTACCGTTTTAAAATCCGTCCATCAACATTTTTCATCGTCCAAACTAAAAATCACTACAATGTTTACGAAGCTAACGCGCATATATTTGTGTATGACGGCATGACAAATGTTATTCTACAAAATTTCTGCAGGTCAGGCAAGTTTTCCTGGCTGTAGAATAACGACAATGCCTTGGGTGAGTTATTTTCATTTCTGAATGACGGAAATTAAGACGATTAGTCGACATTGTCTTCTTCGTCGCACGAAAAAACGTAGGAAATTTGGCTGGTAGGACTTCTTTAATGATAAAAAGCATTTAAATAGATCTCAACTCACTTTGATTGATCGCGTATGATAAACAACTAACTAAAATATTAGGGAATAACTAGTTTTGCATTCGGTGTCATAAAAATGCTGATATTTTTGATAATTTGTGTTGGATAGGACGGGAATAGGCAATTACGACGATGTAGCAACATACCCTACCTAGCATCCCGAATGTAAAAACATACTAAATATCAACTTTGAAACGATTTTCCGCTTATCGTTTACACAATTTAACTATTTTACCCAAAATTGAATAAAGTTTTTCACTTATAGTTTATTAACTTGGCATCTAGCCTCGCTTTTTGCTTTATGGAGATGAATATGACATTGTCATTCGGGAATTCCAGTACCAACCTAATGTATCTGCTTAGTTAGCACCTAGGTGAGCATTACACATGGTTACAATGAGTTGTTGCCATAGTAAGCGGCAATGCCACATGTGGACAATTACTACTACTACAGAAATACAGAACAAATATTTAAAACTACATTTATACAAAAAGACGGTCAAAGTCAATGTTATGAGTATTGTTCAACTCGCACCAAAAACTATTTCAACAAGGTCAAAATTATTTCCTGTGTTAATGAAGCAAATGTTTCAGCGTTGTCTTTACTTTTATCACCTTTTACAAGGTCGTGGCAAATCTAGTAAATAATGAAGCAAATAATGTGAATCTTAAGACATGGTCCCAATTAGTTTAACTGATGATGCTAACCCAATCAGGCCCCACATTATACTTGTACCGTGAGCGTGCCACCTTTTGGGTATGGTTCCTAATTCTACGCACGGCATATTTTAATTACAAACTGCAACATTCTAAAACTAAGCACTAGAGTAGGGCGGGGCATAAGTGCGATGTTTGAAGTTGTCATCAATTTTCGCGTGATATAAAGAAGAAGAACAACAAAATATATTTTATAGTGATGCAGCTACTCAATGTCTTTACATTCAACTATAAATCATCTGGAATAATAGTGTTATTGAAAATAAATTCTTCATTCTTCTGAACAAGTGCCGATTCGCACTTTTACCCCACTAGCGGGGTAAAAGTTCGATTACCGCGGGGCAAAAGTGCGAAGCTCGAATCCATGAAATTAGCACAGCAGTAGCTAACAAAACCATATTATCGTCAATCTGCGGTATGTTTCGGTAAGGAATATTCTCAATTTGCACCTTTTCTATTTTGCGCTGGTGTATTGCAGCGTCCGTTAGATCGAAACTTTTCCAAACGTTTGTTTTTTGTTTCATCAGCGGAAAAACATTGTTTTCCTTCGACCAACATCTGTAGAGCACAGTTTTCTGGAGATCTTCCATTTCTAGTATCTGTAATATAGTGCAAAAAGATGTATATAAGCTATACATTTTTGTCCCGTCCGTGAACCGCACTTTTACTCCGCTAGGCGCTTGACGGGGTTTGATTAAATTATGGAAAAGCGAAACTATTATTTTCTTGATTCAAATAGAATTTCGTTTCGAAACAAAAATATTTTAGGTTGCTATAAAAATTTCGTTTGAAACAAACGAATTTTTTCGCTCCGTGATAGAATTAGAACTCCTTTCCCCGAACAACCCGTTGAGAACCGCGGCTATAACGCTGACGGACGAACAGCGTCGCCCGCAGTACCTTACAAGTCGCAAGGACTTGCATAGTGTCGTCGTCCCGTCAGTAAAATGAGTTAGATTCTCGATCCATGAATCGAACTTTTACCCCGTCAATAAATCGAACTTTTGCCCCGCTAGGCGCTTGACGGGGTTTGATTAAATTATGGAAAAGCAACATAAATTTTGTAAATTCTTCTCACCGCAATTTCAAGAGAGATATCTGAGTGATGTAAAACGCTGCTACAATTTGTGAATAAGTAATATCCTCCTGTTGATATCGTATTTGCCGTACAACGAAATATTACATCAAAACCGTTCTAAAATAACTTTTACCCATAACTCAGCAACTATGATTCGTAAACAACAAATGTTTATGATGGATTTAAGCTGTCAAAGTACTCACCCATCCATGCCAATGTAGTCAATTTACTCGGAATCCGCACTGATAAATCATTGAATCGCACTTTTACCCGCATCGTACTTTTACCCCTCCTTACTCTATATGTATATACATATTTTGCTTGTTTCGTTAATTAAAACAACAATTTCCAGGAATTGGACAGTTTTGACTAAAATGTGGGGTGCGCAGAATTAGGCGTGCTTACAGTAGTAGAAGTTTGAAGATCGACTATTTAATTTTTATTTCGACTATTTAATCCCTATTCTATTTCGCTCATGTAGCGAATTCAAACGAAACTAATAGCATGCAAATTGTTCAACCATCTCCGTTCATTCCCGTACCATGCGGCCTATGAAATTTTACCCGCCTGCGGCTTTAATCAAATCTTGGCACTCGACTCAATTGACTGGCAAATCCTATTTAGCGTGCGAAAAATGACGGCAACCTTGATAGCATGCGTAGCGTTATGCCTAAGTGCACGACTCAAAATTTTACTTTCGCATTCGGAATGTAAAGTGTTTGTACTATAATCTAACACTTTGCTGTTGCCGGCAGAAGATTTTTAGCACACGAGGGTAGCCACATTGGGAGCCAAAAAATCGTATGACCGACCTAGGTGAAGCTGAACGACATTTATCCAGCTATGAAATAGAGAGAAGAATGACATGGTTCCCTACTTCTTTTTTATGGAAAATCATCACAACACGACTGATTGCATTTCTTTAAAAAGGCAGCAGTAAATGCATACTCATATTTTTAATGTGCACTATGGTCAAAAGGTTTAGGTGTGTATATTATTTTGGCACTAAACTAATTCATTTGGAGCCGTTAAAATTTAAACTTCCGTTCGTTGGTAATCAACGACCAGACAAGAAAACATAACCATAGTTAGTAGTAATCCAAATATGTTTTATGTTTTAATGTGTTATATTCTGTTGTTAAAATAAACAAAAATTACAGTTACCTTTGAAAAAGGCCAAAACCAAAGGCCGAAACGTCAGGCAATATAAAAGAGCCGTTTATATAAAACTGACTGGAAAGCCGAAAATCCACAATACAACATATTTTTAATTTTTACCAAATAGCAAACTTTTTTTTTCATTTTATTAAGAACCCTTAAAAACACCTAAAAACAATTTATAAAAATCATAACTCTTAATTAAGCAAAAAAGGTTATATAATACCATTAGGTATTACTTACGTACAAGAAACATTACACTAACTAAACGAAATTGAAAAAACTGTTAGCCAAATAAAGTTCTTTGCTGCAATAAGGAGGTTTCTGTGGAAGTGGAAGAGATATGGGGGCGAAAGAATAAAATCTACTTGGCTGATGGGGTTTTTACGCCCATCCACTTGTGAAAGATTCCCGATCACTTCAGCTAGGCTTTTCCATAACTATAATGATGAAGTACCAGTCAGGATAGACGTATATTTGAGTTTCTTTGAGAAGAGGCATGCTAACTAAAATGCGTCTCTGACGCATGAACAACGGTGGGATTTTTACGCCCCCTTGACGGTGCTACAATTGGGATCATTGCGAATGGGATATTACCTTATCTTGTCAGTAAATTTAAGTTATAGTATCCTGTGTTAGTCAGATACATAAATGAAATAAATAGGGTATAAAGCGCTATGTGAATGTTTATTTTATATCTAATATGTAAAGTTAAATAGAGTAAGTTCCAAACTAAACTTTATAGTATGTAAATGATATGTACATATTATATATGATAGAGTATAATTTCAAAATTAATTTATTGATGTTGAAGAATTGGATTTGATATACCTGATAGCTAGCTAAGTTAGCTGCCGCTACTCGCATAACAGTCCCATTTATATAGGAAACTCCATAGAAAATGGGACTGTTCTGCGAGTAGCGGCAGATTAGCTATCGGCGAAATAAAATTCTCTACTGCTAGAGAGTGACTTCTCAAACCGCAAGTCATTGCCAATTCTAGATGTATAACGCGCACGCGCTCAGGTTCGCTCAACTCATTTGAACTTTTCCCAGTGCAGCTCAATGCCGATGAACCGATCAATAAATAAATGAATCCTAAATGCCGCAGCTTGTAACTAAAATGCACGAATCTCTGACGCACGAACAGTAAGTGTGAAGAGGTTTTTAAGTCTCTTGTTGATGGTGCCCTCAAAATGATCACTATGAATAAGATGAGTTCAGTTCAATTCATGGAAGCCCGTAATTAGGATTGAATGATGTCATGATATGTACCGTACCGATATACCGTTAAAATAAATTTGTTGCTATCACTAATCAGGCACGTAACTTGAGGGAGGTTCTGGGAGCCTTACCGCCCACGCAATTTTGTTGCTATAACTCTCAACATGTTTTGAGTTTGACTCAAACTGTTTTATATGCATATTTTTGTCGTTTAGAAGTACAGTACATTAAACTGAAACTGTAACTAAGTGAAACTGTATCGGAGTGAAGAGAATCCACATGCCATTGTCGAAACACCGTTACATCCTGAAACTGTCACTGTTTGGTAAACTTTATGAGTCGGAGGTACAATCGCTTGATAAGCTGTAACTTACTTTACTTTACTTTACTTTACTTTACTTTACTTTACTTTACTTCACTCCACTTCACTTCACTTCATTTTATTTTACTTTACTTTACTTTACTTTACGTTACGTTACTTTACTTTACTTTACTTTACTTTACTTTACTTTACTTTACTTTACTTTACTTTACTTTACTTTACTTTACTTTACTTTACTTTACTTTACTTTACTTTACTTTACTTTACTTTACTTTACTTTACTTTACTTTACTTTACTTTACTTTACTTTACTTTACTTTACTTTACTTTACTTTACTTTACTTTACTTTACTTTACTTTACTTTACTTTACTTTACTTTACTTTACTTTACTTTACTTTACTTTACTTTACTTTACTTTACTTTACTTTACTTTACTTTACTTTACTTTACTTTACTTTACTTTACTTTACTTTACTTTACTTTACTTTACTTTACTTTACTTTACTTTACTTTACTTTACTTTACTTTACTTTACTTTACTTTACTTTACTTTACTTTACTTTACTTTACTTTACTTTACTCCTGCTGCGCGTGCATCTTCCTCGACCGCATACATCCAACGAGTGCGTGGTCTACCTCGAAACCGACGACCTCGCCCAGATTCTCTACTGAACACTATTTTCACTGACCTTTCTTCTGACATTCGACCCAGAACCACTGTAACCGCCGGTGCCTGATAACCTTCACAATGTCATCATATTTATACACCTCGTAAAACGCGTGATTCATGCGTCTACGCCATTCGCCGTTTTCCATATTACCGCCAAGTATTGACCGCAAAATTACTCGTTCAAATACACGGTGTTCAATAAGTCCGAATACAACCTTCATGTGCATTCTGTATATTGGTATTGGTGTCAGCTTTAGCCTTATATATAGGCTAGCCAACGCGCAAGGTGTCGACTTGATGTCATTTGTTATTTGTTTACCGCGCCTGACGAAGGAGTACCGCAACGTCGTAGTAAAGTTGTTTGCAAGAGGTGAGCGACCCAATAACATATTTTGGGCGGTTGAAATCCCACGGGGTGAAGCGGAATTTCATCTATAACACCATCCGTCGGTACCGGGAGACGGGCTCGGCCAAGGACCGTGCTAGATCCGGGCGGCCGCGTTCGGCGAGGACGACAGCAGCCATCAAGGTAGTGAGGGAGCGGGTTCGTCGAAAAATGAACCGCTCGATCCGGAAGACCGCTGTTGAGCGGGATGTGTCGATCGGGACTGCCCACACCATCATGGCGGAGGACCTGGGATGCAAGCTGTACAACAAACGCAAGGTTAACGGGGTAACGGAGGCTACAACGAAGTCAGCCTTCTACTTCTCTACGTCGATAGAGCAAAACTGATACTTTCGCTGCACGCTGGTGAGGAATTCGTGTTTTCTGACGAGAAACTCTTCGTCTTGCAACAGCCGCTCAATGTCCAAAATGATCGGTTGTGGGCGCCGACGTTGGTCAGCATCCCCCCGTCCCACATAAACATCCCGCGATTCCAGAGCGCCGCGTCGCACAGTGGCCCTCCTCCATACAAAGCTTGGCCAAAAGTCAAAATTTACTTCAAATCGACTGAATACAACATCTTTAACTAATTTTGGGGCACTGATTTCAAATTTGGGATCAGAAATCGAAAAAACTGATCGCTCATTAGGGTGGTTAACAAAATTTAAAAAAAATTGTTTCGTTTTTTTACTTGTTTTATTGTGGTTTTTGTTTTTAAGATGGCAAATTTTGTATTTGCCGTTGAAAATATAAAAAACTTGTATCATAATGCATTAGGGTGGTTCATAAACCATGAAAAAATTATTACTAAAAAAACTTTAGTAAATTGCGATATCCACTAAGCTCGTTCAAGCTATAGAATTAGCTCTTCGAAGCGCCATCGTAAGGTATCTTAACTATATAAAAATAAATTTAAATCGGTTCAGTAATTCAACAGTTACGAATTTTTAAAGAAAGAAAATTTGTCAAAAATGATCATTTGTGGCATCACCCTAACTCAGAAAAAGACACCCTAAGCGCCAAGTAAAAAGTCAGGGGTCTAAAACTTTCCGAAAAGAAACAACTACACAAAATTTGAACACTCCCGAGCATTTCTAATTAGGACTTTCGTGGCATTCTCCTATGGAAGAGAAAATCATTCCTTCATGTAAGAAGAAGAAATCGCTTCTAATATACCCGCCAAAATGTCGATATTCGTTCCTTAGCGCAGCAAAGCGCAGAAAGCCACCTAGATTTCCAAAAAGTAGAGAAAATGTCCTATAAGATGCATTTAACGTGATCGTTTTCTGACGTTTCCCGCCATACTTTCTTGATCGCTGAATATTGGTGTTGAGTTTCCCAAACATTTTGTATGGAAGAACAAAATATCATTCTTCAACATGTTCAACTTCGGACATTTGTCAAAAATTCATTTTAACTCCAAACTGGCTAGAATTTTTAGGTTAACCTCCCAAAGTATTCCAGAAAATGATAAAAATATAATAATGGAAAAAGCTTGAAATTGGATTTTTGACTTTTGGCCAGCTTTGCGCCATAGTGCGTCGGTGATGGTTTGGGGGGCCGTATCCAAGCGTGAGAAGCTTCCACAGGTGTTAATCGAGAAAAACGTGAAAATCAACGCCGCGTACTATAAGACCGAGATTCTGCAGAAGATGGTGGCCCCGGAAATACGTGACCTCTACGGGAAAGAACATTACGTCTTTCAACAGGACGGCGCACCGGTCCACACGGCGAATATCATCCAAGCGTAGTGTCGGGAGAATTTAACTGATTTTCTCGATAAGACTTTGTGGCCTCCCAGCTCCCCGGATCTTAATCCCCTGGACATGCTGGCCAAGCAGAGTAAACATAAAGTGAGCACTATGGACCAATTTAGGAAGCTCATTTTCAAGATCTAGGACGAGATGCTTATGGACTAGGTGCGTGCTGCGTGTGGTTCTTTTGAGAAACGTCTCAAGCTAGTCATAAAGCACAAAGGGGGGGTGGCTCCACCAAATTTGTCGTAAAGGTTCTCAATAAACACAGCTCAATAAAAATTGACTCGGAAAAGAATATTTTGTATTTTCATTTTTCAAACAAATTTTTAAAGTGTATTCGAACTTATTGAACACCCTGTACACCAAGTATACGTCAATCTACTTCTCTCAACGTCCATGACTCATGACCGTAAAGGGCCACTGGCAATATTAATGTTTTGTAAATAGTTAATTTTGTACGCGTCAGCAAACTTCGTGACTTTAGCTGGCTACGGAGTGCGTAGAAAGCCCTATTTATACCAGCAATACGTCTCTTCCCATCTCGAGTGACGTCATTGTCGCATGTTACCAGAGTTCCCAGATGTGTGAATTCGTCCACAACCTCGTACCGTTCTCCATCTATTTCCACCTCAGATCTGGCATCATTCAGACTTCCACGCTCTCTGCCAGCAACTATGTACTTCGTTTTGGCAGTGTTTATGATCAGTCCGATTCTTGCAGATTTCCAATTTAACGCACAAATGCCTCTACAATAGCTCTACGATCAACATTAACAATGTCGATGTCATCCGCAAAGCCTAGAAGCATGTGCAATTTAGTGATGATGGTTCCATTCCTTTGCACGCCTGCTCTTCGTATCGCCCCTTCAAGTGTTATATTAAACAGTAGGTTAGAGAGTGCATCGCCTTGTTTCAATCCGTCTAACGTCACGAATGCATCTGATATTTCACCAGCTATTCTGACGCTTTATTTTGATTTGTCCAGCGTTGTACGACACAGTTTTATTAGCCTGGTTGAAGAGCTATGTTCGAGCATTATCTGCCATAATTCATTTCTTTTCACTGAATCGTACGCTGCATTAAAATCCACAAACAGATGGTGAGTCCGCAAGTTGTAATCCCGAAATAGTCAAGGATTTGACGTAAGGTGAACATTTGATTCGTAGTCGATCTTCCTTCTCCAAAACCTCACTGGTAATCGCCGACAAAGGATTCTGATAACGGTCTCAATCTGTTGAACAGAATACGGAAGAGCACCGTATAGGCAGAATTGAGCAATGTAATGCCTCGATAGAGAAGGGGGTGAACTAAGGCGGATTAAGGTGCTTCAAGGCATCAGTGCGGGCCTTTAAAATCTCGCCCAGTTTTTGCAATGAATCTCAACTGGCGAGTCGCTTTTGAGATTATCGTAATACACGGACGATCGAAAGTTTCGGGTCGAGAATTCAAGGCAATTCAGGTCATTCACATGCTCAACCCCGGCTGGTGAATGGCTTGGTAATGCGTACCATCGGTGCCTTGTGCACTGGGCATAAAGTAGACCCCACAGTGGTCCACAGCTTCTTACCTAGCAACTCCTACCCCTACCTCCTCGTGGTACCAGCCGGGATACGAGCAACCTCGGTGGAGATCGGGAAATCAACCCCGGTGGAAACCAAGGTCGTATGCTGACAGGGCAGGAGGGCTCCTTCGAGCTACGTTGGCCCTCCGGGGATACTGTGGGGTTGGTTACGGGCTTTGCAAGCCTGAACCACTAAAAAAATCAAAGCAATGGACTCCGTAAGTAATAATAATAACTCTAATCGGAACAATCGGCAAAGACCCAGGCGACGAAAACGGACTAACGATTGGAAATTAGGAACATGGAACTGTCGGTCTCTAAATTTCCTCGGAAGTACCCACGTGCTTTCTAAAGAAGTGAAGAGCCGCAAGTTCGACATAGTAGCGCTGCAGGTGGTATTCTGGAAAGGAACGATGGTACGTACGTATAGACATGGTCATACCATCTACCAGAGCTGCGGCAATACACACGAGCTGGGCATAGCTTTTATAGTGATAGGCGAGATGCAGAAGCGGGTGATCGGGTGGTGGCCGATCAACCCCCGAATGTGCAGATTAAGAATCAAGGGCCGATTCTTCAATATAAGCATAATTAACGTGCACAGCCCTCACCTCGGAAGTACCAATGATGGCAAAGACGAATTCTACGCGCAGTTGGAGCGTGAATACGACCGCTGCCAAAGACATGATGTCAAAATTATCATCGGGGACTGTAATGCTCAGGTTGGTCAGAAGGAGGAATTCAAACTGGTGATTGGACGGTTCAACGCTCACCGGCAAACGAACGAAAACGGCCTAAGACTTGTCGACTTCGCAACCTCCAAGAACATGGCCATACGTAGTACCTTCTTCCAGCATAACCTCTACTATCGGTACACCTGGAGATCACCAAACCAGAGAGAATCACAAATCGACCACGTTCTGATAGATGGACGGCACTTTTCAGACATTATCGACGTCAGAACCTATCCGGGCGCTAACATTGATTCGGATCACTACCTAGTGCTGGCAAGGATACGCCAAAAACTATCTGTTTTGAACAACATACGATACCGGCGCCCGTCATGGTATAATCTGGCGTGACTGAAGCAACCGGAGGTCGCCGAAAACTACGCGTTATCTCTCGAAACCGCGCTGCCGGAGAGACTGGATGAAGCCCCTCTT
The DNA here is from genome assembly GCF_943734655.1 of Sabethes cyaneus. Taxonomy (NCBI): domain Eukaryota; kingdom Metazoa; phylum Arthropoda; class Insecta; order Diptera; family Culicidae; genus Sabethes; species Sabethes cyaneus. The sequence goes on along the minus strand of NC_071354.1, from coordinate 97,466,486 downwards.
GAGGACTGTTGGAATGCCGTGAAAACAGCCATTAACAGCGTAACGGAGAACGTCCTAAGCCGTGTATCACCGAATCGACGTAACGAACAGTTTGACGAGGAATGCCAGCAGATATTGGCTGAGAAGAACGCAGCGCGGGTACAAATGCTGCGTAGAGCCACCCGTCAGAATGTGGAGCGATACAAACAGAAGCGGAGGCAGCAAACCCGACTCTTCGAGGAGAAGAAGTGCGAAGAACTCGAACAGCTGTACTGCTTTCACGACACACGGAAGTTCTATCAGAGACTCAACGGATCTCGCAAAGGCTTCGTGCCGCGGGCCAAAATGTGCAGAGATAAAGATGGAGGTATCTTGACTGACGACCGTGCGGTGATCGAAAGGTGGAAGCAGCACTACGATGAACACCTGAATGGCGTGCAGGCGGAAGACCATGATAGCGGAAGAAGTGACCACATTGGTGCAGCAAGCAACGAAGATGTGCCACCCCCATCGATAAGGGAAGTTAAAGAAAGCATCCAGCGGCTGAAGAACAACAAAGCAGCGGGAAAGGATGGCATTGGAGCGGAACTTATTAAAATGGGCCCGGATAAGTTGGCCGGCTGTCTGCATCAACTGATTGTCAAGATTTGGAATACGGAACGACTACCGAAGGAGTGGAAAGACGGGGTTATCTGCCCTATCTACAAGAAAGGTGATAAGCTGGATTGTGAGAACTACCTGGCAATCACTATCCTGAATACCGCCTTCAAAGTGCTGTCCCAAGTCATCTTTCATCGACAATCGCCAATAGTCAATAGATTTGTGGGAAGTTACCAGGCCGCCTTCATGGAGGGTCGGTCTACAACGGACCAAATCTTCACCCTGCGGCAGATCCTCCAGAAGTGCCGCGAATTCCGAGTCACCACATATGATAGCGGAAACCGACAAGAGGTATGGAAAATTTTGGACGAAAACGGCTTTCCGGGTAAGCTTACTAGACTTATCATATCTACGATGGATGGGATCCAGTGCTGTGTGAGAATCTCGGGTGGATTGTCGGACCCATTCGAATCTCACAGGGGACTTCAACAAGGAGATGGTCTTTCCTGCCTGCTATTCAACATTGCGCTTGAAAGTGTTATAAGACGAGCGGCGATCGAAATGCGGGGTACAATTTTCAATAAATCCAGTCAATTTATCTGCTTTGCTGACGACGTGGATGCTGTTGGTAGAACATTTGAGGCGGTGGAAGATTAGTACACCAGACTAAACGCGAAGCAGAGAAGATTTGGTTGAAGATAAATACGTCTAAAACGAAGTATATGCTGGCGGGCGGGACCGAGCGCAACAGGGCCCGCTTGGGCAGTACCGTGGTAATCGACGGGGATGAGTTCGTGGTAGTCGACGAGTTCGTATACCTTGGCTCACTGGCAACAGACGACAACAATGCCAGCCGTGAGATTAAAAGACGTATTATCAGCGGAAGTCGGGCCTACTACGGACTCCACAAACACTTGCGGTCGAACAATTTGAGCCCCCGTACAAAGTGCACACTGTGGACACTGCTAGAAGACCTACGAGCACTCGGAGCTTTCGAACGGCGGGTGCTAAGAACCATCTTTGGCGGAGTGCTAAGAACCATCTTTGCAAGAGAACGGTATATGGAGGCGTAGAATGAACCACGAGCTCGCGCGTCTCTACGGCGAACCAAGTATTCAGAAAGTGGTTAAAGCTGGACGGATACGTTGCGCAGGACATGTTGCCAGAATCCTGCAAAAATGGTTTTCGCATCAAATCCGGTAGGAACAAGACGAAGACGGGCACATCGAGCGAAGTGACAAGACCAGGTGTAGCGAGATCAAACACTGGGTGCCCGCGGAACTGGAGATCAGTTACCATGGACCGAAACAGATGGAGAAATTATACTGCGCAGACCTTGTCGTAAGACGTTAGGCCAATTAAGTTAGTAAGTACATGCTCGACCCTGGCCGTTAATGTTGTAGTCAAAAACTATAGGCGATTTGATTCGGTGGAACGTTCTAACCTCGCATTTAGAGACGCTGATAGTCACTTTGCGCCACTTTACAAACGTATCCAAGAGAAGTTGAAGGCAATGATAATCTTCGATGCAACGAATCGTCAAGTAAATTTTGAAACTATCAGCAGAAACCAGGCTGCAGTCTCTTACAAGGGGCAGAAGCAGCTTCGTTAAAGAATAAAATGAACAAAAGTGGTCCTAAGTTACTGCCTTGCGGCACCAGATTGATTCTTGAACGGGAATGATACCTTCAAGCCAACAATATTTCATTCTCCGATTCGTGTCCGTATTATCATGCTAAAGGTATTGCCTATAATCAAAATCGAATTCTACTTTCATTTTGTGATATTTGGTAAGTTTTCGGGTATAATAACTTATTAGCCTAAGGGCCCTATCCTGCTTAACGGGCTGCCATTTTAGAGTGGAGCCGCTGTCCCCAATTTCTATCTTCGTACGACAACCAAGGTTGCGTAATCCAACCGACATCACATGGAGGTAGGGATAAGAGTTACTGGACGGAGGTAGTAGATTTGCACATATCCACTCTTTACCAGCCATTTCTTATCTTGACAGTGTAGAATTGTGCTCCTGGAAGCGTTTTGTAGTTCAGCTTAACATATGTTTCGTCATTCTTTGGGTCATTATTTCCTTTTTGCTCATCATCATATAGTTTACGGTCACGATTTTTCGCGGAATCTGCTTGAATGTTGCTGCGTTTAGGACATTTTTGCTTAATTTTTTTTTTTTTTTTGAAACGATGATTTTTTACAATTGATGGAGGGACGGTAGGGGAAAGTAATGAAAAATTTTTGGAAAAGGGGGGGAAAGAGTCAATTGTAAAAACCATCGTTTCAAAAAAAAATATTAATATTAATGTCTGACTGCATTTCAAGGTCAAAGACTATAACACGAGTTTGGTAATTTTTGATTGTTGTAGGTCTTAGGAGGGTTACGTGCTCTTAGCTCTTTGAAGTATTTTTATTGATGTTCTACACTTTTGAGCACAATCCCTGATTGGGATGCCTCCTTTCAAAATATTTCAAATATTTTTGTCCAAACTGAATTCCAAGCTGGTCCGTATCTTTACAAGTTTTTTATTTCTATATGTGTTTTTTCTGTTTTATTTTGCTTAAATGTGATCTAACATATTCTAACACTGCTTGAAACCTTTTATTTTGTTACGGTTAAAAATGTTATATCACGCAGTCCTTAAAACTTTCTGTATTAGTGTAATAGCTATAGTTAATAAAATATAAAAATGCATACGTTCGCTGTACCAAAACTGAGTTTATCTCTATTATTTTTTATTTTAATTACTGCAAAATGAAAGTGAAACAATTATGTGTTATTTTATGCCCACAATTGAACCGATCATAACAATATCAATCTTTCCGCCTCCCACCAGCAATACTCCAATGATCCACGGCATTACCGTCGTGATATACTGGAACTAGGCGTCTGTTTGGATCGTTGCACTTTAATTACCCCAGAAAATGACGAAGAGAATTACAGCAAGCAAGCTGCAACGGTAGATCCGCAGTTCGCTGAAGAGTGCGCCACCGAACGTATCCGGTTGAACTATGCCATGAACTCCACCTCGCGGGTTTCGAACTGCGTTGCTGCAACAGACAAATCGAGCAGCTTATCGGTGATTGGTAATTTAGTATTCGACATAACGATGTAAATCTATCATCACTCATTACGATTTTGATTTAATACTTCCAGATACGCTATTCAGTGCAATTATTGCTGCTATTTTCGCGCTAGTCATCACAAGCACAGTAATTGACGTTCGTAACCTACCATGCAAAGGTTGGCACATCAGTCTTATTATGCTAAATAATAAACCACTAATGACTTTCAATCACTGCAGGTTATAGAGTGATAAAATCCTTCTCTTTGTCCGAAAACTTACGAAAACTAGGAGCATTAGATTCGCGATCCCGCCAAGATTTACTCTTCCTGGACGGTGCAAGAGTGCTCACAATGGCCGTAATTCTACTCTGTCACGCTAGCATTCCGATGCTTCGATTTCCGCTTAAGAATCCGGAAAGTGTGGAGCAACAATTCGATATGGCCTTGTTTCCTGTACTTCTAGCTGGCAACACATACGTGGTGCAGCAGTTTTTCTTCTATGGAGGAGTGGTGCTAGCAGTCAACTTTATGGATCACATTCAATCTAATCCCGCTTTCCAACTTTCTTATCTTTGGCAGAAAGTGTCGAATCGTTTGTTACGGTAACTAGAAACCAAAAATGAGATGAATATCATTTGATTATGTTCATATTTTTTGTGTAGCATCTTTCCAGTTTATGCATTAGTGGTCCTCTTCCAGGTTTCCTGGTTTCAACAGTTGCAGGACGGTCCCATGGCGTACCATTACAAGGACCATTGCAGCGAAAATTGGTGGACAAATCTTCTGTTTGTGAACAACTACATCCGTCCTAGTGAACCAGTGAGTTTTCGATTTGTTTTAGAAAAAAAACAATGTTTTAAACATAATTTGTTTTCACTAGTGTGCACAATTCACCTGGTACATGGGAGCCGATTTCCAACTGTTTCTAGCTGGAACTATGGTGATGATGATTATTTGGAAGTGAGTGCAATTTATTTTATAAACTAAACTTTTTCTATGTCTCAACAAAAAATATTTTTATCGAATTACTAGTTTACAGGAAATAATGCTTTCTTATTTGAACTTTTACTGGTAATGATTATTGATTTTTATTTCAGATATCCTAGATTGATTTGGTTCATCACTCGAGCAATGGTTGTTTTTGCGTTTGTAGTTCCAGCCGTGGTAATTTATGTTTACAAGCTGGATGCTACAGTTATGGTTATAAATAAGTAATAATCCGTTAATTACCCCTGTATTGCCGTAACTAAAAGTTTTCTTTTCGTAGATATCTAACAAATGAAATCCGAAATCTTGATTACTATACTAAAGTGTATGTAACGTTTGAGAGTAATGCTGGAAATTACTTTTTCGGAATGATCACAGGAATGGTGTACCAAAGATTATCCACTCAAAAGAAACAACTTGAATCCATAAAAGTGATTAAAATAGAATTAAACTATTAAACCATTTGTTAAACCGTTTTTTTCTGTTTGCAGCACTTCAAGTTGATGTTCCTGGCTGCCGCAGTATTTTTCGTATCAATGTTGGCCTTAACGTTGGTCTTGCCCCGAGATCAGCTACACACGAGCTCTCTACCGACCGCAATCTACGGCTCTCTGCTGAAGAGTTCCTGGGGTCTACTATCGGCGACGTTAATACTGTATCTCAGTTATCGACCGCAGAATCTTTTCGGTTCCTTCCTTCAGCATCCCGTTATGTTAGTAGCGGCCAAACTAACCTACTGCGCCTATCTCGCCCAATACAGCGTGATTTATACGATTTATCGTAACGTGACCATTCCTTTGGTGCACAACCCATTCAACTTGGTTCGTTTGATTAATACAATTGTTTTCAATTAGAACAAATAATAACCATGAAAATCTATTCTAGATCCTGTTCTCGTCAGCGGTACTATTCATTACGCTATTGGTAGCTCTTCTACTACATGTCTGTGTTGAAATACCATTCATTACATTGCTTAAACCACTGCTGAATTTACGACACCCAAAGCCAACCCACTGAAAGCATTAGATCGAACACTCATGAGATTTAAAGTAGATTGTATTTTAATATATGAAACTTGTTCAATGGTTATATAACTAAAGTTACAGTGCAACAAAGTTAATGAAACTGTAATCAAAGAAGGAATTGCAACTCTTCCAGAATTCGAATTTAACAAATGCAACGAGGGTTTAAAAGTATGCTGACATAAATGTGTTGAATAAAGGAGGATATTATTCTTAAGATAATGAAATAGCTTTATTAAAATTAGTAAAAGTGTTAAAAAGTATAACTTGTTTCCTTTTGATCAGTACAACGCAGTTTCAACGTACATATAGGGTTATTCCCTAATATTTTAGTTTTTATATATCATAAGCGATCAATCAAAGTGGGTATGAAATGGGGAAGGCAAATGAGGAGCATCTAATATAGCTCTAGTCATCCCAAGCCCCTACCTAGTGCCTCCACGTGGCCATACCTGGCAATGCTCTATTGAGTAGCCAAGCTAGGAGGTGCGATGCTGGGTGGTTCCCGGCTACCTGGTCTCAAAACCGCGGCCGGTTTTGGGCAGACGACGCACTATGGCGCAAAGCTGGCCATTATTATATTTTTATCATTTTCCGGAATGCTTTGGGAGGTTAACCTGAAAATTATAGCCAGTTTGAAGTTAAAATGAATTTTTGACAAATGTTTGAAGTTGAACATGTTGAAGAATGATATTTTGTTCTTCCATACAAAATGTATGGGAAACTCAACACCAATATTCAGCGATCAAGAAAGTATGGCGGGAAACGTCAGAAAACGATCACGTTAAATGTATCTTATAGAAAATTTTCTCTACCTTTTGGAAATCTAGGTGGGTTTCTGCGCTTTGCTGCGCTAAGGAAGTAATATCGACTTTTTGGCGGGTATATTAGAAGTGATTTCTTCTTCTTAGATGAAGGAATGATTTTCTCTTCCATAGGAGAATTCCACGAAAGTCCCAATTAAATTAATGCTCGTGTTTGTTCAAATATTGTGTAGTTGTTTCTTTTCGGAAAATTTTAGCCCCCTGACTTTTTACTTGGCGCTTAGGGTGTCTTTTTCTGAGTTAGTGTGGTGCCAAAAATCATCATTTTTGACCAATTTTCTTTCTTTAAAAATTCGTAACTGTTGAATTACTGAACCGATTTGAATTTATTTTTATATAGTGAAGATACCTTACGATGGCGCTTCGAAAAGCTAATTCTATAGTTTGAACGAGCTTAGTGGATATCGCAATTTAATAGTTTTTTTTTGTAATAATTTTTTTATGGCTACAAGTTTTTTATGCTTTCAACGGCAAATACAAACTTTGCCATCTCAAAAACAAAAACCACAATGAAACAAGTAAAAAAACGACACTATTTTTTTTAAATTTTGTGAACCACCCTAATAAGCGATCAGTTTTTTTGATTTCTGATCCCAAATTTGAAATCAGTGACCCAAAATTAGCTAAAGACTTTTGACTTTTGGCCAAGCTTTGAATGGAGGAGCGCCACTGTGCGACGGAGCCACACGGCGTAGCTAATAGGTAAGCCTAATAAGTTATTTTAATTATTTTTTTCGTTTTAGCATCTCCTGCTATATAGTAAAAACTTTGGCCAAAACGAGTCTTAATACTTTTCTCGTCTATTTTTACCATATATACCGCATTTCAACTTGATATCATATTATTAACAGTATTATTACTGATATCATAAATGTGGAAGGCTGGATGATGGAGTGAATTGCCAACCTGAATCCTTCAGGTCTGAAGCAAATATGGCACTTCTCAATTCAAAACAAACAAATCATCACGTGAGTTAAAGTTGGTACAGCGAAATTGATTATTACATGGAAGGATGCTAATACTGGAAGGCGACTCTTATAACCCCGGAATGCGCACAAGTGCCTCTGCTTGTGGGTCCGCCCAATCCCTTTTGGCCCTTCTGTAACAACATTAGTGTGAAATTCATTTGATAATCAAATTTGGATCTACTGTAATTCCACCCACAAACTTTGGCAAGTCCTTGAACTGATAGTGGCTTTCCCCTACTACTACTACTACTACTACTACTACTACTACTACTACTACTACTACTACTACTACTACTACTACTACTACTACTACTACTACTACTACTACTACTACTACTACTACTACTACTACTACTACTACTACTACTACTACTACTACTACTACTACTACTACTACTACTACTACTACTACTACTACTACTACTACTACTACTACTACTACTACTACTACTACTACTACTACTACTACTACTACTACTACTACTACTACTACTACTACTACTACTACTACTACTACTACTACTACTACTACTACTACTACTACTACTACTACTACTACTACTACTACTACTACTACTACTACTACTACTACTACTACTACTACTACTACTACTACTACTACTACTACTACTACTACTACTACTACTACTACTACTACTACTACTACTACTACTACTACTACTACTACTACTACTACTACTACTACTACTACTACTACTACTACTACTACTACTACTACTACTACTACTACTACTACTACTACTACTACTACTACTACTACTACTACTACTACTACTACTACTACTACTACTACTACTACTACTACTACTACTACTACTACTACTACTACTACTACTACTACTACTACTACTACTACTACTACTACTACTACTACTACTACTACTACTACTACTACTACTACTACTACTACTACTACTACTACTACTACTACTACTACTACTACTACTACTACTACTACTACTACTACTACTACTACTACTACTACTACTACTACTACTACTACTACTACTACTACTACTACTACTACTACTACTACTACTACTACTACTACTACTACTACTACTACTACTACTACTACTACTACTACTACTACTACTACTACTACTACTACTACTACTACTACTACTACTACTACTACTACTACTACTACTACTACTACTACTACTACTACTACTACTACTACTACTACTACTACTACTACTACTACTACTACTACTACTACTACTACTACTACTACTACTACTACTACTACTACTACTACTACTACTACTACTACTACTACTACTACTACTACTACTACTACTACTACTACTACTACTACTACTACTACTACTACTACTACTACTACTACTACTACTACTACTACTACTACTACTACTACTACTACTACTACTACTACTACTACTACTACTACTACTACTACTACTACTACTACTACTACTACTACTACTACTACTACTACTACTACTACTACTACTACTACTACTACTACTACTACTACTACTACTACTACTACTACTACTACTACTACTACTACTACTACTACTACTACTACTACTACTACTACTACTACTACTACTACTACTACTACTACTACTACTACTACTACTACTATCATTAGCGATCAGTCAAAGTAAGCTGAGATCCAGTTAAATGCTTTTCATCATTAAAGAGGTCCTACCAGCCAAATTTCCTACGTTTTTTCGGCCGACGAAGAAGAAAATTTCGACTAATCGTTTTAGTTTCCGAAAATAACTCACGCAAGGCATTGTCGTTATTCTACAGCCAGGAAAACTTGCCTGACCTGCAGAAATTTTGCAGACTAACATTTGTCATGCCGTCCTACACAAATACAAGCGCGTTAGCTTCATAAACATTGTTGTGATTTTTAGTTCGGACGATGAAAAATTTTAATGTACGGATTTTATAACGGTACGACGAATTTAAGACATAAAGTCAGTTGCGTAATTCTAATAATATACTTTAATAATCGCTTTTCAGTGATTTCAAAGTTTACGGATCGAAAGGTAAGTATGTTTTAGTCAAATCACTACAAGAACTTTTGGAGTATTCATTAAATCCATCCAACAAATAATGAAAACTAGAATGGCTTTACTTACTACGACGGGAATTAGAAATGAACCCTACCTATTTCAGAACAAGCTTACTAGGAATCTTCGCGCAGGATTTTCTTGATTGGAATTTGTTAATTTTATTTTTTCTCTCCAAGAATGCAAATTGGCAATGTTTGGTAATATGTATATGTGTTAAATCTCTTAATTTTCAAATGTAAAATAGATATTAAAGGTTAATCCTAGACTGACTAAGCGAAAGTCCAACGAAACTCGAACAGCCGGAGCTTCCGGTTATAAATATAAAAGTTTATATGAAACGTTTATATTTAATTCACGTAAATTTACAGTAATAACGAGGATCTGAAGCCTTTTGACAATATTTGAAAAGAAACTGGCCGAAATCAGAACCCACAAAACTCTATGTAGCTTTAATTTATTAATCAATTGATGGTTAAATCGTCGTTAAATATCGTTATATCATTGGTTAAATATTGTTACCATTTAAATTCATGCAGGCTAGGTAGTTAAGCATGATAAAATAAAAAAAATCCTATTAAGCGTTGCGAGCCCTTTGAGGCATACATTTTCAACGAAGTGGTTCGTTTCCCAGCTTGAAAAACTGATTGCCTGCTTACAAGTTTTTATGCAAGTTTGTATGCATTGGCTTCCCAACCAAAATTGATCATTCATTCAGTCATATAAATAGTTGCATCGTTTTTACGATGTTGCCCGTTAGAGGGTTAATAAATTTGTGTCTACTTGCTAGTTGGCATTCATAAGATGATAAGATGATGCTATTCTTTAAAAAGTCAAATTGTGAATGCCTTTACTATTCTTGCTTGTTGGCTAATATTATTCTGTTCTGCTCTCAGTAAGTCGCCGAAAACCACTTCAGCAGGAAATACCATTGGGCGGAAATGTATTAAGTACGCAGAAAATATTTTCGAGCATGCCTTAGCTCGCTAAGTGATATATGCATGTGGTTGCGTTGAATACTCATAGCATATATTGTGCCTTGCAGCGATTTTACGAGTCCTAAGCCAAAAACAAATATTTTTACCAGTGTCAGAATCGGAGTACAGCCTGAATCACGACAGTGTGGGTCACGACTGCACTTCAGCTGATTTGCTAATTGGACCGACTGACAGTTGTTTGAAATTTTTAAACTCAAAACACATTCAAGTTGGATCATGGTCCAACTAACGAATACCCAATTAACGAACCGTATCTCTCTCACGCACCCAGCTATTAAGGGGAAACCGAAAGTGGCTCAAAGATGGCTGGATAAATGGGTACCATTCGATGCATGTATTGTTTTGCGCCTTAAAAATGCATCTGTATTGGCAGAGCACACCTTCGCCACGTAATCAGTGCTTCCAGTGCTATTGTAATTTCCTAAAACTTGTTATTCCATTTATCGATCTGCTATATTCTG